>NW_027362769.1:112671278-113023778 GCF_046119375.1 Phyllobates terribilis | reverse complement strand
TCTATCTCATAACCTATATTATCTGTCTATTATCTATCGATCTCATAATCTATATATCTGTCTATTTATCTATCTAATATCTATCTAATATTTATCAATTTATCTATCTATAAAATGAAAAAAAAAAAAAAAAAAAAAGAGAGAGACAGCACTCTAAAATAAGTAAAAAAAAAAGGACCTTTAACTGCCATACCACATGAGCTATTAAAGGTCCTTTTTTCTTTTTGCTTATCTTGGAGTGCTGCCTCTTTTCTTTTAATTTTTTTTTTATCTATTTCGTAATTGGATATTTACTTAAGGGTCTCTGCGCCCCACTTTATTTACAAGGTATTGGTGCTGTTCTATTTTTTTTTGTCTAACTATCATTTAGTTTACATATTGCAATTAGTAATCTATCTATATTTTATCTACAGGTGGATAAATGTAGATATTCGTGGCTTTATTCTTCAGATCCCCAGTGAGTCACTAGCTTTGGGTGCTCAGCAGCAGCCCCCAGGCAGGAAGCATGCTGTAATGTAGCCATCAGTGACAGATCACATCCCCTGACCATGCTGCACAGCCTGACTCATATCTCCTGGCCAGGCTGCGCCTCCTCTAAATCACTTTACAGACAAAATCTGTCACACTCCTTGAGTACAGTGCACACCCTCTGCCCTCCTGTCGCTGTTTATATAGCAGAATGCATTTATATATATATATATATATATATATATATATATATATATATATATATATACAAGCACACGCATACATATAGCACAGATGTGCTATTTATGACTAAATCACATCCCTGTAGTGTTTCTACTATCTCTATTATAAAGGAAATATTTTTGGAATTACAAATTAGATTATAAAGGAAATTTTTGCAAAATAAAAACATCCAATAAATGGAGGGTATGATGAGCAAATAAATAATTTAAATAGTGCAGATAATTTTTGGCTCAGTGGCTAGCACTGTAGCTTTGCAGCGTTGGGGTCCTGGGTTCAAATCCCACCAAAGACAACATCTGCAAGGAGTTTGTATGTTCTCCCCGTGTTGTGTGGGTTTCCTCTGGGTTCTCTGGTTTCCTCCCACACTCCAAAGACATCCTGATAGGGAATTTAGATTGTGTCCCCCAATGGGGACAGTGATGATGATGTCTGTAAAGCGCTATGGAATTAATGATGCTATATAAGTAAATAAAATGCATCAAAGGTTAGTCTGCATTCTATGATTTTCTCCTTAGCTAATGATAATCCCTTCCTGTAGTAATCACTGACAATTTTGCTGCTACCATAACCAACATTAATCTGAGCAGTTATAAATGTAGTCATTGGGGAAAAACAACAGTAATCCCTAATTCATATTTGTTAAATCCCATTCACTGACATATAAAATGTGGAGATAAAAAACAAACATGTAAATGCAGTAGGTGTGTACAAGGCCTAAAAATGCAAAACATCTCAACTAGTGGTCTTTTTATTTTTTAAATAAAAAGCATTTAACCTGTATAAATAAAATAGTATTGACCATCATTTTCATAAAATGTCTCCTATCATTTTGTGTATACAGCTCATATGCAGACCTGGGTGTAGCCATGGTTACAGACTGCAAATGTGCCCTATTTAATGTGATCATACAGCCATACTTTCTGCATCTGTACCCTATTTCCTACAAACCTACTGAATGTATGTAAGGGTAAGGCCAGACAGTGCAGTTGTGGTATGGACATGATGCATTAAAATGATGTAAAACAGAAAAACACATGCAGTTGTTGCATAAACAAAGATGCTTAGACAGTGCACTTTTCATTGAATGTTGTTTAGCAGGATCGTTCTGGTCCATATTAATACAAATGACCTTAATACATTTGCAATAAAATAAATGCAGTTTCTAAACAAAGATCTACATGTGGTCAACTGTATGTGTTGTTTTGACCGAATAGACTGCATCACAAATGCTTTGTCTTACCCTAACCCATCAAATATAAATACCTAAAATGAAGGTGCAGTGATAGTCTGTAATAACACATTAATCCTTCAGCTGGAAAAATCCAATACACATCACTACCATTTACAAATTGGCATAGGCAAATAGTATTCCTTAGCACAGGACTGTAAAAAAAATATTATTTATTCATTCCTATTATTACTCGAGTATGACACATGTAATGCTATACAATGGATTAAAACCCCAATGCCAGATTGATCAGCCATTGGAATACTGCCATCGTTTGATGCAAATCTTTATGCCAACACAGAAGACCTCTCACAAGCTCCAATAACAAGTTATTGTAATAGCACTAATAGCCATTCACATGTGCTGGCATTGGGAGCAATTGTATGTACATGATCATATATACTGAACCAATTATAGCACTAAGGGACCGATTAATTATTGCATTTGCATTTTTTTTTGTCTAGTTTTTGGTGTTTTTCACTGGTTTTTCATTTGTAATTTTTTCACTTTTTAATTTTCACCTTTTTTTAATGTCTGTTTTATATGTGTTCACTAGAGTTGGTGCAAATTTATTCCCACGTTCCATTGCATCAGCCATGACAGTGGTCTGTGCCCGCTGGATGGGAGAGAGAGTATCGCCTCTTCCCTGGCGAAGTCCGCGGCTCTTCTTTCGATTGGCCGGTCTGACGCGACACAACATGTGCGTTACGCCACAACGATGACATTGCACCAGGCTGGCTAATCGGAAGAAGAGCCACAGATGCTGGCACATAAGAATCAGTGCTCTCTTTTCCGCCCATTGACCACAGACCAATGGCATGGCCAATGGAAGGGACGTGTGAATCGATTTGTACTATTCCAACTCCAGCGTTCACCTATATTTTTTTATGTAATTGTGGTCAGGGTTTTCCAGATGTTTTTGACTAATTCATCAATTGCTACTTTTTAAAAAGTTGCCAAACTATTGTACAGGTGCACCTGAGTCTCCCTCTGGAGCGATTTTATATACACAAAATGGTTCTATATATTTTGGGTGATTTTAGCAGAACATGCAACTTTTTGTGCTAAAAAAAGTTGCAAAAAAAGTTAAATCAAGAGAATTTTTGAAATTGCACAAAATCCATTAATCACATGTGCCATTTTGAAGAATTTATTGCAAAAAGTCAAAGAATACTACAAGATCGATAAAAATTATATAAAAAAAAAACACTGCAAATAATGAATCAAGCAGTAAGTCTTAATTCACTTGACCACAGGAAATCAATCAGTCACACCTGTATTTTAAAAAGCTACTGATAGCCCCCCCAACATGTTTCGCCTACCAGCATCATCAGGAGGACGAAACTAAAATGTTATGATTGATGAATCGATTGAATACATTCGGAGACCCAAAACCTGTCCACAGTGACGAACATAAAAAAAAAAACTAAAAATAAAAAATAAACACGTATAAAATAGACGTTAAAAAAGGCACAAATGTAAAACAGAAAAATACCAAGAACCAGACAAAAAAGGCACAAATACAATAATGACTCTGACCCATAGTACTGTCATATCAGTATACACAATCATTGACATACATTTACTTACAAAGCCAGCACATGTGAATGACTACTACTGGTACAATGAACGGTTATTAGAAACTGCGAAAGGTCTTACATGTTGGTATAATGATTTGCATCAAGTCCTGGCAGTATGTCAATAGTTGTTCAGTTCCGGATTGTGGTTTGTGTAGTATTATATATGTCACACTAGACTTATAATAGCAATCAATAAAGGTTGATTTTATTTACAGTCCTGAGCTAAAGGCTCCCATATACATTAGACTAATAATGGCCAAAACCACCAATATCTGCAGGTTCGGCCAACAGTCTAATGTGTATTGGGGGCCTCTCAACTCTCTTGGGGGGGTGATAAATGACCGGCATGTCCGATTTTGGATGGCCAGTCCTTTTGTTCTCAACAAGCTAAGCCACGACCAGAGGTGTCTCACAACGGCTCTCTCGTAGATAACACAGGAGCGCTCTTCTTTATGTAGGAGTAAGGAGAAATAACTTCCAGTGAAACAAACAAAATGGATGGGTTGGCTGACTTTTCTGTAATGTGTATGAGAGCCTTTGGGACAAGCCATCAATATTAGATCAGAGGCTATCAATAGCAGAACAGTGTGGTACAACTGATTGTTATCAGACATAGATCTCTACTTTCTGTAGTGGCTGTGCCTGGTACTGCAGCCCTGGAATGGGAGCGTTAATACCAGGAACAGGCAAAGCTAAAAGTACAGAGCTGTGTTTGGTAAACAATGAAGACTGATAAACCGTTACCAGCCAGGATTTGTGCATTCTCCATCCCTTCAGTCAGCTGATGGTGGGTGCTGAGGATGGGAACCCCGATGATCTGGGGTTCCCATCAACCCCGTTGATGGCCTATCCAAAATGGCCATGGAGTTTGTAGTCCTAGAGAACCTTTTTAACGGAAAATAGGGGAACATGTCACATGGTTCCTTGCAATTTACAGCTGATTCTCTAGTGCCAGAGCATCCCGGCCTCTTGTGTAAGTGTTCCATCCCAAGTGACTGTGTTATATCTGTGAAACAATAGTATATAGGTCCTTTGCAGTCCAATAGCTCATCATAATGAACAATTAAATTCCACCTGCATTGATGGTGGAATTGGGCTCCCTTAACTCTTGGGCCCTGCATACATTATATATATACAAACACAAATCAAGATTGCAATACCAAGAAGGAAAAATCATGGAATTGTGGAAATCACAGGAGAGATAAATGTGTTAATGATGTACAAATTATAGTATAGATTGAGTGTAACATGCTGAAATCCCCGCACTTACAGTATTGGTTGCTATCAGGGAAGTTATTAATGGTTGTCTAATGAATGCTCTGTCATGCTGAATGCAGTTTGGAAATCATCAAGATCCGCTGCTGGCAGCTCCCTTTGCAATTGCGAACCAATTACGTCAAAGATGT
Source organism: Phyllobates terribilis (assembly GCF_046119375.1). Lineage (NCBI taxonomy): Eukaryota > Metazoa > Chordata > Amphibia > Anura > Dendrobatidae > Phyllobates > Phyllobates terribilis. The sequence goes on along the minus strand of NW_027362769.1, from coordinate 113,018,853 downwards.
GCTCAATGGGAGGCAAGTCCGGAGACGCTGCTGGCCATGGTGGCACATTTAGGCCATGCAGGCTGCTCACAGTAGCACAAGCAACTTGCAGCTTGGAGTTGTTTAGAAAAACGGCTCCTGGAACACTTTGGAGAAATGGGTGTACTATTGGATCCCCGATTGCTCCATTCTGTACTGCAAGTGAAATTGGATGTCACGTGCCAAGCATAAAGTATCAAAAAGTGTCTTCCCAAACCATCAAAAGGTGTTTGCACAATATTGGGCTACAAGCCAGATGACCAGCTACAGGTGTTCCACTGACCCCACGTCAATGCTCTCAAAGGCTATCATGGTGCAGAACAAGATGGCGTTGGAGGCTGGAAAGGAAGGCTGTCCTCATCAATGATGAGTTTTGGATGCAATGATAGCCAAAGATTTGCCTGGACGCCACATGGGCAACACCATGAAGAGGCCTTCACAAGGGAACCTGACATCGGTCCTACTCCCGGGATTCTAGTGCGGGGTGGCATAATGTTCTGTCTAGTGTTCATTGCAAACCTGTCTAGTCTTCATTTCAGGTGCACTAACAGCTTCTTGTTGCCTTGATTTGATGGTGGAACCAATTGTACGGCTATTTTTTCTTGGTGTCCCAAAAGCCGATTTTCAACACAATAAAGCCAGGTCCCATGTTGCACCAGCTACTCTGAGCAGGCTGGTGGCCGAAACGTTATACCATGGACTGCAGCGTCTCCAGATGTCAATGGCACATCATTAGTTTTCAATTGCAAAGGGAGCTGCCAACAGCGGAGCTTGATGATTTGCAGCTCCAGATGCATTCTGCATGGCAGAACAGAATATTTCTCCAAAAAACATTAATAACCTAATTAATTAAAGGGGTTGTCCACTAATTTCACATTGATGCCCTATCCGTAGGATAGGGCATCAATGTATGATCGGCGGCGTCCCGCACGCGGCACCCCCGCTGATCAGTTGATATCGGTGCTGGCGGCGGCGGCTGCAGTGCTTGGCCGTCAAGTTGTAGTGGCCACTGCGGGGTACTGCACATCCACCTCACATTTAATTGAATGGGAGGCGGATGTGCAGTAACAAGCGGCGGACCTACAACTTGACGGCCAAGCACCGCAGGCAAGGACTTCCGTCTGGGGGCCGCCGGCACTGAAAACAGCTGATCGGTGGTGGTGCCGTGTGCGGGACCCCCGCCGATCATACATTGATGCCCTATCCTACGGACACTCGCAGAATTTATTACAGTAAACTTGATTGTGTTATGTATTTATTGTGGATTTTAACCACCCATTCTTGTTTATGGGCAAAATCCACAATTAATCTGCATAATTTATGCAGGTGAAATTGACATGCTTGCTGATTGAAAAATAAGCAGATCAATTTCTGGCCTAAAAATAAATGAAACGTGTATGAGTATAGTAGGATCTTAAACACTTTGATAGGATTGTTGCAGGTTTTATGTCTGAAAATGCAAAAGGAAAGTCTGCCAATAATCTGCTATGTGTGAACATACTCCAAGAGCGTGCCAACAAACCTATGATGGGCATTAATCGTGTGAGGGATAACACTATGATGGGGTCCCCTCTATAGGAAGGTAATGGAGGCCAGTGAGTGCAGAGCGCTGGCAGTGCCCTCTTGCTGCTGGCATGACTCTGTATATAAGATGTTTTCACTCTTCCTTGCAGGAATGACAGGTTTCCTGACAGCGGAGAGGACGCGGGGTGGGGAGAGCAGACACAGGACCTCACCCCCTGGCACCTGCACTTTATAGCACCCGCAGACTGATACCATGTTACCAGCCCGGATTAGTGCAGTCTCCGCCCTGACCAGGATGGGGACCGGCGCCCTCTCGCGTGTAAGCGGCCGCGCTAACCAGCAGCGCCCGGCGCCAGGAGTCTGCCGCGCCGCCTCCGCTGTATCCGGTGTCATGCCGGGGCCCTGCCCGCACCACCCCCCGGGCCCTGCCCGCACCACCCAGCGCAGCTCATCCCCGATCGTCGCCACTTGGCTCCTGCTGAGGCCTGTTCTTAGCCTTCATCTCCTCACATTCCCTGCCTGGGGCTCTCCGGTGCAGAACTCTTAATCATCTTGTCTGCTGCAGATCCTCAGCTACTCCCCTCATAGATGTCTCACTGGCCTCACAAGCCACTTAACCCTATCCATCCAGCGGAGGAGGAGGAGGAGGAGAAGGAGGACGAGCTCCAGATTTCACACAACACATAGATATCATACACAAAGTGCACTATGTACAGCACACACAACACTATACATGCATCATATACACTATATACAGCACACACAACACTATACATGCATCATATACACTATGTACAGCACACACAACACTATACATGCATCATATACACTATATACAGCACACACAACACTATACATGCATCATATACACTATATACATCACACACAACACTATACATGCATCATATACACTATGTACAGCACACACAACACTATACATGCATCATATACACTGCATACATCACACACAACACTATACATGCATCATATACACTATATACATCACACACAACACTATACATGCATCATATACACTATATACATCACACACAACACTATACATGCATCATATACACTATATACAGCACACACAACACTATACATGCATCATATACACTATGTACAGCACACACAACACTATACATGCATCATATACACTATATACAGCACACACAACACTATACATGCATCATATACACTATATACATCACACACAACACTATACATGCATCATATACACTATGTACAGCACACACAACACTATACATGCATCATATACACTGCATACATCACACACAACACTATACATGCATCATATACACTATATACATCACACACAACACTATACATGCATCATATACACTATATACATCACACACAACACTATACATGCATCATATACACTATATACATCACACACAACACTATACATGCATCATATACACTATATACATCACACACAACACTATACATGCATCATATACACTATATACATCACACACAACACTATACATGCATCATATACACTATGTACAGCACACACAACACTATACATGCATCATATACACTGCATACATCACACACAACACTATACATGCATCATATACACTATATACATCACACACACTATACATGCATCATATACACTGCATACATTGCACACAATCACAATACATGCATCATATACACTATATACAGCACACACAACACTATACATGCATCATATACACTATATACAGCACACACAACACTATACATGCATCATATACACTATATACAGCACACACAACACTATACATGCATCATATACACTGCATACATCACACACAACACTGTACATGCATCATATACACTGCATACATCACACACACTATACATGCATCATATACACTGCATACATTGCACACAATCACAATACATGCATCATATACACTGCATACATCACACACACTATACATGCATCATATACACTGCATACATTGCACACAATCACAATACATGCATCATATACACTACATACATCACACACAACACAATACATGCATCATATACACTATATACAGCACACACAACACTATACATGCATCATATACACTATATACAGCACACACAACACTATACATGCATCATATACACTGCATACATCACACACAACACTATACATGCATCATATACGCTACATACATCACACACAACACTATACATGCATCATATACACTATATACATCACACACAACACTATACATGCATCATATACACTATATACATCACACACACAACACTATACATGCATCATATACACTGCATACATCACACACAACACTATACATGCATCATATACACTATATACATCACACACAACACTATACATGCATCATATACACTATGTACATCACACACACAACACAATACACGCATCATATACACTATATACATCACACGCACAACACTATACATGCATCATATACACTATATACAGCACACATAACGCTATACATGCATTATATACATCACACACAACACTATACATGCATCATATACACTATGTACATCACACACACTATACATGCATCATATACACTATATACAGCACACACAACGCTATACATGCATTATATACATCACACACAACACTATACATGCATCATATACACTATGTACATCACACACAACACAATACACGCATCATATACACTATATACATCACACACACAACACTATACATGTATCATATACACTATATACAGCACACACAACACTATACATGCATCATATACACTGCATATGTAGCGCCCCGAGGGCTCGGCCGCTACAGGGGTATTGCACCTCAGTCCAGAGGTGTGATATTCCACTCCCGGGTAAGGATGGAGTATGGACCAGGGCTCAGTTAGCTGCATACAGCACACACACCCCATTTCCGAGGGACAGCTCAACGGTGCTCCCACTAGACAGAAGTGCAGGCACGACCGACTATGTCCCTGCCTGGAGTGGGGAGGGGGGTGGAACACCCAGTGCTGTAGGGGCAGATAGGGGTTGGTTCCTGAGCGTAGGTAGGAGCTCATTGGTTGCTGGTCACCTGGGCTCATGGTCAGAGGGAGGTATAAAAGGTGGGCACCATCTTAGAACAGTGTTCAGTCTGTGAGGAGAGGAGAGCTGACAGGGAGCAGCAGCTCAGGCTGAGTGCTGCTCCAGAGGCAGGCCTAGAGAAGAGGCCGGAGCCTGAGAGGAGAAGGAGAAGTGGGCCTGGAGAAGAGGCCAAGGGAAGGAGGAGAAGACAGAACAGGAAAGAAGGAGAAGAGAGAGAGAAACAGAAGGGCTCAGGAACAAGAAGGTGGAAGGGACCCTAAGAACCCACGAGAATCCAGGGTGAAGGGTCAGGCAGATTAAGGGTACCGGATCCCAAGTTGGTGGAGGAGAAACTACCCTCAGCCAAAGACCGGTCGTCGTGATCATTTATTGGTGCGACACCTCATCAAACCTGCTAGGAAGGCACCATATAGGACAGCGGAGGACGGGGCCCACGTTTACCCGCATAGATCCGCGGCAGCTGGACAAAAGTGGGTCACTGGTGAGGCAGGCCAGAGAAAGGATTAAAGGGGGTCCTGTGCCATGCTCCTGAACTGCCTGGGAGTTGACCGAGCCCCTCACCTGGTGGACGCAGCACGGCTCGGGCAGTCATTCCCTGCAGAAGTGACTTGGATATTAACCGTGAGTAAAGACCCTGGACTGCAGTACGTTGTCTGTGTGCTTTTTCGCTCCTCCGGCACTACCGGTACTGGGACTCTCACCACCATCACTCCCACCATCCACTACACTGCCCTGGGGCCGCACTCTTCCCGTGGGGAGTCACATCATCCCAGCTGCATACATCATCAGCCCCAGCGGTCTGCCCTGCAGCGGCGGTTCCTAACAACCGCAATCCACGGGTGGCGTAGTCGGACATAATCAATAGCTCATAACGGACTACCACTGGCCTGACCACCCTGAGCCACGGAACCGGGTTGCCACTACTACTCCCATCATTCCCTATTGCCCGGATCCGAGTGCCCCACGGCCCAGGGGGCGAGTCAGCTTTGGCGTAGTCGGCAGGATCGTTACCCACCCGCCACAAGCGGGTATTGCGCGCCTGAAAAAAGACTGTTTTATTGTACGAAAGATGGCGCCCGCCCCAGAAGAACGAGTGCCATAATGTGCACGCCAAAAGACAACAGGAAGCCACCTCCCATCGTGGGCCAGGTCCCAGAATGGCGCCAAAGAAAGAGCCCGCCCCCAACAGCCCTGAGCACGGCTGTGGAGATGTCCATCAAGGTGGGGGCGCTGCCCCTGAAAGTGATTGTCACCAAGTTGCCCCGGGACCACCCCCAATGGGGGTGGGAAGAGAAGAAAACTGTGGGGCAGGGTGTGGTCTGGATCAGTCTGGCCAGGCCACACCCAAAGATAGAGACAGGAACCAGCTCCAGCGCCCAGGCGCATGGCCTGCTGCAGGCCGAATCCCCATGCAGCTTCACGGAGCTGCTAGCACACCTCCCAAGGAAGACCCCGAGTATGTGCGGGCTACGCTGGAGGAGCTGGACCGGAGGATGGTCCGGGCGCAGTGGGACGTGATTGCCGGGTGGAAAGAAGAAATGGCCCGGCGGGCCGTGATCCTGCAGCAGGAGGCGCCGTCGACATCCAGCGGCACACCAGCCACCGAGGGCAGTGAAAGCAGAGCGGAGGCCGAGGAGGACGCCGCGGAGGAGGCCGCGACAGCAGAGGCAGGTAACGGAGACGCCCCTACCCCGAACCCTGGGGCCGCCGACCTGCCTCTGCACCCTGTTGCGGAGCCCAACGTACCTGAACCCGCCATCGACGCCGTGCCTCCACCGCTACCAACCGGTTCCCAGGCCATCGACACCACCAGCGAGCCCCGCCCCACGCCGTGCCCTCTGACCCCGGGCGTGATCCGCAGACCACAATCGCAGGCCCGGTTTCAAGGCCTAGCGCCCCCGTACGCCGCCCGTCGACGGGAGTATTGCCGCCAACAGCTGGAGGTATTCGAGAGGGAGCAGCGGGAGCGGCGCATGAAACAGGAGAAGCTGCAGGCCCAAATTGCGGAGCAGAAGATGAAGGCCCGACGAGATCCCCGAGCTGCCCGCGGTCCCCGAGTCACCGGGACTGTCGTGAAATTTCACATGGAACATGGCTGCGGTTTCATCCGAGACCCTGAGACCATCAGCGATGTGTTCGTGACGAGGAGAGATGTGGAGAGCCACCTGCCGGAGGGTCATCGAGGGCGAGATCTGTTTCCAGGCGATGTGGTGTCTTACACCCGACACCAAGGCATGAAGGGATGGTACGCCCTCCACGTCCACAGAGTAGTAGAGGAGGAGGAGCAGCACTACTCGGACTCTGAGTACCAGGAGGGCCCGGACGGGCCTGAAGATCATGAGGAAGAAGGAGCATCAGGAGGACACCGTTACCAGTGAACGGTAAAGTGGAATTGTACATAGTTACCCGTCAGGGTACAGAGAACTGTGTGGGACTGTTTCAAATTGAGTGTGGTCCCCGTTGGGACTGATATAGGACTGTGTGAAAGTTATCCCCTACATCCCCTACCAGGCTGAGGACTGAGCAGCCATTTCCCTTCCCAAAACTGTCCGCGGACTGAGAGCGGCCACCCCTTTGTATATAGTTGCGCTTCTTAAAGCGCCCCCTACTGGTTTTATAAAAAAACTGCAACGTCTACCTCAAGGTAAATTTGCTGGACTGTTGCACTTAGAAGAAGAAATAACACCTGGTCGCAAGTTGCACCGTGGCCTTGATCCAAGGATACAAGAATGTGTCTTATTTAAAAAATGTTTTATATGAAGAGTTTAATATGCTGCTAGAAAATGTTTTACATAATTTTGAGACCGTTTTATATGATAAGTGACAAAAGAGTTCCAGAAGTATTAGTATGTGTTTTATAATAGTGTGACAAGAAAAGAAAAGTGTGTCCCATAAAGGGAGTTGAACAATGTCGTCCGTTTCTAAATGTAAAAAGTTTTAAAAAGTTTTGCATGTCCTGTAATCGACTGTTTTTGCTCTTTTCCAGCCCGAGGACGTGCTGTGCTTTACCAGGGGGGAATGTAGCGCCCCAAGGGTTCGGCCGCTACAGGGGTATTGCACCTCAGTCCAGAGGTGTGATATTCCACTCCCGGGTAAGGATGGAGTATGGACCAGGGCTCAGTTAGCTGCATACAGCACACACACCCCATTTCCGAGGGACAGCTCAACGGTGCTCCCACTAGACAGAAGTGCAGGCACGACCGACTATGTCCCTGCCTGGAGCGGGGAGGGGGGTGGAACACCCAGTGCTGTAGGGGCAGATAGGGGTTGGTTCCTGAGCGTAGATAGGAGCTCATTGGTTGCTGGTCACCTGGGCTCATGGTCAGAGGGAGGTATAAAAGGTGGGCACCATCTTAGAACAGTGTTCAGTCTGTGAGGAGAGGAGAGCTGAGAGGGAGCAGCAGCTCAGGCTGAGTGCTGCTCCAGAGGCAGGCCTAGAGAAGAGGCCGGAGCCTGAGAGGAGAAGGAGAAGTGGGCCTGGAGAAGAGGCCAAGGGAAGGAGGAGAAGGCAGAACAGGAAAGAAGGAGAAGAGAGAGAGAAACAGAAGGGCTCAGGAACAAGAAGGTGGAAGGGACCCTAAGAACCCACGAGAATCCAGGGTGAAGGGTCAGGCAGATTAAGGGTACCGGATCCCAAGTTGGTGGAGGAGAAACTACCCTCAGCCAAAGACCGGTCGTCGTGATCATTTATTGGTGCGACACCTCATCAAACCTGCTAGGAAGGCACCATATAGGACAGCGGAGGACGGGGCCCACGTTTACCCGCATAGATCCGCGGCAGCTGGACAAAAGTGGGTCACTGGTGAGGCAGGCCAGAGAAAGGATTAAAGGGGGTCCTGTGCCATGCTCCTGAACTGCCTGGGAGTTGACCGAGCCCCTCACCTGGTGGACGCAGCACGGCTCGGGCAGTCATTCCCTGCAGAAGTGACTTGGATATTAACCGTGAGTAAAGATCCTGGACTGCAGTACGTTGTCTGTGTGCTTTTTCGCTCCTCCGGCACTGGGACTCTCACCACCATCACTCCCACCATCCACTACACTGCTCTGGGGCCGCACTCTTCCCGTGGGGAGTCACATCATCCCAGCTGCATACATCATCAGCCCCAACGGTCTGCCCTGCAGCGGCGGTTCCTAACAACCGCAATCCACGGGTGGCGTAGTCGGACATAATCAATAGCTCATAACGGACTACCACTGGCCTGACCACCCTGAGCCACGGAACCGGGTTGCCACTGCTACTCCCATCGTTCCCTATTGCCCGGATCCGAGTGCCCCACGGCCCAGGGGGCGAGTCACGTACATCACACACAACACTATGCATGCATCATATACACTATATACATCACACACAACACTATAAATGCATCATATACACTATATACATCACACACACACACAACACTATACATGCATCATATACACTGCATACATCACACAACACTATATACATCACACACAACACTATACATGCATCATATACACTACATACATCACACACACAACACAATACATGCATCATATATGTAATGCACACGCCCGGGCTGAGCGGCGTGTGCGTGTGATTCCACTGGACCGTGCCGGAGAGTGAATGCCTGGAGGGGCGTAACTAGGTATTCACCCGATCCGACCAGGGTCGCATGACGGCATACGACGCCAGTGCACCAAGGAGGAACCGAGCAGAGGGACCAGGTGCTACTCCAGGACAGACCCCGGACACGGCTGTTGACCCACACAGGGGAATACAGGAACAGACTGGTAGGCTGGCACACAGACTGGCGGGAATAGGCAGGCACGACTGGTATGCAGGCAGGGGGGTACAGGCAAGCACGGCTAGAGTGCAGACAGGGAGGCACTAGCAGGTAGGAACACAGGCGGGATAGAACCCAGTACACACTGGGACTCAGGAACAGAACCACAGATGTGAGGAACACAGGCAGGATAGGACCCAGTACACACTGGGACTCAGGAACAATACAGGCAGAGGGGTACAGGCAAGCACAGCAAGAATGCAGACAGGGAGGCACTAGCAGGTAGGGACACTGGCGGGATAGGGCCCAGTACACACTGGGACTCAGGAACAGAACCACAGATGTGGCAGACAAACACAGCAGAGTGAGGCCGCCCAGAGAGGTGAGCGAGAGCAGGGCAGGACAAGACCGCCTGGAGCGGTGAGCAAGAGTAGAGCAGGACAAGGCCGCCTGGAGCGGTGAGCAAAGGGTCAGAGCTGAGCGAGACTGCCGGAGCAGTGAGCAAGGAGTCAGAGCAGGACGAGACCGCCTGGAGCAGTGAGAAAGAGGAAGCAGAGCGAGACTGCAGGAGCAGTGAGGTAAAGGAAGAGAGCAGAACGAGACTGCCGGAGCAGTGAGAAAGAGGGAGCAGAGCGAGACTGCAGGAGCAGTGAGGTAAAGGAAGAGAGCAGAACGAGACTGCCAGAGCAGTGAGAAAGAGGGAGCAGAGCGGGCTAGAACCGCCGGAGCGGTGAGCAAAGGAGTCAGAGCAGGCTAGAACCGCCAGAGCGGTGAGCAAAGGAGTCAGAGCAGGCTAGAACCGCCAGAGCGGTGAGCAAGGGAGTCAGAGCAGGCTAGAACCGCCAGAGCGGTGAGCAAGGGAGTCAGAGCAGGCTAGAACCGCCAGAGCGGTGAGCAAGGGAGAGCAGGGGGGACTGGGCTCTGTTCACACGGAACAGACAGGAAGAGAAAGGCAGAGAAAGGCAGAGCCAGATACCCACAGGGTACTTGCAGTGAAGTAGCGAGTGGACCACAAACGGGAGTACAGAGACAACAAGCAGGAGTTAGGTACGAGTTCAGACTCTGCAGAAAAAGGAAGGGAACGGACAGAGGCAAAACAGGTAAAGGATAGGAGAGAGTTCAGACTGGAACTGAGTGTACGGAGGAGACCGACACTGCAGAGGGATAAAGAAGCGGGTCTGGGAATACAGCCCCCAGAGAGGCAGGACAAACAGGCAAGGAGCGTGCTCAGACAGGACAGACAAGATACAGGAGCGGGTCTAGGTAATAGGCCCCTAGAAGGCGGGAGGAACAGGCTAGGAGCGTGTTCAGACAGGACAGACGAGATACAGGAACGGGTCTAGGTAATCAGCCCCTAGAAGGCGGGAGGAACAAGCTAGGAGCATGTTCAGACAGGCCTGGAAATACAGCCTCCAGGAAAGGCAGACAAGAGAACACAGAACGGGACCTGACACCTTCAGCGTGCACGCACACACTGAATGAAACACTATGCTCAGGCATGGATTGATTGGAGCAGCTGAGTTATATACCAGGTGACAGACAGCAATAGGCTGAGGACGCACAAGGGGTGTGACCCACAGCAGGTACAAAAAGCAGGAAGTGATCGGGCGCCGCCCTTAAGCAGCAGAAACAGACACAAACAGACAGCATGGAGGAAAGCCAGAGAGACATTCTGGACAGGAGATCAAGTGCGCGCTCTTGCACAGTGGGAGATGGGCCACTATGCAAGGTCGCCGCCAGGTATGTTACAATATACACTATATACATCACGCACAACACTGTACATGCATCATATACACTGTATACATCACACACAACACTATACATGCATCATATACACTATATACATCACACACAACACAATACATGCATCATATACACTATATACAGCACACACAAGCACAATACATGCACCATATACACTGCATACATCACACACAACACTATGCATGCATCATATACACTATATACATCACACACACTATACATGCATCATATACACTATATACAGCACACACAACACTATACATGCATCATATACACTATATACATCACACACAACACTATACATGCATCATATACACTATATACATCACACACACACACACACCACACTATACATGCATCATATACACTGCTCATATACACTACATACATCACACACACAACACAATACATGCATCATATATGTAATGCACACGCCCGGGCTGAGCGGCGTGTGCTTGTGATTCCACTGGACCGTGCCGGAGAGTGAATGCCTGGAGGGGCGTAACTAGGTATTCACCCGATCCGACCAGGGTCGCATGACGGCATACGACGCCAGTGCACCAAGGAGGAACCGAGCAGAGGGACCAGGTGCTACTCCAGGACAGACCCCGGACACGGCTGTTGACCCACACAGGGGAATACAGGAACAGACTGGTAGGCTGGCACACAGACTGGCGGGAATAGGCAGGCACGACTGGTATGCAGGCAGGGGGGTACAGGCAAGCACGGCTAGAGTGCAGACAGGGAGGCACTAGCAGGTAGGAACACAGGCGGGATAGAACCCAGTACACACTGGGACTCAGGAACAGAACCACAGATGTGAGGAACACAGGCAGGATAGGACCCAGTACACACTGGGACTCAGGAACAATACAGGCAGAGGGGTACAGGCAAGCACAGCAAGAATGCAGACAGGGAGGCACTAGCAGGTAGGGACACTGGCGGGATAGGGCCCAGTACACACTGGGACTCAGGAACAGAACCACAGATGTGGCAGACAAACACAGCAGAGTGAGGCCGCCCAGAGAGGTGAGCGAGAGCATGGCAGGACAAGACCGCCTGGAGCGGTGAGCAAGAGTAGAGCAGGACAAGGCCGCCTGGAGCGGTGAGCAAAGGGTCAGAGCTGAGCGAGACTGCCGGAGCAGTGAGCAAGGAGTCAGAGCAGGACGAGACCGCCTGGAGCAGTGAGAAAGAGGAAGCAGAGCGAGACTGCAGGAGCAGTGAGGTAAAGGAAGAGAGCAGAACGAGACTGCCGGAGCAGTGAGAAAGAGGGAGCAGAGCGAGACTGCAGGAGCAGTGAGGTAAAGGAAGAGAGCAGAACGAGACTGCCAGAGCAGTGAGAAAGAGGGAGCAGAGCGGGCTAGAACCGCCGGAGCGGTGAGCAAAGGAGTCAGAGCAGGCTAGAACCGCCAGAGCGGTGAGCAAAGGAGTCAGAGCAGGCTAGAACCGCCAGAGCGGTGAGCAAGGGAGTCAGAGCAGGCTAGAACCGCCAGAGCGGTGAGCAAGGGAGTCAGAGCAGGCTAGAACCGCCAGAGCGGTGAGCAAAGGAGTCAGAGCAGGCTAGAACCGCCAGAGCGGTGAGCAAAGGAGTCAGAGCAGGCTAGAACCGCCAGAGCGGTGAGCAAGGGAGTCAGAGCAGGCTAGAACCGCCAGAGCGGTGAGCAAGGCAGAGCAGGGGGGACTGGGCTCTGTTCACACGGAACAGACAGGAAGAGAAAGGCAGAGCCAGATACCCACAGGGTACTTGCAGTGAAGTAGCGAGTGGACCACAAACGGGAGTACAGAGACAACAAGCAGGAGTTAGGTACGAGTTCAGACTCTGCAGAAAAAGGAAGGGAACGGACAGAGGCAAAACAGGTAAAGGATAGGAGAGAGTTCAGACTGGAACGGAGTGTACGGAGGAGACCGACACTGCAGAGGGATAAAGGAGCGGGTCTGGGAATACAGCCCCCAGAGAGGCAGGACAAACAGGCAAGGAGCGTGCTCAGACAGGACAGACAAGATACAGGAGCGGGTCTAGGTAATAGGCCCCTAGAAGGCAGGAGGAACAGGCTAGGAGCGTGTTCAGACAGGAGAGACAAGATACAGGAACGGGTCTAGGTAATCAGCCCCTAGAAGGCGGGAGGAACAAGCTAGGAGCATGTTCAGACAGGCCTGGAAATACAGCCTCCAGGAAAGGCAGACAAAAGAACACAGAACGGGACCTGACACCTTCAGCGTGCCCACGCACACGCACACGCACACGCACACGCACACGCACACGCACACGCACACGCACACGCACACGCACACGCACACGCGCACTGAATGAAACACTATGCTCAGGCATGGATTGATTGGAGCAGCTGAGTTATATACCAGGTGACAGACAGCAATAGGCTGAGGACGCACAAGGGGTGTGACCCACAGCAGGTACAAAAAGCAGGAAGTGATCGGGCGCCGCCCTTAAGCAGCAGAAACAGACACAAACAGACAGCATGGAGGGAAGCCAGAGAGACATTCTGGACAGGAGATCAAGTGCGCGCTCTTGCACAGTGGGAGATGGGCCACTATGCAAGGTCGCCGCCAGGTATGTTACAATATACACTATATACATCACACACAACACTGTACATGCATCATATACACTGTATACATCACACACAACACTATACATGCATCATATACATCACACACAACACAATACATGCATCATATACACTATATACATCACACACAACACTATGCATGCATCATATACACTATATACATCACACACACTATACATGCATCATATACACTATATACAGCACACACAACACTATACATGCATCATATACACTATATACATCACACACAACACTATACATGCATCATATACACTATATACATCACACACAACACAATACATGCATCATATACACATCACACACAACACTGTACATGCATCATATACACTGTATACATCACACACAACACTATACATGCATCATATACACTATATACATCACACACAACACAATACATGCATCATATACACTATATAAAGCACACACAAGCACAATACATGCACCATATACACTGCATACATCACACACAACACTATACATGCATCATATACACTACATACATCACACACAATACATGCATCATATACACTGCATACAGCACACACAACACTATGCATGCATCATATACACTATATGCATCACACACAACACTATACATGCATCATATACACTACATACATCACACACAACACTATACATGCATCATATACACTACATACATCACACACAACACTATACATGCATCATATACACTACATACATCACACACAACACTATACATGCATCATATACACTACATACATCACACACAATACATGCATCATATACACTGCATACATCACACACAACACTATGCATGCATCATATACACTATGTACAGCACACACAACACTATGCATGCATCATATACACTATATGCATCACACACAACACTATACATGCATCATATACACTATATACATCACACACAACACAATACATGCATCATATACACTATATACAGCACACACAAGCACAATACATGCACCATATACACTGCATACATCACACACAACACTATGCATGCATCATATACACTATATACATCACACACAACACTATGCATGCATCATATACACTACATACATCACACACAACACTATACATGCATCATATACACTATATACATCACACACAACACAATACATGCATCATATACACTATATACATCACACACACAACACTATACATGCATCATATACACTGTACACATCACACACAACACTATACATGCATCATATACACTAGATACATCACACACAACACAATACATGCATCATATACACTATATACAGCACACACACACACAACACTATACATGCATCATATACACTGCATACATCACACACAACACTATACATGCATCATATACACTACATACATCACACAACACAATACATGCATCATATACACTGCATACATCACACACAACACTATGCATGCATCATATACACTATGTACAGCACACACAACACTATACATGCATCATATACACTGTATACATCACACACACAACACTATACATGCATCATATACACTGTATACATCACACACAACACTATACATGCATCATATACACTATGTACAGCACACACAACACAATACATGCATCATATACACTGCATACATCACACACAACACAATACATGCATCATATACACTACATACATCACACACAACACAATACATGCATCATATACACTATATACAGCACACACACAACACAATACATGCATCATATACATCACACACAACACTATACATGCATCATATACACTATGTACAGCACACACAACACTATACATGCATCATATACACTATATACATCACACACAACACAATACATGCATCATATACACTATATACATCACACACAACACTATACATGCATCATATTGTAACAGGTCTGGGAGGTGGAACCTCTGAGCAACTATACAAAGGGGCAGTCCTTGTAAGGAAGCGGGTGGCTCCCAGGGTAGGCGGGCAAGTAGTCACAGCTAGTGACGGGGACAGTCTCTGGGTAGAAGGGCAGGAGGTCACGGCAAGTGACGGGGACAGTCTCTGGGTAGAAGGGCAGGAGGTCACGGCAAGTGACGGGGACAGTCTCTGGGTAGAAGAGCAGGAAGTCACGGCAAGTGACGGGGACAGTCTCTTGACAGGCGGGTGGTCACGGCAAGTGACGGCTAAGCCTCCAGATAGGCTAGCAGGCAGGTAGCAGGAGGACGCTCCCAGGTGAGCGGGCAAGAGTCTCTGGACAGGCAGGTGGTCACAGCAAGTGACGGCTAAGCCTCCAGATAGGCTAGCAGGCAGGTAGCAGGTGGACGCTCCCAGGTGAGCGGGCAAGAGTCTCTGGACAGGCAGGTGGTCACAGCAAGTGACGGCTAAGCCTCCAGGTAGGCTAGCAGGCAGGTAGCAGGTGGACGCTCCCAGGTGAGCGGGCAGGAGTCTCTGGACAGGCAGGTGGTCACAGCACGTGACGGCAGAGCCTCCAGGTAGGCTAGCAGGCAGGTAGCAGGTGAGCGCTCCCAGGTGAGCGGGTAAGAGTCTCTGGACAGGCAGGTGGTCACAGCATGTGACGGCAGAGCCTCCAGGTAGGCTAGCAGGCAGGTAGCACATGAGCGGGCATACAGATCCATAGACAGACTGGCAGGGCTGGTAGGCAGACTGTCGGACCGCAGGAATGTAAGCAGATAGACAAGTA
Source organism: Phyllobates terribilis (assembly GCF_046119375.1). NCBI lineage: Eukaryota > Metazoa > Chordata > Amphibia > Anura > Dendrobatidae > Phyllobates > Phyllobates terribilis. The sequence goes on along the minus strand of NW_027362769.1, from coordinate 113,002,420 downwards.
ACAGGCAGGTATCAAGCAGGAATCTGGCAGGTATCTGGTAACGGGACCTGAGGGCTGATGCAGAGTGATAGGCTATGCAACAACATTGCTCGGGCACCTCCATTTTGGAGGAGGTGCCTTATATATGGTGAGGTCCTCCGGCCATTGGCCGGGGACTCCTTAGGACGGCGCGCGCCGCCCCTTTAAGAGAGGGGGAGCGCACGCGGGCGCGCCCTAAGCACAGTGGCCGGGAAGCAGCGCGCGCTGCCAGCAGAGTGAGAGGAAGACGCCGGGCACGGAGCGGAGAGGTGAGGGGAGCAGTGTCCCTGCCTAGCAGGAGGCAGGGACGCCGACGCTACACATATACACTATATACAGCACACACAAGCACAATACATGCACCATATACACTGCATACATCACACACAACACTATACATGCATCATATACACTATATACAGCACACACAAGCACAATACATGCACCATATACACTGCATACATCACACACAACACTATACATGCATCATATACACTATATACAGCACACACAACACTATACATGCATCATATACACTATATACATCACACACAACACTATACATGCATCATATACACTATATACAGCACACACAAGCACAATACATGCACCATATACACTGCATATATCACACACAACACTATACATGCATCATATACACTATATACATCACACAAGCGCAATACATGCATCATATACACTATATACATCACACACAACACTATACATGCATCATATACACTATATACATCACACACAACACTATACATGCATCATATACACTATATACATCACACACAACACTATACATGCATCATATACACTATATACAGCACACACAAGCACAATACATGCACCATATACACTGCATACATCACACACAACACTATACATGCATCATATACACTATATACAGCACACACAACACTATACATGCATCATATACACTATATACATCACACACAAGCGCAATACATGCATCATATACACTATATACATCACACACAACACAATACATGCATCATATACACTATATACATCACACACAACACAATACATGCATCATATTCACTATATACATCACACACAACACTATACATGCATCATATACGCTACATACATCACACACAACACTATAGATGCATCATATACGCTACATACATCACACACAACACAATACACGCATCATATACACTACATACATCACACACAATAAACAATGCATGTATCATATACATTATATACATCACACACAACACTATACATGCATCATATACACTATATACATCACACACAACACAATACATGCATCATATACACATCACACACAACACTGTACATGCATCATATACACTGTATACATCACACACAACACTATACATGCATCATATACACTATATACATCACACACAACACAATACATGCATCATATACACTATATACAGCACACACAAGCACAATACATGCACCATATACACTGCATACATCACACACAACACTATACATGCATCATATACACTACATACATCACACACAATACATGCATCATATACACTGCATACAGCACACACAACACTATGCATGCATCATATACACTATATGCATCACACACAACACTATACATGCATCATATACACTATATACATCACACACAACACTATACATGCATCATATACACTACATACATCACACACAACACTATACATGCATCATATACACTACATACATCACACACAACACTATACATGCATCATATACACTACATACATCACACACAATACATGCATCATATACACTGCATACATCACACACAACACTATGCATGCATCATATACACTATGTACAGCACACACAACACTATACATGCATCATATACATCACACACAACACTATGCATGCATCATATACACTATATGCATCACACACAACACTATACATGCATCATATACACTATATACAGCACACACAAGCACAATACATGCACCATATACACTGCATACATCACACACAACACTATGCATGCATCATATACACTATATACATCACACACAACACTATGCATGCATCATATACACTACATACATCACACACAACACTATACATGCATCATATACACTATATACATCACACACACAACACTATACATGCATCGTATACACTGCATACATCACACACAACACTATACATGCATCATATACACTATATGCATCACACACAACACTATACATGCATCATATACACTATATGCATCACACACAACACTATACATGCATCATATACACTATATGCATCACACACAACACTATACCTGCATCATATACACTACATACATCACACACAACACTATACATGCATCATATACACTATATGCATCACACACAACACTATACATGCATCATATACACTATATACATCACACACAACACTATACATGCATCATATACACTATATACATCACACACAACACTATACATGCATCATATACACTATATACATCACACACAACACTATACATGCATCGTATACACTGCATACATCACACACAACACTATACATGCATCGTATACACTGCATACATCACACACAACACTATACATGCATCATATACACTATATACATCACACACACAACACTATACATGCATCATATACACTGTACACATCACACACAACACTATACATGCATCATATACACTAGATACATCACACACAACACAATACATGCATCATATACACTATATACAGCACACACACACAACACTATACATGCATCATATACACTGCATACATCACACACAACACTATACATGCATCATATACACTACATACATCACACAACACAATACATGCATCATATACACTGCATACATCACACACAACACTATGCATGCATCATATACACTATGTACAGCACACACAACACTATACATGCATCATATACACTGTATACATCACACACAACACTATACATGCATCATATACACTGTATACATCACACACAACACTATACATGCATCATATACACTATGTACAGCACACACAACACAATACATGCATCATATACACTGCATACATCACACACAACACAATACATGCATCATATACACTACATACATCACACACAACACAATACATGCATCATATACACTATATACAGCACACACACAACACAATACATGCATCATATACACTATATACATCACACACAACACTATACATGCATCATATACACTATGTACAGCACACACAACACTATACATGCATCATATACACTATATACATCACACACAACACAATACATGCATCATATACACTATATACATCACACACAACACTATACATGCATCATATTGTAACAGGTCTGGGAGGTGGAACCTCTGAGCAACTATACAAAGGGGCAGTCCTTGTAAGGAAGCGGGTGGCTCCCAGGGTAGGCGGGCAGGTAGTCACAGCTAGTGACGGGGACAGTCTCTGGGTAGAAGGGCAGGAGGTCACGGCAAGTGACGGGGACAGTCTCTGGGTAGAAGGGCAGGAGGTCACGGCAAGTGACGGGGACAGTCTCTGGGTAGAAGAGCAGGAAGTCACGGCAAGTGACGGGGACAGTCTCTTGACAGGCGGGTGGTCACGGCAAGTGACGGCTAAGCCTCCAGATAGGCTAGCAGGCAGGTAGCAGGAGGACGCTCCCAGGTGAGCGGGCAAGAGTCTCTGGACAGGCAGGTGGTCACAGCAAGTGACGGCTAAGCCTCCAGATAGGCTAGCAGGCAGGTAGCAGGTGGACGCTCCCAGGTGAGCGGGCAAGAGTCTCTGGACAGGCAGGTGGTCACAGCAAGTGACGGCTAAGCCTCCAGGTAGGCTAGCAGGCAGGTAGCAGGTGGACGCTCCCAGGTGAGCGGGCAGGAGTCTCTGGACAGGCAGGTGGTCACAGCACGTGACGGCAGAGCCTCCAGGTAGGCTAGCAGGCAGGTAGCAGGTGAGCGCTCCCAGGTGAGCGGGTAAGAGTCTCTGGACAGGCAGGTGGTCACAGCATGTGACGGCAGAGCCTCCAGGTAGGCTAGCAGGCAGGTAGCACGTGAGCGGGCATACAGATCCATAGACAGACTGGCAGGGCTGGTAGGCAGACTGTCGGACCGCAGGAATGTAAGCAGATAGACAAGTAACAGGCAGGTATCAAGCAGGAATCTGGCAGGTAACTGGCAGGTATCTGGTAACGGGACCTGAGGGCTGATGCAGAGTGATAGGCTATGCAACAACATTGCTCGGGCACCTCCATTTTGGAGGAGGTGCCTTATATATGGTGAGGTCCTCCGGCCATTGGCCGGGGACTCCTTAGGACGGCGCGCGCCGCCCCTTTAAGAGAGGGGGAGCGCACGCGGGCGCGCCCTAAGCACAGTGGCCGGGAAGCAGCACGCGCTGCCAGCAGAGTGAGAGGAAGACGCCGGGCACGGAGCGGAGAGGTGAGGGGAACAGTGTCCCTGCCTAGCAGGAGGCAGGGACGCCGACGCTACACATATACACTATATACAGCACACACAAGCACAATACATGCACCATATACACTGCATACATCACACACAACACTATACATGCATCATATACACTATATACAGCACACACAAGCACAATACATGCACCATATACACTGCATACATCACACACAACACTATACATGCATCATATACACTATATACAGCACACACAACACTATACATGCATCATATACACTATATACAGCACACACAACACTATACATGCATCATATACACTATATACATCACACAAGCGCAATACATGCATCATATACACTATATACATCACACACAACACTATACATGCATCATATACACTATATACATCACACACAACACTATACATGCATCATATACACTATATACATCACACACAACACTATACATGCATCATATACACTATATACAGCACACACAAGCACAATACATGCACCATATACACTGCATACATCACACACAACACTATACATGCATCATATACACTATATACAGCACACACAACACTATACATGCATCATATACACTATATACATCACACACAAGCGCAATACATGCATCATATACACTATATACATCACACACAACACAATACATGCATCATATACACTATATACATCACACACAACACAATACATGCATCATATTCACTATATACATCACACACAACACTATACATGCATCATATACGCTACATACATCACACACAACACTATAGATGCATCATATACGCTACATACATCACACACAACACAATACACGCATCATATACACTACATACATCACACACAATAAACAATGCATGTATCATATACATTATATACATCACACACAACACTATACATGCATCATATACACTATATACATCACACACAACACAATACACGCATCATATACACTACATACATCACACACAAGCACAATACATGCATCATATACACTATATACATCACACACAACACTATACATGCATCATATACACTATATACACTGCTCAAAAAAATAAAGGGAACACTCAAATAACACATTCTAGATCTGAATGAATGAAATATTCTCATTGAATACTTTGTTCTGTACAAAGTTGAATGTGCTGACAATAAAATCACACAAAAATCATCAATGGAAATCAAATTTATTAACCAATGGAGGCCTGGATTTGGAGTCACCCCCAAAATTAAAGTGGAAAAACACACTACAGGCTGATCCAACTTTGATGTAATGTCCTTAAAACAAGTCAAAATGGGGCTCAGTATTGTGTGTGGCCTCAACGTGCCTGTATGACCTCCCTACAACGCCTGGGCATGCTCCTGATGAGGTTGCGGATGGTCTCCTGTGGGATTTCCTCCCAGACCTGGACTAAAGCATCCGCCAACTCCTGGAAAGTCTGTGGTGCAACGTGACGTTGGTGGATGGAGCGAGCCATGATGTCCCAGATGTGCTCAATCGGATTCAGGTCTGGGGAACGGGCGGGCCAGTCCATAGCTTCAGTGCCTTCACCTTGCAGGAACTGCTGACACACTCCAGCCACATCAGGTCTGGCATTGTCCTGCATTAGGAGGAACCCAGGGCCCACAGCACCACCATATGGTCTCACAAGGGGTCTGAGGATCTCATCTCGGTACCTAATTGCAGTCAGGCTATCTCTGGCGAGCACATGGAGGGCTGTGCGGCCCTCCAAAGGAATGCCACCCTACACCTTTACTGACCCACTGCCAAACCGGTCATGCTGACGGATGTTGCAGGCAGCAGATCGCTCTCCACGGCGTCTCCAGACTCTGTCACGTCTGTCACATGTGCTCAGTGTGAACCTGCTTTCATCTGTGAAGAGCACAGGGCACCATTGGCGACTTTGCCAATCCTGGTGTTCTGTGGCAAATGCCAAGCGTCCTGCACGGTGTTGGACTGTGAGCACAACCCCCATCTGTGGACGTCAGGCCCTCATACCACCCTCATGGAGTTGTCTCCTGGTGTACTGGCCTGTCTCCTGGTAGCGCCTCCAGCCTCTGGACACTACGCTGATAGACACAGCAAACCTTCTTGCCACAGCTCGTATTGATGTGCCATCCTGGATGAGCTGCACTACCTGAGCAACTTCTCTGGGTTTTAGAGTCCGTCTCATGCTGCCACGAGTGTGAAAGCACAACCAACATTCAAAAGTGACCAAAACATCAGCCAGAAAGCATTGGTACTGAGATGTGGTCTGTGGTCCCCACCTGCAGAACCACTCCTTTATTGAGTTTGTCTTGATAATTGCCAATAATTTCCATCTGTTGTCTATTCCATTTGCACAACAGCATGTGAAATTGATTGTCAATCAGTGTCGCTTCCTAAGTGGACAGTTTGATTTCACAGAAGTTTGATTTACTTGGAGTTATATTCTGTTGTTTAAGTGCTCCCTTTATTTTTTTGAGCAGTGTACATCGCACACAATCACAATACATGCATCATATGCACTACATACATCACACACAATCACAATACATGCATCATATACACTATATACATCGCACACAATCACAATACATGCATCATATGCACTACATACATCACACACAATCACAATACATGCATCATATACACTATATACATCACACACAACACTATAGATGCATCATATACACTATATACATCACACACAACACTATACATGCATCATATACACTATATACATCACACACAACACTATACATGCATCATATACACTACATACATCGCACACAATCACAATACATGCATCATATGCACTACATACATCACACACAATCACAATACATGCATCATATACACTATATACATCACACACAACACTATACATGCATCATATACACTATATACATCACACACAACACTATACATGCATCATATACACTATGTACAGCACACACAACACAATACACGCATCATATACACTATATACATCACACACAACACTATACATGCATCATATACACTATATACAGCACACACACAACACTATACATGCATCATATACACTATGTACAGCACACAACACTATACATGCATCATATACACTATGTACAGCACACAACACTATACATGCATCATATACACTACATACATCGCACACAATCACAATACATGCATCATATGCACTACATACATCACACACAAATCACAATACATGCATCATATACACTATATACATCACACACAACACTATACATGCATCATATACACTATATACATCACACACAACACTATACATGCATCATATACACTATATACATCACACACAGCACTATACATGCATCATATGCACTATATACATCGCACACAATCACAATACATGCATCATATACACTATATACATCACACACAACACTATACATGCATCATATGCACTACATACATCACACACAATCACAATACATGCATCATATACACTATATACATCACACACAACACTATACATGCATCATATACACTATGTACATCACACAGCACTATACATGCATCATATGCACTATATACATCGCACACAATCACAATACATGCATCATATGCACTACATACATCACACACAATCACAATACATGCATCATATACACTATATACATCACACACAACACTATACATGCATCATATACACTATATACATCATACAGCACTATACATGCATCATATGCACAATATACATCGCACACAATCACAATACATGCATCATATACACTATATACGTCACACACAACACTATACATGCATCATATACACTATATACATCACACAGCACTATACATGCATCATATGCACTATATACATTGCACACAATCACAATACATGCATCATATACACTATATACATCACACAGCACTATACATGCATCATATACACTATATACATCACACAGCACTATACATGCATCATATGCACTATATACATCGCACACAATCACAATACATGCATCATATACACTATATACATCACACACAACACTATACATGCATCATATACACTATATACATCACACAGCACTATACATGCATCATATGCACTACATACATCACATACAATCACAATACATGCATCATATACACTATATACATCACACACAACACTATACATGCATCATATACACTATATACATCACACAGCACTATACATGCATCATATGCACTACATACATCACACACAATCACAATACATGCATCATATACACTATATACATCACACACAACACTATACATGCATCATATACACTATATACATCACACAGCACTATACATGCATCATATGCACTATATACATTGCACACAATCACAATACATGCATCATTTACACTACATACATCGCACACAATCACAATATATGCATCATATGCACTACATACATCACACACAATCACAATACATGCATCATATACACTATATACATCACACACAACACTATACATGCATCATATACACTACATACATCACACAGCACTATACATGCATCATATGCACTATATACATCACACACGAAATGCATCATATACAGGTGCTTCTCACAAAATTAGAATATCATCAAAAAGTTAATTTATTTCAGTTCTTCAATCCAAAAAGTGAAACTCATATATTATATAGAATCATTACAGAGTGATCTATTTCAAGTGTTTATTTCTGTTATTGTTGATGATTATGGCTTGCAGCCAATAAAAACACAAAGGTCATTATCTCAGTAAATTAGAATAATTAACAAAAAACACCTGCAAATGCTTCCTAAGTGTTTAAAAAGGTCCCTTAGTCTGTTTCAGTAGGCTCCACAATCATGGGGAAGACTGCTGACTTGACAGATGTCCAGAAGGCAGTCATTGACACACTCCTCAAGGAGGGTAAGCCACAAAAGGTCATTGCTAAAGAAGCTGGATGTTCACAGAGTGCTGTATCCAAGCATATTAATGGAAAGTTGAGTGGAAGGAAAAAATGTGGTAGAAAAAGGTGCACAAGCAACCGGGATAACAGCAGCCTTGAAACGATCAAGAAAAGGCCATTCAAAAATTTGGGGAGATTCACAAGGAGTGGACTGCTGCTGGAGTCATTGCTTCCAGAGTCATCACACACAGAAGTATCCAGGACATGGGCTACAAGTGTCGCATTCCTTGTGTCAAGCCACTCATGACCAATAGACAACGCCAGAAGCGTCTTACCTGGGCCAAGGAGCAAAAGACCTGGACTGTTGCTCAGTGGTCCAAGGTGTTGTTTTCAGATGAAAGTAAATTTTGCATTTCATTTGGAAATCAAGGTCCTGGAGTCTGGAGGAAGAGCGGAGAGGCCACAATCCAAGCTGCTTGAGGTCTAGTGTGTAGTTTCCACAATCAGTGATGGTTTGGGGAGCCATGTCATCTGCTGGTGGAGGTCCACTGTGTTTTATCAAGACCAAAGTCAGCGCAGCCGTCTACCAGGAAATTTTAGAGCACTTCATGCTTCCCTCTGCCGACAAGCTTTTTGGAGATGGAAATTTCATTCTCCAGCAGGACTTGGCACCTGTCCACACTGCCAAAAGTACCAATACCTGGTTTACAAACAACAGTATCACTGTGCTTGATTGGCAGCAAACTCGCCTGACCTTAACCCCTTACAGAATCTATGGGGTATTGTCAAGAGGAAGATGAGATACACCAGACCCAACAATGCAGACGAGCTGAAGGCTGCTATCAAAGCAACCTGGGCTTCCATAACACCTCAGCAGTGCCACAGGCTGATCGCCTCCATGCCACATTGCCGCATTGATGCAGTAATTGATGCAAAAGGAGCCCCGACCAAGTATTGAGGGCATTTACTGAACATACATTTCAGTAGGCCAACATTTCGGATTTTAAAAACATTTTTCAAGCTGTTGTTATAAAGTATTCTAATTTACGGAGATAATGACTTTTGTGTTTTCATTGGCTGTAAGCCATAATCATCAACATTAACAGAAATAAACACTTGAAATAGATCACTCTGTTTGTAATGACTCTATAGAATATAGGAGTTTCACTTTTTGTATTGAAGAACTGAAATAAATTAACTTTTTGATGAAATTCTGATTTAGTTAGATGCACCTGACCTGTAGTTTTGCAGTGTCTGTTGCCGTTGGGAAATTTTTCAAACATATACCTCTGGTGTACACCCACTATCGGTGCCTCCATTGCCCATAGCCCATATGCTCCAATTGTAAAAAAAAACCCCATACCACACAGTTTATGTTTATTTTACTGGATGCCTCGGGATAGAATACTGCTGCAGCATTCTGTCCTGTAAAAAAATAAATGCTCCATTTGGATTTGTTAGGGTCTGTTACATATTTCCCATTTATGTGGTACAACACAAGTGCCATGCCACTGTGGCTCACTGCGCACCAACTTGATTGATGCTAAGCACTGACGTTACAGGCTGAACTGAAAAGTCTTCAGTCACTCCCTGTGAATGCAGACTGCACGATTCCCTTGTATTGTACTTCCGGGAGGGCGGTCACATAACTGCATATACTGTATGTGATTTGCATATTTGTTGTCACCTGCCAACTAGTCTTATCCAGCTTCTCTTAATAGAAGAAAATTGAGAGGAGCAGGGGGGAGTCTAGTCAGCATGTGACTGAGAGTGTGCAAATCACATCAATGCAGTCATATGACTGCCTATCTGCACAGAGTATACAGGGGAATCGAGATAGTGTGCGCATCACACACTGTCATGATTCGACAGTGTGCAGTCACATAGAGTGACTGCAGACTTGTAATTTCAGCGTGAACAACGCCTAGAAATGTTATTAACATACAGTGTAATGTAGAAGTTTGTAGTTGGTTCTGGTCCCTCCAGCCTTTCTCTTACTGGTTTAAAACAGCACTATTAGTATGGGTTCCAAAGGAACGAAACGGCCATTACTTCCGGCTATTCCGACAGATTATGCAGTGCTAATCAGGATGTGTATTCACTGTTACATAGTTACATAGTTTATAAGGCCGAAAAAAGACAAGCGTCCATCCAGTCAGCCTATTTCTTGTGCACTGCAGGTATTCCGCAGCGTTGATCCAGGGGAAGGCAAAAAAAAACCATACGGTATAGGCCAATTTACATCATTGAGGAAAAATTCACTTCCCGACACCAATCTGGCAGTCAGATTAAATCCCTGGATTAATTAACTATCACTAAGCATAAGATGTAATTTTATTGTTCTCAAGAAAGGCGTCCAGGCTTCTCTTGAACTCATTAAGTGAGTTGGACATCACCACTTCCTCTCCCAGAGAGTTCCAGAGTCTCACGGCTCTGACCGTAAAGAATCCCCTTCTATGCTGGTGCAGGAACCTCCTTTCCTCCAGACGCATAGTGTGCCCCCTTGTCTTTGTCACCATCCTTGGTATAAACAGGTCATGGGAGAGATCTCTGTACTGCCCCCTGATGTATTTATACATGTTTATGAGGTCTCCCCTAAGCCTTCTCTTTTCCAACGTAAATAGGCCTAATTTTGACAACCTCTCTGGGTATTCTAGTCCCTCCATTCCCTTTATTACCTTAGTCGCCCTCCTTTGTACCCTCTCTAGCTCCAATATGTCTTTCCTGAGCACCGGAGCCCAGAACTGTGCACAATATTCTAAGTGCGGCCTTACCAGCGCTTTATACAGAGGAAGAACAATGTTCTCATCATATGCCCCTATTCCTCTTCTGATGCATGCCATGACTCTATTTGCTTTCGCAGCTGCTGCCTGACACTGGGCACTCCAATTTAATTTGCTGTTAACCAAGACGCCCAGGTCCTTCTCCATGTCAGATTTCCCCAACGGTTTCCCATTTAATATGTATGGGAAACCGATCATTTCAGACAGCTGAAAATCTGATGAACTGTTAATTTATTGGTCATGTTTGAAATTTTGCATTGACACAAGATTGTTCTGACTGCCATATTTGTACTGCAATGATTTGATAAGAAATTGAAAACAATAAGTAATTAATATAGTGGGATGCATTTGGTTTTCTTTAGCTTGGGTGATACATTTCCACCTCAGTATTTATTTGCTTTGTTTTTTTGATAATTCACATTTACAGCAGATGAGAATTGTTAAACTTGTTCATTGCTTTGATAAAATAAGTATAAATGTAGCTGTAATGAAATCTCTCGAACATAGCAGAGCAGTGTGCATAGCGACAAAGCCAGTATGGAGGCACTGAGAGTCCCTCTGGGTACTCCATGTGTGCTGAATGGTGCATCTGTATTTTTTTTTCTGTTACTTTCATAGGGAATCAGATAGAAAAAAAGCTTTCATATGCCTTTAACACAATAGGACCCATACATTTAAAACAGTGTAGAATTATCGTTGTGTACAGCTGGGGATTTCGCTTTTCCCCTATACAAGGCTATTATAGGTCTATAGATGGTCATATCATTATGACAATCCTACGGAGCCATAATTGGCACAATGGTACATATGACAATCTGTTCCAACCAATGGAATATTTACTGCACCTGCTTAAATAATTGATTGATTATTTCTGTTGATTGCACATTACTGTACAGCTACATGCAGCGGCTGTCAGGTGGCCAAAAAGCTACCAACGACAGTTTTGACAGTTTTGTTTTGCAGATATTCAACAGTTTTATCCACAAAACCATCTGACCACAATCATTGAATACCACGTCAATTTGTGATAAATCCAGAAAGTACTCCAGACTTTGGTCACTTCACAGATGTCACAACAAATGTCATAACTTGAGGCCACGGTCACACGTTCAGTATTTGGTCAGTATTTTACTTCAGTATTTGTAAGCCAGAATCAGGAGTGGAACAATCAGAGGAAAAGTATAATAGAAACACGTCACCACTTCTGTATTTGTCTTACAATTACTGATGTAAAATACTGACCATATACTGAATGTGTGAACGTGGCTTTATTGCTGTGCTTGCTTTAGTTTAACCTCAGTTGGTCAATGCAAAGTGCAGTTTTTGCAAACGTTCCCATTCCAGCACCACATATTTGCATGTAACATGGTTCCTTCTCACAATATTTTGTTCTGTATTTTCAAATGCATGTAAAAAAAAGCCATGCTTTAAATGCCATTTTTTGCATGTACTTTTGCAGTCATTTTTTTTTTTTTTGTGATATTTAAATTGTTGTTTTTATTATTTATTTCTTTTTTAAATGTGGTGCTTTATTGTGTCCTATAGAGAACACTAGAAAAAAAAAATAGCCAGAGCATGTGACTCGCCCCCTGGGCCGTGGGGCACCCGGGACCGGGCTTCTGTGCGATGCTGGGGGTAGTAGTGGCAACCCGATCCCGTGGCTCAGGGTCGTCAGACCAAATGCTGTGGCAGTCTATTTATCAGTGTTTTGAATGTCCGACTACGCCACCCGTGGATTGGGTCAGGGATGACCGCCGCTGCAAGGCAGACCGCTGAGGCTGGTGTTGGTGTGCAGCACAGGGATAGGATAACTCCCCACGGGAATAGTGTAGCATAAGGGCAATGTAGGTGGATGCTGGGGGTCAGGGCCGGCGTCAGCACCCGGCGTACCCGGGCAAGTGCCGGGGCCCTGGAAAATCAGAGGGGCCCAGCCGCCCACTCACTGTCGGGGCCGGGCCCACACACCCGCCCGCCCACTCACTGTCGGGGCCGGGCTCACACACCCGCCCGCCCACTCACTGTCGGGGCCGGGCCCACACACCCACCCGCCCACTCACTGTCGGGGCCGGGCCCACACACCCACCCGCCCACTCACTGTCGGGGCCGGGCCCACACACCCACCCGCCCACTCACTGTCGGGGCCGGGCCCACACACCCACCCGCCCACTCACTGTCGGGGCCATGGCCGCATCTTCGGCACCTGTTCAGTGACGCAGGCGCTGCTTGATTGCCGGCACTCCCCCAGTCCCAGAAATGGCCGCGCGCTGTCAGGCTGTGTCTGCTAGTAATGACATGGCAGGGTCGACGGCACTGCACCTTTAATTTTGCTTGTGTGTCGCCCCTGCCGCGTCATTACTAGCAGACACAGTCGCACAGCGCGCAGCCATGTCTGGGGGAGTGCCATCAAACACCGTCGGAGCGGAGGTCCTGCACAGATGGGGGGGGAGCGGCCCGGACCCGACTGCAAGTGGGCCCCTCTGATGGTCCAGGGCCATGAAGTCTGTGACACGCCGGGGGCCCTGCACTGCCCCATACCTGAGGAGCTGCTGGACAGGACACTGGACCGGGGACAGGTGAGTGAGGCTTCCCCAATCCCCATATTAAAAATACTTGTAATGGGTCTGTGTGAGTGCATGTATGTGAATGTCAGTGTGTATGACTGTGTATATATATTTGTCTGTTTTATATATGTCTTTAAGAATTTGTGTAAAAATATGTGTTTGTCTGTATGTGTACATATCTGTGTACCGTGTGTGCATGTCTGCGTACCGTGTGTCTGCGTACCGTGTGTGCGCGTGTGTCTGCGTACCGTGTCTGCGTACCGTGTGTGCGTGCGCATGTCTGCATATGTGAAGGATGAGGTGGCAGGCTGGGCCCTGTGTACTATATATATATATTTCTTCGCCGTATCTGTGCATCATGAATCGTGTATGTGTTAAAAGGGCCCACTGAGACTCTTTCGCCCGGGGCCCAGAAAAACCTGGAGCCGGCCCTGCTGGGGGTGATGGTGCAGGCGCAGCATAAATCACACAGAGTCCAATGGTGCAGTTCAGGCCTTTTACTCACAGTTGATATCCAAGTCACCTCTGTCAGCAATGACTGCCCAAGCCGTGCTGCATCCACCAGATGAGGGGCTCAGTCAACCCCCAGGCAACTCAAGAGTGTGGCACAGGACCCCCTTCTATCCTTTCTCTGGCCTCTCGTGCCCCACCAGTGACCACGCTTCTGTCCGGCTGCCTCGGGCCTTCTCTGGTAAAACTTGGCGCCAGTTTCCCTGACCCTATGTGGTGCCTTCCTAGTGGGTGTAGCAAGGGGTCGCACCAATAAATGATCACGACCTGCGGTTCTTGGCTGAGGGATGATTTACCTCCACCAACTTGGGAATCCGGTACCCTTCCACGGCCTGACCCTTCACCCGATATAACGCGGGCTTGCAACGGTTGCTGTCCATTCTGCTTTCTTTGGGTCCCTTCTGCCTTCTTGTTTCTGGAGCCTTTCTACTCCTCTGTCTCTCCTCTTTCCTTCCTTCTCCTTCTCCTCTTCTCCTCTCTGGCCCCGGCCTTCTCTCCAGGCCTGCCTCGTGGAGCTGAGCTCAGGCTGAGCCACAGCTCCCTGTCAGCTCTGGCTGAACTTCTTCTGAGAACTGAACTCTCCCACTCTCCACTCTCTTCTGACTTAAGATGGCTCCCACCTTTTATCTACCTCTCTGTGTCTGAGCTCAGGTGACCTGCACCCAATGAGCTCCTTCCTATGCTCCAGAAACCGTCCCCTACTGCTCCTACATCACTGGGTTCTCTCCCCCCTCCCCACTCCAGCCAGGGACATGGTCAGTTGTGCCTGCATAAATGGGAGCACAGTCGAGCTGTCCCCCGGAAATGGGGTGAGTGTGTGTATGCAACTAACTGAGCCCTGGTCCACACTCCATCCTTACCTGGGAGTGGAATATCACACCTCTGGTTGAGGTGCAATACCCCTGTGGCAACCGAACCCTTGGGGCGTCACATCCCCCCCTGGTAAACCACAGCACGTCCTCGGGCTGGAACAAAGCAAAAGACCATTCAGAAACATGGAGTTTTTTTTAGAATGCATTCACATATAAGATTATAAACCATTATAACTCATCCCTTTATGGGAGGCAATTCTTCTCTTTTAACATTACTGGCACATTTTCTCTTTCAGCAGTTATTATAAGACTTTCTTCACATATATAAAACACTATAAAACTCTTTTCACTTTTATAACCACATCTGTCACATATAAAACATTTTTCTTGTAAACATTCTTCATGTAAAACTTTGGTTAACTGGTCACAGTGCGCTTTGCGACCAGGTGTCCATCTTTCTATTAAGTGCAAACACATAAACACAAACACGAGGGACCCGTTCATAGACCCTCAACGAAGGCCCTGGGGTGGCTGCAGGGTGTAGCTGATCCAGCTGCTGGACCTCGTCTTCAGCCACCTCTAACGGGTTTTTGTTCTGAGGTCAGTTGTTGTTGTGGTCTCTTATAAAACCAGTAGTGGGCACTTTAAGAAGTGCAATTATGTACAAGATTGACCGCTCCCAGTCCTCGGCGGATAGTTCAATAAGTTGGCTGCTCCCAGTCCTCAGCCGGTTTTAACTGACCCGATACCGGGCAACTCTCTGCAACAGTTCCTTCACCCTGACGGGCAACTATGTACATTGGTACGCTGCCACTCCTTAGTAGCGGTGTCCTCCCTGCGCACCTTCTTCCTCCTCGCCATATTCTTCAGACCCGTCCGGGTCCTCTGGGCAACAATACTCCTGGTACTGCTCCTCCACCCTCTGGATGTTAAGGGCGTACCACCACCGCAGACCTCTGTGTCTGGTGTAGAACACTCGATCTCCCGGGAATAAATCCCGCTTCGGGTGTCCTTCTGGCAGGTGACTCTCTACGTCCCTCCGGGTGACAAACACATCCGTGTCCGTCGTCGGGTCCTTGATGAAACCCCACCCCTCTTCTTGGTGGAATTTCACCACAGTCTCTATGATTCTGGGACTGCGTGCGGTTTGAGGGTCTCGTCTGGCGCGCATTTTCTGTTCCGCGCTCCGGGCCTGCAGCTGCTCATACCTCTGGCGCCGCACCCGTCTCTCCTTCTCCAACTGCGCCACCTGTCAGTGACAGAACTCCTGCCTGTGGGCTGCGGCCGCTCGCGTCTCCTGCGAGAACCCCATGAGGTCCTCACCGGCCTGGTCCCACTCGTACTGGACCTCTTCGAGCGGGAGCTGGAGGACATCAACGGGCTGTGGAGCAGGCAGGAGCAGACGAGGCAAGGCTCCGTCCTCTGCGGACAGGCCCACCCGAAGACAAGGGTGGACCCACCCCTCTGGTACGGGGACTGGCTCTCCATCCGGACCGGTCAGTTGGGCATACAGGTCCGCGCCCAGGGGTGGTGGTTTCGAGACCGGGGGCGCCAACGGGCGACAGGCGCTTGAGGGCACCAGGCCTTGCGACCGGGCCTGGAGTGGGCCGCTTCCTACTGCACCCAGGGTCAGGGGGCAAGACAGGGGGCGTGGTTCAGCGGCGGTCTTCGCGGCTTGCGGCCCAGGTGTTTGCGGCGGGAGCGTGGAAGCTGCAGCGGCTCCCGGGACTTCTGGCTCCGCGGTGGGATCCAGGGGTAAGGCTACGGCGTCAGGACCCTGGGCAGGGGCGTCCACCTTACCTGCCTCCGCGGCAGCGCTGTTCTCGGCCTCCGGTCTTCTCTCTCTGTCTTCGGGGGCAGGCGCACTGCCGGGTGCTGGCAGCGTCTCTTGCTGCTGGGTCGCGACCCGCCGGGCCATCTCCTCCCTCCATCCGTCGATGACTTCCCTCTGCGCTCGGACCATCCTCCTGTCCAGCTCCTCCAGCGCTGTCCGCAGGAACTCACGGTCTTCTGCGGGGAGCTGGGCCATCAGCTCCGTGAGGCTGTACGGGGACGCCTCGGCCTGCAGCAGGCTGCTTGCCAGGGTGCTGGAGTTGACGCTCCTCTCCATCTCCGGGTGTGATCTGGCGAGACTGATCCAAACCACACCCTGCCCCGCGGTTTTCTTCTCTTTCCGCCCCTGTTGGGGGTGGTCCCGGGGCAACCTGCTGACAATCACTCTCAGGGGCAGCCCCCCCACGTTGATGGACATCTCTACAGCCGCACTCATGGCTGTTGGGGGTGGGCTCCTTCTTTGGCGCCATTCTGGGACCTGGCCCACAATGGGAGGTGGCTTCCTGTTGTCTTTTGGCGTGCACATTATGGCGTCCGTTCTTCTGGGGCGGGCGCCATTTTCAATACAGTGAAACAGTCTCTTTTCAGGCACGCAATACCCGTTTGTGGCGGGTTGGTCACTATCCTGCCGACTACGCCAAAAGCTGACTCGCCCCCTGGGCCGTGGGGCACCCGGGACCGGGCTTCTGTGCGATGCTGGGGGTAGTAGTGGCAACCCAATCCCGTGGCTCAGGGTGGTCAGACCAAATGCTGTGGCAGTCTATTTATCAGTGTTTTGAATGTCCGACTACGCCATCCGTGGATTGGGTCAGGAATGACCGCCGCTGCAAGGCAGACCGCTGAGGCTGGTGTTGGTGTGCAGCACAGGGATAGGATAACTCCCCATGGGAATAGTGTAGCATAAGGGCAATGTAGGTGGATGCTGGGGGTGATGGTGCAGGCGCAGCATAAATCACACAGAGTCCAATGGTGCAGTTCAGGCCTTTTACTCACAGTTGATATCCAAGTCACCTCTGTCAGCAATGACTGCCCAAGCCGTGCTGCATCCACCAGATGAGGGGCTCAGTCAACCCCCAGGCAACTCAAGAGTGTGGCACAGGACCCCCTTCTATCCTTTCTCTGGCCTCTCGTGCCCCACCAGTGACCACGCTTCTGTCCGGCTGCCTCGGGCCTTCTCTGGTAAAACTTGGCGCCAGTTTCCCTGACCCTATGTGGTGCCTTCCTAGCGGGTGTAGCAAGGGGTCGCACCAATAAATGATCACGACCTGCAGTTCTTGGCTGAGGGATGATTTACCTCCACCAACTTGGGAATCCGGTACCCTTCCACGGCCTGACCCTTCACCCGATATAACACGGGCTTGCAACGGTTGCTGTCCGTTCTGCTCTCTTAGGGTCCCTTCTGCCTTCTTGTTTCTGGAGCCTTTCTACTCCTTTGTCTCTCCTCTTTCCTTCCTTCTCCTTCTCCTCTTCTCCTCTCTGGCCCCGGCCTACTCTCCAGGCCTGCCTCGTGGAGCTAAGCTCAGGCTGAGCCACAGCTCCCTGTCAGCTCTGGCTGAACTACTTCTGAGAACTGAACTCTCCCACTCTCCACTCTCTTCTGACTTAAGATGGCTCCCACCTTTTATCTACCTCTCTGTGTCTGAGCTCAGGTGACCTGCACCCAATGAGCTCTTTCCTATGCTCCAGAAACCGTCCCCTACTGCTCCTACATCACTGGGTTCTTTCCCCCCTCCCCACTCCAGCCAGGGACATGGTCAGTTGTGCCTGCATAAATGGGAGCACAGTCGAGCTGTCCCCCGGAAATGGGGTGAGTGTGTGTATGCAGCTAACTGAGCCCTGGTTCACACTCCATCCTTACCTGGGAGTGGAATATCACACCTCTGGTTGAGGTGCAATACCCCTGTGGCAACCGAACCCTCGGGGCGCCACACATGCTGTGTTTAAAAAAAATGCCACAAAACAAAAATGCTGTGTATATATACATTTGACAACATCTGCAAGGAGTTTGCATGTTCTCCGCTTGTTTACGTGGATTTCCTCCGGGTTCTCCGGTTTCCTCCCACACTCCAAAGACATACTGATAGGGAATTTAGATTGTGAGCCCCAATGGGGGTAGTGATGATAATGTCTGTAAAGCGCTGTTGAATTAATGGCGCTTTATAAGTGAGTGAAATAAATAAATAAATAATGTAATATAGACTTTCAAGTAACATCTTTGAAAAAAAAAGCTGCTAAAGTGGTAAAAAAATGCATAAAAAATCCACAACAAAATGCTATGTGTCATTCCTAATTTGCAGATTGAATAAATATTAGATTGTTGTAAAACTAACTACATTAAATCTTAATGTCTTTGCTCTTTATTAGTGGAGTAAACTATCTACTTTTCTGAAAAATCCATTTATTTACCTATACTATCCAGTAAAGGGTTCAAATAAAAAGAATAAACAAACAGCATTCATGCCATTTCCCTTCATTACAGAATAAATCTCTTTTCATTGCACAAATCAGGCAATAAGCTCTGTTCATCTGTTACAGTCTCAGGTGAAGCTGAAGCATAGGGAACTCAGGTAGAGTAATAATAATCATTAGCTTTGGACACCAGAAAATCATAAAATGTCTCATAAATGAAAGCTGCAATTTCCCCAATTTTATAAATTGATTTATTTTTCACCCCACAGGATACAACATAACGGTATGAACTGATCTTATTTCAACTATTTCTAACTCTGGAGACTGTCCAAGATCCGCTTCATGTATCGGTAAACTGAGGATAATGCCACAACCATGAAAGAAATAATTTACAGGTAAACAATGTCAAAAGCAAATTGGATGCTACTTGTATAAATTGACTTTGAGAAAATGTCACAGGACACTTACAGCTTTACCCTAAACTCAAGCTGTAATTATATAGATTTGTTTGTAGAAACAGAAACTGAAGTTTTTGGTCCCCAATATAAAATTTATAAAGGGCCCCCAACTATCACACATTGTTTATATTACCAGCTTCATATGGGTTGACGAGATTTTTCCCAAAAATAACATAATACATTATTAAAGTGGCTCCCAGAATAAGGTTTTTTTTTCAATTGGACTTAATGCTCAGTGCTCATTTCCATCTTTTAGTCTGTCTGGCAGTTTTCTCCCTTGGTGCGGTACAGAAACTCCAGAGGAAAACTGATAACATAACTGATCCTACAAATTTTTATGGGATCGTTTCCTTTCATCAGTTGTTTCACTGGATTGGTTTTAGAGCCAGATCAGAAAACGCTACAGGCTGTGTTTTCTGATCCAGACCGATGCACAAGTTTGGCATTGGTTGTGTTTGGCTCAGGAATAAAACAACTAATCAAACAGAAGTTATATATGGAAACTCAACCTTGCTCAATGCTACTTGTAATGATAATCATTTTGTAGCCTCAACTATCTGCATAATGAATCCACTTAAAGGGACACTGTCAGCACAGAATGACTGTTCAATCTAAGTTCCGCCGCTCATTGCTTCATGGCGGAGCCAATCATTTAAATACATCTTCCCACCTGCTTGTTTTTCCTCCATCTCCACCATCTGCTTATTTGATTGACAGCTCTGGCTTAATAGAACCAGAGAAGGGTGGAGATGGGTGGAAAGCAAGCAGGCGGGAAGGTGTATATAAATGTTTTGCCACACCATTATGTTATGGATCAAGCACCTGTACTTGGTTTGAACAGTCATTCTGGGCTGAGAGAGTCCCTTTAAAGGGCTCGCTCATTACACTATATTTTCCAGCCGAGTGCGATCCGAGAAAACATTGGATAGCACACGGACCTATGTTCTTCTATGGGTCCATTGTGTTAGTGGACTGAGCAGGTAAGAATCCTATGACCCCTGCAGTAACCTGTTGAAATGTATTTAATATTTAACCCCATAGCGCTCAATGACGGACACTGCACGGTATGAGCGGGTGTAAGTTACCGCTCCTTGCCGTGCAGTGTCCGTCATAGCTTTAAACTGGCACAGCGTGTAAACACGCTCTGCCAGTTCAGTGCCGACAGCTGTCTGTGACAGCTGAGCGGCACGAGAAGGGGTGCAGGGACCCATGCTGTCGGTCCCTGCACCCAGATCGCTGCGATCGGTCAGTCAATCTGACTGACCGATCACAGCATGATGGAGCAGGAGAGGCTGAAATTTCAGCCTCTCCTGCCCCGATCAGTGCCGGAGCTTAGCGCTGCCAGTGGCTGAGCTCCGCCACTAAACAGCAAGGAGCGGTGTCAGCGCCGCCCCTGGCTGTTAACCCCCTGAATGCTGCGATTGAGCCCAAGGCGAGTTCAGGAGGCAGGCAGAGGGCTGGGAGCTCTCTCTGCCTTCAGGTCGGCGCCCCCGTGACATCATTGCGGGGGCCCGACCATTGCCATGGTGACCGGTTGTTCATGACGACCACCAGGTCACCAAGCTACTGAAAGCTCCTGAGACCACTGCACAGCATAGTCTCAGGAGCTTTCAATAGAGGTATAATATATTGCAAAGCTAGTGCATTGCAATACATTATATCTATGAAAAAAGTGAAAGTCCCATAGTGGGACTAAGTAAAAAAGTAAAAAAAAATAAATAAAAAAATGGTAAAAATCTAAAAAAATATATACATATTACCCTAATAAATACAGATTTATAGGTAAAAATAAACAATAGAGTACACATATTTGGTGTCACCGCGTCCGGAACGACCCGATCTATAAACGTGTCACACTAGTTAACCCCTTCAGTGAACAGCATAAAAATAAAAAAAAATAAAAACATTAGAAACTATGACTTTTCATCATACGGCTGGAAAAAAGTGGAATAAAACGCAATCAAAAAGACGGATGAAAATAAAAATGGTACCGCTGAAAACGTCATCTTGTCCTGCAAAAATCAAGCCGCCATACAGCTCCATCATCCGAAAAATTAAAAAGTTACAGCGCTCAGAATAAATCGATGCAAAGATAATTATTTTTTCTATGAAAGTTTTATTGGCGTGCACTAATTATTCCAGCAAATTTTGAATTCAAAAAGGCAAATGGCGCTCCTTCCCTTCTGAACCCTGCCATGTGCCCAAACAGTGGTTTTCTGCCACATATAGGGTTGTCGGCGTGCTCAGGAGAAATCGAACAACAACTTTTGGGGTCCATTTTCTCCTGTTACCCTTGTGAAAATAAAAAATTGGGGGCTAAAAGAAAATTTTTGTGATATTTTTTTTTTTTTTTTTTCTTCTTCACGTCTTTATGTTATAAACTTCTGTGAAGCACCTGGGGGTTCAAAGTGCTCATCACACATCTAGATAAGTTCATTGAGGGGTCTAGTTTCCAAAATGGGGTCACTTGTGGGGGGGTTTCCACTGTTTAGGTACATCAGGGACTCTCCAAACACAACATGGTGTTTGCTGATTATTCCAGCAAATTTTGAATTCAAAAAGTAAAATGGCGCTCCTTCAATTCCGAACCCTGCCATGCGCCCAAACAGTAGTTTTCCGCCACATATTTGGTATCAGCATGTCCAAGAGAAATTGCACAATACATTTTTGGGTCCATTTTTATCTGTTACCCCTTGTGAAAATAAAAAAATTTGGTCTAAATTTAATATTTTGTGAAAAATAGTTAAATGTTACTTTTTTTTTCTTCCTCATTGCTTCAGTTCCTGTGAAGCACCTGAAGGGTTAATAAACTTCTTGAATGTGGTTTTGAGTTCCTTGAGGGGTGCAGTTTTTAGAATGGTGTCACTTTTGGGTATTTTCTGTCATATAGACACCTCAAAGTGACTTCAAATGTGATGTGGTCCCTAAAAAAATGGTTTTGTAAATTTTGTTGGAAAAATGAGAAATCGCTGGTCAACTTTTAACCCTTATAGCTCCATAACAAAAAAAAAAAATTTGGTTCCAAAATTGTGCTGATGTAAAGTAGACATGTCGGAAATGTTATTTATTAACTATTTTGTGTGACATATCTCTCTGATTTCAGGGCATAACAATTCAAAGTTTGAAAATTGCAAAATTGTAAAAATTTTCGACAAATTTCTGTTTATTTTACAAATAAACGCAAGTCATATCAAATAAATTTTTACCACTATCATGAAGTGCAATATGTCACTAAAAAAACGGTCTCAGAATCAGGGGGATCCGTTGAAGCGTTGCAGAGGTATTACCGCACAAAGTGACAGTGGTTAGAATTGAAAAAATTGGCCCGGACATTAACGTACAAAGTGGCTCGGTCCTTAAGGGGTTAAGATGATCATAAAGCAATAGAGAATGGCTTTAGATTGAGAGTTTGTAGGTCAACTGACCTGAGCAGCAGGATGGGTGTATTTTGATGTACATATTAGTTCCAGATTGCTCACCAGTTTAGCATTCAGGTTATAGTGACTAAGAAATAATTTGCAATTCACGTATGGCAAGTTTATAAAAAATACCTACCTATTCAGAAAATAGAGAAAAGGAAATAAAGTCACAGTCCTTTTTGGAGTCACTTTACTTTAGTTTTTGTCCAGGGTTGGAAAAAAAGCAACGAATGCTTTCTTCTAAAAAGAGCACCACATACTCAACCACAGGTTGTATATGTTTTTACATTTCATGTACATGTTTTATCCGTATTTGTTATGGATAGAAGACATACCCATTGTAGTCTCCGGGTATGTTCACCTGTCAATTTTTTTGTGTGGACTGATTGCAAAAAAAAAAAAAAAAAAAAAAGTGAAATATGTATTTTATGTTTGTTTTCTGTATCTAAAATGCTAATTCAAGTGAACAGGTGCATAAAAAAGGCAAGCACTCAGATGCCATCCGTATGCCATCCGAGTGCAATCCGTTTTTTACAGTCTGATAAGTCAGAGAAGCTTAGATTTTTTTTTTTTTTACATATGTGAAAAACGGATGTCACATTAAGGCTAGGATCAGACAATTGTAGATTCTCTCATCCAAGAGCGTTCGTTCAATTATGCTAATGGAACTCTGATCAAACTCTGATAAGAGTGTCAGTATAGTGTGATCTGATTCTCTCAGATGCGAGAATCGGAACACACTGTGAGGAGAAGATGGGGGCAAAATTTCTCCATCTCCTCCATTTTGTGAGTCTGCGGAAATTGAACTGCAATTGGATGTTATCCAAGTGCAGTCCGATGATTTCCATGCACCCATAAACTTGAAAGAGCTTGTCTTTTCCTATTTATGTGTCAAATCGTAGCATGCTGTGATTTTTTTCTCATGCAGAATCGGTAAGAAAAAAAACATTAATCAGTTCTGCCCCATTACATATCATGTATGCAAAAAAAAAACAAAACAAAATGTGTGTCTGAATGAGGCCTTTTTCATTCCATTGGCACAACACAACCCATTGACAAGTGTAGAAGTGTTTCTGGAACAAAGTAGTGGTGCTCTCTAAGGGCAGGTGCAGACAACCGTGTATTCTCTGATCCAAGTGAATCGGGTCAGTTATGCTAATCACACTCTGATGAAACTCTGATCAAAGTTTGACCAGAGTGTGAGCATAGTGTATGCTGATTTATTTTCTCACATGAGAAGATGGAGAAAAAAATGTCTCCATCTTCTCCATTCTGTCAATTTGTGGAAATTGGACTGCACTCAGATGTCATCTGAGTGCAGTCCGATAGTTTCCTCAGACTTATTGACTTGCATGGCTGAGTGCAATTTGAATATCGAATCAAACTTGGGCATGCAGCGAGGAAAAAAATCTGATATGTGCACGGCCCCATAGAATAACATTGGTTCCAGTGTGATTCGATGTTTTGTCGGATCGCACTCAGACCGAAAATTCGGCCATGTGCACGAGCCCTAACTCTGTACACGAGCCCTATCTCTGTACAATCCCTTTAAATTCGCAGAATATAACGGTATCTGGATTCAGCTGATGGCACCTGCATTGCTCAGATTTTAGAATGTCCCCCTTGATAATAATGTGACACTAGACTAATATATAATTTTTTTTTTTGCGATTTAACAAGAGATCTGTTCTTATAGTCTGTACATATTTGTACCATCTTTGGTGTAACTAGTTGGTGTTATCTGTGGATAAATATATTCCAGTACTGAGAGTACATACTGTAAGTATTCATGCTATTAAAAATTTTTTAAAAAATAATTATGCCCCCAAAAGCCTGTTGGAAACAATCAGACACTTTGTTACATTTTCTAACCTTTATATTAAACATCATAATAGAAATGTCAATGGGAACACCATGGTCCTTGACTTGCTGTATGTCAGTGTTTAAAGAAACCCCAAGTCATTCTCAATTGTTGGAGCTAAACTGGTGGGAGGGAGTGTGGCAGGTTTTCCACAGGACATTTGTGCTTGAGGTTATTTAAGGTAAAATATCACCGCAGCCAGACAAATTGCCATTTTGTGAATTTTCCATTGCAGTTTTTTTTTCCTGCAGCTTTTTTAGGTTTTTGTATTTTTTTAGAATGACAATATCCTCCAGATTCTGTATTATTTCTGGTGTTATTCTTCATATTGATTTAATTAGCATGTAAAAAAACAAACAAATGCTGTTTTTTACATGTGATAGAAACGATTTGCTTAGACATTCCTAAGAACATTTTATTAATCGGTTTCTGTAAATTAATCTTTCTTTCTTCACTACTGATATATTTAGCACTCTGTTAACATTTCTTTAACACGTTTAATATGTGCTGGAAAATCTTTAGCCATTTGTCTGTCCAAGGCCACGTTCACATGTTTAGTATTTGGTTAGTATTTTAAATCGGTATTTTTAGGCCACGGCCCCACTATCAGTATTCGGTCAGTATTTTTTCTCAGGAGTGGGAGCCAAAACCAGGAGTGGGTGATAAATACAGAAGTGGTGACGTGTTTCTATTATACCCTTTCTCTGATTGTTCCACTCCAGGTTTTAGCTTACAAATACTGATCTATAATACTGACCAAATACTGAATGTGTGAACATGGCCTAAAGCTTTGAGTCTATTTCTCTGTTCTTTTCAGGCAGAAATCTGAGGTAAAAAATTGAGTTTTCCCAGGCACCCCTATAGCTTTGTCACCAGCTATAGCTTTTATTTTACTAGATGACGATATATCTTTTCCAAAAAATCCTTACAATCAAATAAAAATAAGTGCACTAAAACTGGATGTAACACAATGTAACAAAATGTTATTTCTTTGTCAAAAAATGTTCTTACTACACTGTAAATACTGGGCCCAGTGTGAATTATGTGGCAATAGCACTAGGCCTCATTTATCAACTGTGATAAGGAAAACTGTATTTGTTGCCCATAGCAACCAATGAGAGCTCAGCTTTCATTTCTGAAACTGCTCAACTAAAATGAAAGCTGTGCTGTGATTGGTTGGTTCCCAGGAGCAACACACCCACAGTTTTTCCTTTAGACTCTACTGATAAATCTTCCATGATATGTTGATATTTGACTACATTTAGCTGAATGTAAAGCTCTATAGTACACAATTGTACGCTGTGTAGTTGTAAATTGTAATCAAAGTAAGGTTTTTGGCAGTGACTGACTTGATAGAGAAATGTATATATATATTTACTTGTTTATATAGCGCCATTAATTTCCACAGCACTCTATAGATATCATGATCTCTGTCCCCATTGGGGCTCACAATCTAAATTCCCTATCAGTATATCTTCAGAGTGTAGAGGAAACCCACATAAACATGGGGAGAACATATCATACAAACTCCTTGCAGATGTTGTCCTTGGTGGGATTTGAACCCAGGACCCCAGCGCTGCAAAGCAACAGTGCTAACCACTGAGCCACCGTGTACAGAGCTAACCACTAAGTCACTGTGCTGCCCTGTTAAAACACTAGTTAGGCTGCGTGCCCACGATGCGTTTTTGCTGCGGAATTTCTGCTGCGGAAACGCTTGAAAAACGCTTGGTAATACGTGCCCCATGGTCCCCAATGACAATCCGCATGCTGTGCACATGCTGTGGAATTTTCTGCAGCGGATTTTATGTGCGCGGAAAAATCCGCAGCATGTCCATTATTTGTGCGTTTACACATGCGGAATTGCCTACTCAATGCATTAGAAAAACGCATGGCAATTCCGCACGTACAAAACGCGTCAAAAACGCGTGTGAAATTCTGCATGCGTTTTTACTGGCAAGGACATGCAGAAATGAAGCGGAAATTTTCCACTTCATTTCTGCATCGTGGGCACATAGCCTTATGGCATCTATTTGGTGCATAGTTGTCTATTGACCCTCACAGTATGTCGCAGGATCTTACAGCACCTTATTTATGAAATCCGGTGTAGATGTAAAGTAGAATAACTACCAATAGGAAGTGATCTGATTCTATTTTGTCTTTAGTAGTTTACCCTCTTCCAAGCCCTTAGGGGCCCCGATGATCCCCCGCTGTGTAAGAATACAGTAATATTATATATGGTGAATTATAGGTGAGGGGCCCCGTTAACAGTTTAATTTTTTAACCCTGGAGCTTAAAGTTATTTCTTTGAATGAAAGAATAAGTGCTGTTTCAGATGTCAGTGATCTTTGAAATCTAGAAATATATGAAGCGGTCATGCTCGGGATGGGGAGACACACAGCCAGTCCATGCATTGCGATCCAAAATTGTACATTCACACTGAAGGCATCAAAACTATGAATTAACACATGTGGAATTATATACTTATCAAAAAAGTGTGAAACAACTGAAAATATGTCTTATATTCTAGGTTCTTCAAAGTAGCCACCTTTTGCTTTGATGACTGCTTTGCACACTCTTGGCATTCTCTTGATGAGCTTCAAGAGGTAGTCACCGGAAATGGTCTTCCAACAATCTTGAAGGAGTTCCCAGAGATGCTTAGCACTTGTTGGCCCTTTTGTCTTCACTCTGTGGTCCAGCTCATCCCAAACCATCTCGATTGGGTTCAGGTCTGGTGACTGTGGAGGCCAGGTCATCTGGCATAGCACCCCATCACTCTCCCTCTTGGTCAGATAGCCCTTACACAGCGTGGAGGTGTGTTTGGGGTCATTGTCGTGTTGATAAATGATGGTCCAACTAAATGAAAACTGAATGGAATAGCATGCCGCTGCAAGATGCTGTGGTAGCCATGCTGGTTCACTATGCCTTCAATTTTGAATAAAGCCCCAACAGTGTCACCAGCAAAGCATCCCCACACCATCACACCTCCTCCTCCATGTTTCAAAGTGGAAACCAAGCATGTAGAGTCCATCCGTTCACCTTTTCTGCATCGCAAAAAGACACGGTCGTTGGAACCAAAGATCTCAAATTTAGACTCATCAGAGCAAAGCACAGATTTCCACTGGTCTAATGTCCATTCCTTGTGTTCTTTAGCCCAAACAAGTCTCTTCTGTTTGTTGCCTGTCCTTAGTAGTGGTTTCCTAGCAGCTATTTTACCATGAAGGCCTGCTGCACAAAGACTCCTCTTAACAGTTGTTGTAGAGATGTGTCTGCTGCTAGAACTCTGTGTGGCATTGACCTGGTCTCTAATCTGAGCTGCTGTTAACCTGCGATTTCTGATGCTCGTGACTCGGATAAACTTATCCTCAGAAGCAGAGCTGACTCTTGGTCTTCCTTTCCTGGGGCAGTCCTCATGTAAGCCAGTTTCTTTGTAGCGCTTGATGGTTTTTGCAAC
The DNA here is from genome assembly GCF_046119375.1 of Phyllobates terribilis. Taxonomy (NCBI): domain Eukaryota; kingdom Metazoa; phylum Chordata; class Amphibia; order Anura; family Dendrobatidae; genus Phyllobates; species Phyllobates terribilis. The sequence continues at coordinate 112,972,972 of NW_027362769.1, read as the reverse complement.
TGCACTTGGGGACACTTTCAAAGTTTGCCCAATTTTTCGGACTGACTGACCTTCATTTCTTAAAGTAATGATGGCCACTCGTTTTTCTTTACTTAGCTGCTTTTTTCTTGCCATAATACAAATTCTAACAGTCTATTCAGTAGGACTATCAGCTGTGTATCCACCAGACTTCTGCACAACACAACTGATGGTCCCAACCTCATTTATAAGGCAAGAAATCCCACTTATTAAACCTGACAGGGCACACCTGTGAAGTGAAAACCATTTCCGGTGACTACCTCTTGAAGCTCATCAAGAGAATGCCAAGAGTGTGCAAAGCAGTCATCAAAGCAAAAGGTGGCTACTTTGAAGAACCTAGAATATAAGACATATTATCAATTGTTTCACACTTTTTTGTTAAGTATATAATTCCACATGTGTTAATTCATAGTTTTGATGCCTTCAGTGTGAATGTACAATTTTCATAGTCATGAAAATACAGAAAAATCTTTCATTGAGAAGGTGTGTCCAAACTTTTGGTCTTATATATATATATATATATATATATATATATATATATATATAATACACACACACACACACACACACACACTATCTATATGCTATGCATATCTTAAAGATAAAATTTGCAGAAATGAAGATACCTTTTTAAATTTGTCCAGGTAATCGCTTTATGTATATGCTGCAATTGTGGATGTGATATACCGGTATGTGGATCTACAACAAGGCATTTTACATGGTTTACACCATACTTGCATCTGTGCTGATTATTAATGACAATATTCACTGCTGAGTGCAATCTTCCATTCACTGTGGTAAATGTGCAGGTGATTGGAAGCCCTCATGTAGATTCTCGAAAACAGGCCATGTGTAAAGGCAAAATCAGTGTATCCTGATTATGTTAATACATATTTACCTTCCACATCGATCCTACAGTTTCCAGTGACTGCTGCTTACCAGTAAGTATGGGTTTACTCTCACCTGTAACTTGATCCATTAAGCTTCGTTCAGTATCATCCAGCAGCTGTGAATAGGTTATTACCGTTATTTTATGTATTGTATATCAGGCATTATCAATGCTGAGACCAAGCGACCTCATTCAGACGTCCGTGAATCACGTACATGTCTATCTGTGTTTTTCATGGATAGAACGTGCACCCATTATAATCTAGAGAGCTGTTCACATGTCTGTGTCTATTTGCGTACCAATGCTTCTGCAAAAAATCACGGAGACATGTCTGTTTTGGATCCTAGTCATTTATCAAAATTACCCATACAAGTCTATGGCTTTGTGAAAATCACAGACAGCATCATTGTCCCGTCTGTAATTAATACTGTAATAGATAGGAAAAGCTTTACAGATTGTTTTGTTCCTACGTGAAAAATCACTGATGAAACACTAATGGTAAAAACTGGAACATTGACCAAAAATTGGATCAAAAACAATGAAGAAGAACAGTCTATAATTTTACATACAAGTAAAATCACGGACATCTGAAGGAGGCCTTAGGGTATGATTGCTTCTGTAGTTGTAGAAATTTTAATGAACAATAGGTTAAAGTTCTGGTTGGCAAATGTAATATCTTTACAAGTGCTGCAATTTTACTTAAAGGTCTGTTGGTTCCCATTCACATTAGGTTCATGCTGGAGGACCTTACGTCTCATAAGTTCATCAAGACATGGAACAACTGGATGAGCTTCCCAGACTCTGCTAAATTCTATTCTCTTGTTCTGCAGCAGAAGCTGCCACTTCATTTTCAGATGTCCTATAAACAGCACAGTTGAATAACATTGGTGTGAGGTCAGTTTTTCAACAGGATCTGGCGACGATCTAATGTGGGTGGGGGCCTTCCAACTCTTCACCACTGGGGGAAAGAGAAAGCTCGAGCATATTGAATAAAAAATTCCATTTCCTTTTGTTTCTGCAGGAGATAAGCCACTGCCATAGGTGAGAGCCCATCATGGAGATCTATGAGAAGTGTTGTCAAAGACACCTTAAAGGCATATTCCTGCCTCTCCTCTCTGACACAGAGAATACAGTTTGTGAATGGAGCGGTCATATGGACTGTCATTTGTCCTTTTAGAATTTGATTTCCTTACAAAAAGATTTACTAATCACATTTAGCCAAAATTCTGGCGCACATGTGCTACATTTCTATAGCGTTTAAGTCACCTTTTGTGCCTTACTACATAAAGAGTGTGGCATACAATATGCAACATCGCAATAACATTTTAGCATTGTTCTAAAGTTAGCCAACCAAGGTGTGTAAAGATGCATTATCTTATCATCCAGCATAGGCTACTGGGATAAACTTAGCGCATCTAGGCTAATTCTAAGCTCTCTAAATTTAAGACAGTATTAACAAATATTAGCATGCTTATTTTTGTAAGTTCTATGTGTAAAGATCATATTCTGTTCATAACATCAAAGCAGATTTCTAAATGTATTTACACTAGTTTTGAGGTGTTCATACTTTGAGAAATATGACTTTGAGGCTTGGTGTTTGAAGTTCCAATGCCACTTTTCCTGACAAGGCAAAATATCAGGAATAGTCTGAAACGATCTATGAAGATCTATACTATTTGAATGTCTATAGTACCACCAGCTATTTCATACCTTAAAGAGACCTCTCACCATTTTAGCACTGTGATGAAAGCCGGCCGGTGGGTGCAGCTCTCTGGCGCCCCCTTACCTCTCAGGTCAGTCAAGGTACTGCACCTAGAGAAAGTAGTGCCAGGTAGCTGCAACCAGCGCAGGGAACACGGTAGTGTGTTATCCCTTCAACGTCACTAAACCGTAACGTCACTACACAGCACAACTCGCTAGCGCCCTCTTAGCCTCAGGTCAGTCAAGGAACTGCACCTAGGATAAGCGGTCGCCAGGGAGACTGTCCTGTAACCTACTGGGTATCGGGGCCCTCTGTAGTGAGGGCGGTATATATATCTTCCTTGGCCGCGCCAGGAATATATATATCTGAACCTCCGACCGTCACTACCAGCCTTCCCCAATCCCCAGTTGGTATGCTGCCACCAGTCCCTATTTTAGATATACGCCCAGTCCGTGAATGGGCCTATATCGGGTCAGGAACCAACCCTGGGTAGCGTTTTTGGCTTGAGCCGAGCTCACACGGACGTGCGTTCGTTATGCAGAATAAAAGGCAGGCCCACAATTACTTGAGGTAATTGATTATAATAATACACTAGATACACGATATACAACTAAATATACACAGGTATAAGGTCAGGCTAAACTATACAACAATGGAATACAACACACAGAATCACCACAGCATATCAGTTACCGGTTTCTTGATTTTCTTGTGACGCAGGGAGAGGATTCTGCGATCGCAGGCACGGTTCTTTGTTACAGGCTGAGGCCTACCACCGCATGGTCAAACTGCTCCTCCCCTTGGTGGCCTCAGCTGGTGCTCAGATGTTCAGCACACCACTCTTGGGTCAAGACTGACTTGTCTCTTGTCTGTCCTGCTATCTTACCTGCCCCGTCCCGCCCACTGCTGGTGAGGTCAGCTGGCTCAGTCTCCACCCTCAGGTCTAACTTCGATCAGAAGCCCAAATTCTAAGGAACCCAATAACTTCTTCTGGGATGGTCTCAGGATACCCACAGGGGTTCCCACGGATTCGGGCCGCCGTAACCGACCTTTTGATATCAATTATGATACCATACGGTCCTCAGGAATGGCTCAGCGCTATATCTTGGCTTCCAGAGCACGTACAAACGTCTACCGCGGAGGCTTGTGTGCGCAATGGCTCCGGGACGCCGTGATATTTTTTATTGGCCCATCCCATGCAACATGCGTGTACTTTTCATGTTTCTATATCTTATGCCTCCATGCTTGTGACAGACAAAGAAACTAGTCCTATGGGACAAATGGTCAGGTACAGATAGACGAAGCACCCCCCCCTGCTGGCTGTGTTTCCTCTCGAAGTCTTTGAAGCTCCTAGCATTCAAGTGTTAAGTAGGCTTCTTATCTTACAGGAGCCTGGATGGGGGGAAACTATCTAGTTGACGTTTTAACAGAAGGTCCCAAGGGTGGGGGCTGCTGAAGTGTGGCCATCCCTGGATATGATTTATCATTACCAAGATGGCGGCTACAGGTTCATCACACCTCCCCCTATACGAGGGCGCGAGGGGGTAGCACATTCCTGTGTTCCCCCGTGCGTCCTTCTGCACCCTCCCCTTGCCGGGATAACCCGTCAGCGTTACCGTGGTCACGGCCTCTTCTGTGGCGAATGGAGAAGTGGTACTGCTGGAGAGCGAGGCTCCAGCGTAGCAACCTGCCATTCGACCCAGAGACCGTGTGTAACCAGCTGAGGGGGTTGTGGTCCGTCTCCACGGTGAAATGGCTCCCGTACAAGTAGGGCTGCAGACGCTGCAGGGCCCATACAATTGCCAGGCATTCTTTTTCCACCGTGGAGTAAGCCACCTCCCGGGGCAGTAGCTTCCTGCTCAGGTACAAGACAGGATGTTCCTGGCCTGTCGTGTTGACCTGACTTAGCACAGCACCGAGGCCAAAGTCACTGGCGTCGGTCTGTACCACAAACGGCCGGTCGAAGTCGGCAGCTTGCAGTACAGGGGAGCTACTTAGGGCGGCCTTGAGTGCCCCGAAAGCTGTCTCGCAGGCGACTGTCCAGTCGACTGCGACGGGCAGCTTCTTCTTGGTGAGGTCCGTCAGGGGCTTGGCCAGGGTGCTATAGTGTGGGACGAACCTCCTATAGTACCCGGCGGTCCCCAAGAAGGACATCACCTGCTTTTTGGTCCTAGGAGTGGGCCAGGATGCGATGGCATCCACTTTCCCCGGTTCTGGCTTCAGAACCCCCCCGCCTACCCGGTGACCCAGGTAGAGGACCTCACTCATGCCCAGCTGGCACTTTTCCGGCTTGATGGTCAAGCCTGCCCGGTGGATCCGACCGAGCACCTGCCGCAGGTGCTCTAGGTGATCCTCCCAAGTGGGACTGAAGACTGCAATATCGTCCAAGTACGCAGCCGCGTACCCTTCAAGTCCCTCAAGCAGCGTATTGACCATCCGCTGAAAAGTGGCAGGGGCATTCTTCATGCCGAATGGCATCACTGTGGACTCGTACAGTCCAAAAGGGGTGATAAAGGCAGAGCGTTCCCTTGCCGCGGGGGTCAGAGGAATCTGCCAGTACCCCCGGCTCAGATCCATGATGGTTAGGTACTTAGCCCCGGCCATCCGATCGAGCAGGTCATCGATGCGTGGTATGGGGAACGCATCGGTGGCCGTTACAGCGTTGAGCCCCCGGTAGTCCACGCAGAACCGTGTAGTTCGGTCCTTCTTTGGTACGAGGACTACAGGCGAGGCCCACGCGCTGCTGGATGCCTGGATCACCCCCAGCTTCAGCATCTCGTCTATCTCTTGGCGCATGTTTCCCTGCACCTCGAAAGAGACCCGATATGCTGAACGCCGGATCGGCGGGTGATCGCCAGTGTCCACGTCGTGGACAGCCATCTCAGTCCTTCCGGGCAGGCTGCTGAACAGCTCCCGGAAGGGGTGCAGGGTGGTCCCCAGCTGGGACCGTTGGTCCTCCGTGAGCTGGTGGCCAACCCCCACATCCTCGATGGACCCACCCGCCTTGGCTTGGGTGAGCAGATCCAGGAGGGTTTCTACCTCTCCTTCCTCGGGAAGGTTGCACACTGGGTGGGCAGTCGCTTCCCGCTCATGATGAGCCTTCATCATGTTCACGTGGAAGGCCTTCCTCCTTCCACGGGCGTGATCCAGGGTGACCAGATAGGTGACGGCATTGAGTTTCTGGTGCACGAAGTAGGGACCTTCCCAGGCTGCCTGAAGCTTGTTCTGTGGTACGGGGACCAGTACCCACACCTTTTGACCCACCTGGTAGGTCCTCTCACAAGCATTCTGGTCGTACCACCGCTTCTGGTCGGCCTGGGCCTGGGCCATATTGTCCTGCACCAGCTTTGCCAAGGCCATCATCCTGTCCCGGTGGCGCACGACATACTCGATGACCGACACCTCGGGGGTGGCCAAATCCCCTTCCCATGCTTCCTTCACCAGAGCCAGGGGGCCCCGTACCCGTCGCCCGTACAGGAGCTCAAAGGGGGAGAACCCCGTTGAGGCCTGCGGAACCTCCCGGTAAGCAAATAGGAGGTGTGGGAGGTAACGCTCCCAGTCTCTCCCGTGGGAGTCGACCAACATCTTAAGCATCTGCTTTAAGGTGCCATTGAACCGCTCACACAGGCCATTAGTCTGTGGGTGATACGGGCTGGCCACCAGATGTTGCACCTGCATTTGCTTACAGAGGGACTCCATCAGCCGCGACATGAACTGGGTCCCTCGGTCGGTGAGCATTTCTTGGGGGAAACCCACTCTGGAGAAGATCTCCAGTAAGGCGGTAGCCACCTTGTCGGCCCGAATGGACGACAAAGCTACCGCTTCCGGGTACCGGGTGGCATAGTCCACTACCGTGAGTATGAAGCATTTCCCGGAGTGGCTGGGAGTGGACAGAGGTCCAATAAGATCCACAGCGACCCTCGAGAAAGGCTCTTCGATGATTGGCAGAGTTACCAGTGGGGCTTTGGGGCGCGGCCCCGCCTTCCCCACCCTCTGACAGGTGTCACACGAACGGCAGTAGGCACCCACCGCGGCTCCCATCCCAGGCCAGTAGAAATGCTGAGCTATCCTGGCCTTGGTTTTAGCGATCCCTAGGTGTCCGGCCATCGGAATCTCGTGTGCGATCCGCAACAATTCCGCCCTGAACGGATAGGGTACCACTAACTGTCGGTCCCTGGGCCACGCCTCCGGTGAACCCTGCTGGACCGTTACCCGGTACAGCCGTCCCTGGTCCCAGACCACCCGCTCGCAGTCTGACTCCATGGGAGGCTGTGCCGCCTGTTCCTTGAGAGCTTTCAGGCTGTCGTCTGCTTCCAACGCAGCCTGAAATTCCTGACTTGATGTGGCCAGAATCGACGAAACTGCCACATCCTCTGTCAGCCCCTCCGGGCATGTCACCTGGCCGCTGTCTGACCCGGCAGACACTTGGTCAGAAGTGGGGAAGCCGTCGGACCTCTGCAAGGCTCCTTGGGCTCCGGCGCTCCCACTCCTGGTGACAGCGGCTATGACCGCTGTGACCGTGGGTAGTGCCTGCTTCCCCTCTGTTTCTGACCAAGCCGCCCGATCAGGCAGGCTTCCTAGGCCTTTGGACATCTCGGATGTGGGGAACTCCTGCCCTGGGGTCTTACCTGGCGGCTCCTCTCTTGGGACACCCCCACCCCCCATGGCCTGTTCCTCCCCCTGCAGTGGGCCTATACTCAGCAGCCTGGATACCCCTGGGAGCCCTACACTGCCGGTAGCTGCCCCCCTCTCCATCCCTGAGCTTCCCTCTACAGAATCCTGCCCGCCCCCTCCCTCACCGGAGGACAAGAGGTCACGGCACGCCGGCTGAGCACCTCTGCGGGCATCCCCACACTCCCCACCTGCTTTCACTAACCCTGTTTGTGTTGTGTCTGTGCAGGTGTTACCCTCAGGTTTCACTCCCTCCTCCTCAGCAGGACACACACTACATACAACATGGTTGGCATTAGCAGCAGACAAATCAATACACTCTTGGGGGGCCGAACTTGGGGGTTCAGAGGGTACATACTGCGATACTAGACACCCCAAGTCGGTCCCTAATAAAACATTTGCGGGAATATTTGGCGTTACTCCCACCTCCCGCATCCCCCTTCCGGCACCCCAGTCCAAATACACCATGGCAACGGGAAGTGCCGGCTCCACGCCTCCAACCCCGGAGACGGAAAGAGTCTTTCCTGGTACCAAGTCCTGGGGGGACACCACCTCAGGCCGTACCAGTGTTCGTTCAGCGCCCGTGTCCCGCAGTCCCATGACCGCAGAACGGCCTATGGTGACGGGTTGGATGTTGTCCAGGGACCTACCACCACCCCCTCCCACACACAAAACATTGGGCGCTCTCTGGGACTGGGATGGGGTCTTTTGGCGCTGGGGACACTCAGCCCTAAAGTGTCCTGGTTTGTTGCATAGATGACAACGTCTTACGTCTGGTCCTTGCCTGGAGAGGGCAACAGGGGGATACACCCCTTGTGTTCTAGGGGCCGGGGAAACAGGGGCATGACTGGGCTTACCCCCTCTCCAGGTGCTGCTGGCAGACTTCTTCAGCTCAGGCGCCCTGTTATTGGCATACTCGTCTGCCAGGGCGGCTGTAGCAGAAGCCCCTGTTGGTTTTCGGTCACGGAGGAACTGTCGGAGGTCCTCTGGGCAGTTCCACAAGAACTGCTCCGTGACGAACAGTTCCTGGACCTCCTGGCGGGTAGTAAGCGCTAGACCCGAGGTCCAGTGCTCTGCGGCTCTCAACAGCGCCCGCATATGATCGGTCCAGGTGTCCTTGGGGCCACGCAGCAGGCTCCGGAACTTCTGGCGGTACGACTCGGGAGTGAGGTTGTACTGCCGGATCAGGGCCCGCTTGATGCAGTCGTAGTTCTGTACCTCCCCGGCAGGTAAGTCCCCCAAGGCATCCAGGGACTTACCCCTCAAACGGGGGGTCAGGTATCTGGCCCACTGATCCCGGGCCAGATGGTGCTGAAGACAGGTCCGTTCAAATGCCACCAGAAAGGAGTCCAGGTCCCCATCCTTCTCCAGTAGAGGGAAGTCCTCAGCTCGGACTTTGGACGACTTGGTCTCCTGATGGGTTGGTTGCTCTAGCGGAAGCCCCCGCTGGGCCAGGTCCAGTTGGTGCTGGCGCTCCGCAGCTCGCTCTGCACGCTCCGCAACCTCCCGGCGCTCTGCAGCTTCACGCTCCGCAGCCTCCCGGCGCTCTGCAGCTTCACGCTCCGCAGCCCGCTCCGCAGCCCGCTCCGCAGCCCGCTCTGCACGCTCCTCCTCCGCTGCCTTCTCTGATGCTGCCAGGAGGGTTTTGTAGACGGCATCGCCATGAGACTGGAGACTTGCCATAGCCGCTTGTAAAAGGGCTTGTGATCTGGACAGGCTGGGCTGGGTAGGTGGTGGGCAGCCCACTGCGGGACCGTATACTGGGGACTGGCTCCCTGAGGTGCCCGGGCTGGACTCCTCCTCGCCATGAGTAACAATGTCCTCCCCTCCTGCCACACGGACCGTAGCATTAGCCTCTTGCAGGGTCTTGCTCCTGGTGCCGTCTGCCATCTTGGTAACCGACACCGCTGCAACCCTGAGTTTGCACACACCTTGTTATACTTTTAGCCTGACCGTCTAACGTTGGGCTGACCTTAAGACTCCAGCAGTGGAAGTTACCACTGGCAGTCTTTAGTGCCTGGGAGTAGGGGTCCCACAACACTATTATTCTGCAATCCCACCGCTCTGCCACCAATGTTATGAAAGCCGGCCGGTGGGTGCAGCTCTCTGGCGCCCCCTTACCTCTCAGGTCAGTCAAGGTACTGCACCTAGAGAAAGTAGTGCCAGGTAGCTGCAACCAGCGCAGGGAACACGGTAGTGTGTTATCCCTTCAACGTCACTAAACCGTAACGTCACTACACAGCACAACTCGCTAGCGCCCTCTTAGCCTCAGGTCAGTCAAGGAACTGCACCTAGGATAAGCGGTCGCCAGGGAGACTGTCCTGTAACCTACTGGGTATCGGGGCCCTCTGTAGTGAGGGCGGTATATATATCTTCCTTGGCCGCGCCAGGAATATATATATCTGAACCTCCGACCGTCACTACCAGCCTTCCCCAATCCCCAGTTGGTATGCTGCCACCAGTCCCTATTTTAGATATACGCCCAGTCCGTGAATGGGCCTATATCGGGTCAGGAACCAACCCTGGGTAGCGTTTTTGGCTTGAGCCGAGCTCACACGGACGTGCGTTCGTTATGCAGAATAAAAGGCAGGCCCACAATTACTTGAGGTAATTGATTATAATAATACACTAGATACACGATATACAACTAAATATACACAGGTATAAGGTCAGGCTAAACTATACAACAATGGAATACAACACACAGAATCACCACAGCATATCAGTTACCGGTTTCTTGATTTTCTTGTGACGCAGGGAGAGGATTCTGCGATCGCAGGCACGGTTCTTTGTTACAGGCTGAGGCCTACCACCGCATGGTCAAACTGCTCCTCCCCTTGGTGGCCTCAGCTGGTGCTCAGATGTTCAGCACACCACTCTTGGGTCAAGACTGACTTGTCTCTTGTCTGTCCTGCTATCTTACCTGCCCCGTCCCGCCCACTGCTGGTGAGGTCAGCTGGCTCAGTCTCCACCCTCAGGTCTAACTTCGATCAGAAGCCCAAATTCTAAGGAACCCAATAACTTCTTCTGGGATGGTCTCAGGATACCCACAGGGGTTCCCACGGATTCGGGCCGCCGTAACCGACCTTTTGATATCAATTATGATACCATACGGTCCTCAGGAATGGCTCAGCGCTATATCTTGGCTTCCAGAGCACGTACAAACGTCTACCGCGGAGGCTTGTGTGCGCAATGGCTCCGGGACGCCGTGATATTTTTTATTGGCCCATCCCATGCAACATGCGTGTACTTTTCATGTTTCTATATCTTATGCCTCCATGCTTGTGACAGACAAAGAAACTAGTCCTATGGGACAAATGGTCAGGTACAGATAGACGAAGCACCCCCCCCTGCTGGCTGTGTTTCCTCTCGAAGTCTTTGAAGCTCCTAGCATTCAAGTGTTAAGTAGGCTTCTTATCTTACAGGAGCCTGGATGGGGGGAAACTATCTAGTTGACGTTTTAACAGAAGGTCCCAAGGGTGGGGGCTGCTGAAGTGTGGCCATCCCTGGATATGATTTATCATTACCAAGATGGCGGCTACAGGTTCATCACAAGCACCTTAAACTGACCTTATCATGGAATAGTGGCTGCAGAACTGCGTAAAACATAGTTGTTATATTTTAATTTCTCTCCGTTGAGATAATGGCTTGTAAAATATAATTTATGACAAGTCCAAAGAAGCATTATCAGAAATTCTTTTCGTCCCTGAATGATGTTGGCTAATCTTAAGTAGGCAGCAACATACAGGGGGAAAAAGAACCCCCCCCCCAAAATAACTTATAGCAGATTTATGAGTGTGACAATTGAAAGACAGACAGCCCTCGTCTGCTCACTGATCTCACTGCAGAGCAATTGCAAGTGCCGTAAATACAGTAGAGATTACCAACATCTTACATTTTATGCCAGTCAGTGTGGGGGAAGGGGCAGTACAGCAGAGCTGAGCTTTGTCTTATTACAAACATGTCTGCCACTGCAACTCTCCTCTTACACAGTGATGTCAGCTAAACTGTATTCCCTCCCCCACACTTATTGCTGTGAGATGAAAGTGAAAAGGTGTTAATCGCCCTGCAGAGAAATCTGGTAGGGCTGTCGGTCATTACATGTCTCACACTAAGAAACCTGCTGTAAGCAATTGTGGGGGCATGTTCTTTTTTCCCTGTATTTTGCTGCCTGCTTATGATTATTCATTGTCAAATAGTGGAAGAAGTATACACCCACAGTGAAAAACACTGATAACACACCTTTGGACTTAATAAATTATAACAAACTTTATAGCTATTATTTCCGCAACAACAAAAAAGAAGTTACAAAATAAAATCTGCATTTTACTAAGCTTTGTGTAACGGGTCTGGGAGGCGGAACCTCTGGGCTACTATACAAGGGAGCGGTCCTTGTAAGGGAGCGGGTGGCGACCAGGCAGGCAGTCACAGCAGGTGACCGGGACAGTCTCTGGGTGTACGGGCAGGAGGTCACGGCAAGTGATCAGGGCAGTCTCTGGAAGAACGGGCTGGAGGTCACGGCTAGTGACCGGGGCAGTTTCTGGAAGAACGGGCTGGAGGTCACGGCAAGTGACCGGGGCAGTCTCTAGGTAAGGGGTAGGTACGACCTGTGATGGCTGAACCTCCAGGTAGGCTAGCAAGGCAGATGGAGGATGTGTGCTCCCAGGTGAGCAAGCGAGAGTCTCTGGAATAGCAGGTGGTCACAGCACGTGACGGCGGAGCCTCCAGGTAGGCAAGCAGGCAGGTAGCGGAGAAGCGCTCCCAGGTGAGCGGGCAAGAGTCTGGAATAGCTGGTGGTCACAGCACGTGACAGCGGAGCCTCCGGGCAGGCAAGCAGGCAGGTAGCGGAGAAGCGCTCCCAGGTGAGCGGGCAAGCTGGTCCATAGACAGACTGACCGGAGTTGTAAGGCAGACCGTTGGACCTCAGGCAAGCAGGCAGGTAGCTGATGTGCGCTCCCAGGTGAGCGGGCAAGTTGGTCCTTAGACAGACTGACCGGAGTTGTAAGGCAGACCGTCGGACCTCAGGCAGGCAGGCAGGTAACAGGAAATCAGGCAGGATTAGGACAGCAAGCTGGCAGGAATCTGGCAGGTAACTGGCAGGTAACTGGCAACGGGACCTGAGGGCTGAAGCAGAGTAGAACGGTGCAACAACATTGCTCGGGCACCTCCATTTTGGAGGAGGTGCCTTATATATGGTAAAGTCCTCCGGCCATTGGCCGGGGACTCCTTAGGACGGCGCGCGCGGCCCCTTTAAGAGGGAGGGAGGGCGCGCGCGCGCGCCCTAAGCACAGTGGCCGGGAAGGAGCGCGCGCTGCCAGCAGAGCGGGAGAGGGACGCCGGGCACGGAGCAGAGCGGTGAGGGGAACAGCGTCCCTGCCTAGCAGAGGGCAGGGACGCCGGCACTACACTTTGCAGCCACTATTCCATGATATAATCAGTTTAACATGCTCAAATTAGTGATTTAAAGAGAAGCTGAATGATAATCAGGTTCCTGGCCATCAGCTGTTAATGCTACGAGAAGTTACATATGGCCAACCATTTAATGAACGGCCGACCATGTAATATATACAGTGGATTAGTACATCAGATAGAGACCTGCTCTGGATCATAGAGGGGGATCCAGAGTGAGAGACCCAATCTTAAACCCATATGGTATGTTCCCACGATCCGGAGCCGCCTGCGGCCCCGACGCTGCAGAGCGGCCATGCGGCTTCTGCCCTCATTTATGCAAATGAGCAGCTGACATTTTTTTTATTTTTATATATGTGGACTTTTCTCATAGAGGTTTGTCTATGGGGAAAGTCCACATGCGGACCCACAGGAGAAATTGACAGGCTGCGGGTCTGAAAGACGCGTTGCCGAATGTCAGTGTCCGTGGGTGATCCGCAGGTGCACAGAGACGCACAGTGGACATGGGATTTCTAGAAAACCCATCAACTATGCTGTAACATTTAGCTGCTGCATGTTGGACGCTGCATAACACGCAGCTTCAAACCCCCAGCGGCTCCTGATCGTGGCCACGTACCCAAAGGGGTTTAAAACGAGGTTGTCTTTGTGACACAACATTATTAGGCCTCATTCATACATCATTATTTTGCATCACTGTTTGTATGCCAAAGCCAGGAGTGGAACTTACAGAGAAAAACTATAATTCAAAGATTGACAACTCAATAAGGTGCACTATTGTTACATAGTGGCATCAAATTCTGTTACAGTTCATAGCCAAAACGTTGTATAACACGTTTTTCACCAGACATTATGAAACATAGATTTGATGTCATTATAGCTGGCACCTAAAAATATTCTGGGCAGGGCAATCCAAAACAACTAGGTTTCAATACACATCAGATATTACGTTCAACGTCTTAACTGACATACTAAGACTACGTCATAGAGCTACAATGCTCAGAAACTATTTCCCATTTGCATATTAATAAAACGCTGGCACACAATGCTGAAAGACGTGCATTCATGGTATGGCATGTACGGCTCAATGAAATGGTGTTTCTGTTCCATTACTTTGTATTTCCCAAGAGCGCAGATATTTTTCTTGATTGATACCTTTCACAAAGTTTTTTATTACTGTGATCATCTAGAACTGTGTAAGAAAGAAAATAGCATCAATGGGATATTCTTTTGTGTTGTATAAAGTAAACATTACTTAATACAACATCAAAGAGTTCAGAAATTCTGATAGAAAAAAAAGTGGCAAACTATCTCGGGATATGAATTAATGTGAAATTTTTCACTTACAAAGTAGACTATCAGACTCCGCTGAAAATGTGCAGATCTTGATAGAGATACGTAGACCTTTTCTGCAATGCAATGTTTATGCAGTGGGAAAACCAGTCCTTAAAAGGGGTTGTCCGCTACTAGGACAACCCCTCCTTGATCTAATTGTTTGCCACCAATAAAATAAAAAAGCTTATACTCCCCTCTCGTGCCAGCACTGTTCCAGCGGTGTCAGCACTCGCTATTCCGGGGCTCTTGTGCGGTTGTTGTCACACATGAGCCATGCACCCAATCAGCGCTGGTGTCACTGTTTCCACCTTCATAAGAATTGACCATGAAGAGGAAGTCCAGGCTGCAACTGATCTCTGACTTCCTCTTCATGTTCAATTTGTCCAAAGGTGGGGACAGTGACATCAGTGCTGATTAGGCGCCTGGCTCTTGTGTCGCAACAACCGCAGGAGAGCCCTGGGACTGCGAGTGCCGACACCGCTGGAACGGCGCTGGCATGGGAGGTGAGTATGAGTTTTTTTATTTTATCGGGGCCAATCATGGGGTATGAAAAGGAGTCGTTCAAGTAGTAGACAACTTCTTTAAAGCGAACCTGGCAGCAGGATTGTGCTAAATAAACTACATACACTGTCAGTTGGGTGCCGTTACACTGATTAAAATTATACCTGGGTTGATGAAATCCATCCTGTGGTTCTTGTTTAATCTTTGCAGTTTTCAGTTAATTAGCGGGCCTGTGGGCGGGGCTTTATGTGGTGCTCTGCTTACATATTCATCTGTATGCGCTTATGACAGCTCACTGATCCTCCTATTTTCCATAATGCATATACTATGTGGGGTTAGGAATTTTTTTTTTTTTTACATCCAGCAAAATGGCACCCGCGCAAGCGCAGTAGCAGCTATCGCTTGTCGATTGGTGCTACTGCGCACACGCCGCGGCCATTTTTATGGTGCTAAAAAAAATGTGTTGCTCCAACAAAATGGCGTCTGCACAGTAGCATATATATCGCTTGCGGATAGATTCTACTGCATACGCACCGTGGCCATTTTGTTGGAGCAAAGAAATTTTTTTTTTAGCTCCAGCAAAAATGGCGGTGACGCGTGCGCAGTAGAATCTAACTGTTGCAGCAAATCACATCATAGCTCACTATGATGTGCCATCACTGCCATCTTTACCATGACTTAATATCACAAAGTGATGCATATCTGTAATAGTGCGCAGAACAGCAAGTTATATAAATTACTACATTGTAATATGCATCAATCATCTAAAGTGTCCCAATCTCTAGATAAATTCTCTTGTCCTGAGTTAGGTCTACTTCTGGCTTGTGCTGGACACAGTACAGCTTTTCCTGTGTCAGCGTGTCATGGGTGCTGTCTGTAAAGGGGGTGGTAATGTTGGAATATTTTTGGGAATGCACATCTTTAGGCCCCATACAGGTCATTAGTGCCATGTGTACAGAACTACAGTGGTGCTTGAAGTTTGTGAACTCTTCCAAATTTACATATTTCTGCATAATTTTGACCTAAAGCGACATCAGACTTTCATACAAATCGCAAAAGTATATTAAAGAGAACCAAATCAAATAAATTAGTAAAAAAAAAAACAATTGGACATTGTAATTTTTTACAAAATTGCAAAAGTGTGTGAACTTTTAAAGGTTTTGCAGCTGAAATTAGAAGCTGAAATTAGAGTACAGTGTTTTCAATAAATGGGATGACAATCAGGTGTGAGTGGGTGACTTGTTTGATTTAAAGAACAAGGATCTATTAAAGTCTGATCTTCACAACACATGTTTGTTGAAGTGTATTACGGCACGAACAAAGGAGATATCTGAGGACCTAAGAAGTAGAGTTGTTGATGCTCATCAGGCTGGACAAGGTTACAAAATAATTTCTAAAGAGTTTGGACTCCACCAATTTCACAGTCATGGATAAAATTCAAAACCATTGTTCCCATCCCCATGAGTGGTTGGCCAACAAAGATCACTCCAAGAGCAAAGTGTATAATAGTCTGCAAGGTCATAAAGGAACCTAAGGTAACCTTTAAGCCACTAAAGGCCTTTCTCACATTACCTAATGTTAATGTTCATGAGTCCACCATCAGGAGAACACTGAACAGCAATATTATTCATAGCAGGATTGCAAGGAGAAACTTCTGCTCTCCAAAAAACATTGCTGCCCATCTTTAATTTGCTAAAGATCAACTGGACAAGCCAAAAGGCTACTTGAACAATGTTCTGTGGATAGATGAAACCAAAATAGAGCTTTTTTGGTTAACTGAGAAGCATTATGTTTGTAAAAAGAAAAACACTGCATTACAGCATAAAAACCTTATAACATCTGTGAAACACAGTGGTGGTAGCATCGATTTTTGGGCCTGTTTTACTTCATCTGGGCAAGGACAGCTTGCCATCAGTGTTGGAATAATGAATTCGAATTTTATCAGGAAATTCTAAAAGGAAAATAGCAGTACATCTGTCCATAAGCTGAATCTCAAGAGAACGTGGGTTATGCACCAAGATAACGACCCAATACACACGAGTCGTTCTACAAAAGAATGGTTAAAGAAGAATAAAGTTAAAGTTTTTTAATGGACAAGTTATAGTCCTGACCTTAATCCTAGAGAAATGTTGTGGAAGGACCTGAAGCGTTGAAGTTTTTTTACAGGCAGGAATGAGCTAAAATTCCTTCAAGCTGATGTGCAGGACTAATCAACAATTACCGGAAACTTTTAAGATTCCTGCAGATAAGTGTATAAAAAAAAAAATCGTCCAAGTTTCATCCAGAAAAATCAGACGTTTTTCTTATTTTCATTAGATTTTCATCCCTGTGCCATCCGTGTGTCTGTTTTGTGTGACGTCCGTGTGCGATACTTTTCATATAACTACATTGATACATGTACATGATCACATACAGTTTCTTAGATTTATAATAGAAATGTATCTGTAAAAATCGGATTCCACTTTGATGGCCTGTGTGGGATCCGTTTTTTTTTCCTCACGCCCATAGACTTGAATGTCTAAGTCTCACCCAAGACTCAGATGAAAGTAGTGCATGCTGTGATTCTTCTCTCACGAACACTTGGGCTGAGAAAAAACAATTAATCTGAACAGCACTATAGAATAACAATGGTCAATGTGCTATCTGATTAAAAATCGGATAGGCACACGCTGATTTATATGCTCGTCTGAATGAGCTCTTAGATACAGTTATTGCTGCAAAAAGGGGTAACTCCAGATACTGAAAACAAAAGGTCAGCATACTTTTACTGTTCACAGACATGTGATATTGCATTATTTTCCTCATTTTAAAAATGACGAAAGGCAAATATTTTTGAGTTGTTTTATTTGATTTTATCTACTTTTAGGACCTGTGTGAAAATCTTCTGTATCTAAGGAAAAATGTATGCAGCAATATGGAAAATTCTGAAGGGCTCATAGCCTTTTGAGCACCATGCGGTAGTGCTCAAAATCTGTGACTGTGTAGCACTTTATCCCTTCTTAAATTCAATGTGTTTTTTTTAGGAGAGCATATATCTGAAAGGAGATTTTTTTTAAAAACTATGAAGATAAAGATTTGCTTTAAGTCACCAGGAAACTGTGAAATATACACACTCTTTTCAGATTGTGTTTTTTTTTTTCCCCTTATAATTATTATGTTCGAAGTATGGTGCTTTTTCTGTCTCTTTGTGGTGTTGTTCTTAGACCTCCAATGTTTCTGTTCTGTTAAAATAAAAGCAAATAAAACAAAACACACTGTTGATGTGACTACTGCGTTTTTGTACTGCTTTTAACATTACAGTTATGCTGTAATTCCATAAGGTTAGGTTCACATGTTGCATATTTGGTGTGGTACTAGCAAAGTGGATGTGCTTTAAATTAATCTCATCCACATGCTGCATTCTTTTGTGCACAGAATCTTTACATAAATTAGCTTTACACAAAAAAAAAAACACATAAAAAACAAACAAATATAAAGAAATGCATGAATAAGTGCAAAAAATATCCATGGGTGCTGAAACACTGTGGATTTCAGTTTAGAAATCCACACCAAATATGCAACATGTGAAAAGAGATCTTGGAATCACATAGTCAGGGAATAACATTAATTGTAATCTTAAAAATATAATTAAAAACATAAAAAATGCACTTACTAAAACACTAACTAAAAAAATGCATGAAAAGGCAATAAAAAAAACGTAAAAATGCAGGCTTTTTTTTTCTTTATATAAAAAAATATAATAAAAAAGGATTTGTAAGAGGTACTAAACTAGTGTTATAAAGCAAAAAAATAAACATTTGAAAGTAAAGAAAATAGTGTGCATGAGAATCCTTAAAGACATTCATGCAGAGATGTGTTGGCGCATGGAAAATCCTTCCAACTAGATTGAATATTTGCATTGTTCCACCAAGAGATATTTTTTGATCAGTTGTTCAACACTTTTGTAGCGACCCATGACACTATTCAGTATTTCCACATAAAAAAAGGTTTTTTTTTTGTTTTTTTTTTTTAGCAGTAATGAGCTAATTTTTCTGTGCATCTTTTGACTAATTCTGCATCAGGATTTTCCTGATGAGGAGTAGGGAGCATATCTAATAATCAAATATATATTTCTGAAAATGTCTAACCTTTGATTCCTCCATTTCATTAGGTAACGCTCCATATTTTACAGCTGCTTGAAATAACATTTTGGAGATTTTTTCTTTTATAAGGGGCAATTGCTTGACCTTGTTGCAATATGCTTATAAGGCTATATTCGCACCATGAGCTTTTGATGTTGCAGAATTTCTGCACCCATAAGGCTACGGTCCCATGATGAGTATTTTGGTGCATTTCTGATGTTGCAGATTTTCTGTACCCACTAAGTAATATAGGTTACTTGCATTTTTTTTTTAAATATGCAGCGTAAAAAACTGACCACAAACTCATCATGGGAATGTAGCCTAATACTCTTTCAGGAGCAATTTCAAATTACTCAGCAGGATACATAGTGCTATTTACATTGACCTGATTTTTGTTCATGAACTCCATAATAGGGCTGCCCTAAACCATTTTGTGTCTGCTAAATGTATTTTTCAGGTATTTGGCTAATGCTATACTGCATAGTATTTTTGAACTACTCATACCATATCATATATTATTGAATTATGCAATTGTCTGTTACCTAAAAGTTGCAATTTTAGCTTTTTCTGTGTTGGTCATTGGTAAAAATAAAGGCCAAACTGAATCGCTGGAGGGATTGCATTGCACATAGAAGGTGCAGACATTTGGTCAGAGAGGATAAATTAAAGAATCCCAAGTATACAGAATTCAGACAAGATACAAATCGTAAACAACCTGGAAGAGCTGTTCAGCAAGATGAACTGGCTCCTGTGTGCCAAGACTTCAGCCCTGGGTGGGTGTGAGAGGGCGTGTGCCAGTGACGACACCAGCAGACTACAGAGGCCCTGGCGCCAGCTCCTTGGGATGGGAGTGACTCCGTCTGCAAACCTGAGTCTTCCTATGATTGATTCACTACCAGAACCCTCCTACTTCCTAAGCCACAATTTATGATCACTGCACAGATCAATCAAAAAGCTCATAAAGCTGAGATGGAAAAACTCTGTTCATACAACAGCCTCATGTTCTTCTCCTTGTCTTCCAGAAATCACATAATAAATGGTTAAATAAATGTCATAATAACCCTATAAAATAACAAGAATATTCAGAACTGGGATCATTTCATCAAAACAATATTTTATTTTAAATATTTATTTTTTTTCATAAAAGAAAAAAATAATAAACAACATGGATAAATTGTATCCAAAATAAATAACCTTTGTCCATGAAATACATCAGTAGTAGCCTGGTGTGGAGGCAGAAAAAAGAGCAAAAAAAAAGAAAAAGATAAGATGGACGGATAAAAACCTTTTTGCACTGGACATTGGGAATGTTTGACCAGAAGATACTAAAAAAAAAGTCCCATTTCTGCAGTTAATACAAAGAAAAGGAAACTGTACATTAAGGATGCAGCAATTTACAAGGGTTCTATGCAGATTTCATTACAAAAGATAATTTAGACACGGGTTTCTTATATCTACATATAAAAATCATCTTTATCCATTAAAAATGAGGTTATCCAAAAAGGCACCAAATCCTGTATAGAAAAAAAAAAAAAAAACTGCACTGGTGATCCACAAACTAGAGGGGGCAACTGTGGACTTCTGACCTGTTACATTGTAACAAATTATACAAACAATAATAAGGTTTATTTGGCAAAAAACTTTGTAACATGTAGAAAAATAATCACTGATTGTCTCTGCCATTCATTTGTGGAAATAGTAGTGGCATAACAGAGGTAGGGAGGCTAGCTGATCTCAGAGTATGCTGAGACTTGTAGTTCCACAAATGACAACACTTATATAGGTTAACCTAAGCCTGTAAAGCTAATTCAGACTGAATAATGATTTTAAAACGAATACTTTTTAAATCCAATCAGGATTTGATACCACAATTTAGCCCTAATTGCTGCAATTAATTATTCCTATTCCACTATTTTTTTTACATCGATCCAATTCATGTCTACTGAAATGGCAGACAGCATTATCTCCAGTCATCAGTGAGTCCAGGGTTTGATTGATCAAATCACCAGTCTGTATGACATGAACCTGAGGCCACCTGTGATCAGTGACACAGAAAGGAGACCTCTCCCAGTCATTGTGTCCACACTGCCTATTAGTGTTCATTATCACAACCCCTTTACTGGGGGTCCCTTAGAAGATAGTCCCTGCGGTGACAGCTGCACTGCTGTGATGGTGGAGGTGGTGCTGCTGTTGCAGTAATGGACTGGACTGAAGGTGTGTGGCTGGATTTGCAGTTTGGTACCAGGAGGAGTAGCTGCCTAGAAAGGCACTGGGGCTGGAACCAGAGTTGGGGGCCTGGATGCTGGGGGGTGGGTTAGGCCCCTGCAATCTTTGATGTGACCCAAAGTCCCAAGTGACTGCAGAAGGTGGAGAATTGCAGGTTGGAGATTCGTTGCCTGTTGGGAGCTGGTCAGTGGGCAACTCTCCACTTTTCCACATCTTCTTAAACTTTGATCTACGATTCTGAAACCAGATTTTTACCTGATGATTTAAAATAGGTTTACAGTCAATGATTTAACTTTACAAAGACAGCATAGTATAAATGTATACAATGTATACACCTGTCTATCATGTCATCTTTCTATCTATAATCATATATTCCGTGCATGTTAGATCGCTCTGCGATGTAGCAAAGTATTACACCAAAGTACATTGTAATAGAAACATAAAAGTAACAAAAATTGCTGCCACTTTATTTCAACTATAGAGAAATAATATCGATCAAAAAGATATATTTACATAGATATCAACTATCTATAATATATAAACATCTATATAGATAACTATATATAGATATATATGCAAGATAAAAATGGACATCTATAATATATATATATACATATTCATATATATATATATATATATATATATATATATATATATATATATATATATATATATATATATATATATATATATATATATACACACACACGCAAGATAGAAATAGCAGCAACAATTTTACTATGACCTGGTTATAAGAAAATGTAACTTTTTTAGACACGCACGCATACATCTATCTATCATTCTACACACTCACGTATTAAAAAATATTGTATATATATATATATATATATATATATATATATACATATACATAAAATGAAATATCAATATAGTGGAGCATGGTTCACTTCCAGACGATGCCGAATATTAATCTGCTTCATTCCCAAAAAAAAAACAGCAGATAATGATGCAGTTCTACATAGTAATAAAACATTAATGGTATCTATAACATATATAATTTAATGGTAGTAATATGTATTTTTCTTAGTGCTAATTTTATGCACAATTAATTTGAATGGCTTTATGTACACTGTCGAAAACGGACATCACGCAAAGACTAGAGGCAAGGAAAGTTACACATATGATGCATTTCCACAGAGTGCATATATATATACACACATACATGTATATATATATATATATATATATATATATATATATATATATATATATATATATATATATATATATATATATACTCTGTGGAAATGCATCATGGATTGCCATGGATTTTCTATCATCATTATTGTGCTACTATTATGCAACATACTATGTACAATACTATGTATTGTGTATCCCTCAACTGTAATGACTAAATAATATAAATATTAGGAAAACACGCAAACTATACATAACTAGATACACACACGCGCTTAAAATAACACTATTAGTAATAAATGCGTCTCTCATTTACAATCTACACAGTAGCCTTTATATATTCCTGCATATAATAAAATGTACAAGCTAAGCCATCAGATCTCAGCCCTGACCTGTGTCTGGGTCAGGCCCAGCGATGCTGCCAGTTCAGCTCTCTCGGGCAGTGCCAGGTATTGTGTTTTCTGAAACCTCCTCTGCAGGGCTGCCAGTTGGAAGCTGGAGTAGATGGTCCTGGGTTTGCGAACTTTTTTGGGCTTTCCATTTACTATCCTGACCTCAGGCTCACACTCCTCTTTTTCTGTGAAACATAGGGGAGAAGTTAGTTATGAGGCAGGACATACTCCATATACTGCAATATCAAGTCAGGGGCCAACAGAATGACACTTATCCCTTATCTGTCAGTTGCAGCACATTGCTGAGGGTGTTAGGTCTTATTTTTGAACATTATTTAAGCAGCAGTAGCCATGGATTAAACTATATTGCATGCACAGGCAAAAAGGGAGTGCACCAAGTTTGGCATAGTAATAATACTTTACCTTGGTCATTGTGTGTAGGGGAAGGGCTTGTTCCATAGGGTCCATAGGAGCTGTAAGAGCCATTATAGGAGGTCAGATCATAGGACTTGGCAGTGTAGGAAATACCATTGATGCCATTGCTGTGAAAGGGGTAGGATCCCATCTGTCCATAGGGAGAGCCCCCTCCACAGTGTTGCTGCTGCTGTTGCTGGTTGGTATAATAGCTGCTGTCAGTAGCTGTGGACACAGGCAGGGTGGGGGACTCCTGTGACTTGTGCAGGCTGTGATAACTATTTGAGGTCATTTGGTTCGAATGCATATCTGACACTAAGCTGTCAAACACTCCAGTCATTGTAGATTGCAAACTAAAGAGATTGGGATGAGGTGAGCAGAAATCAGTGCAGCCAAAGTAACTCAGTCAGGGAAGAAAGCTCAGCAGCAGCAGCGATCAGGATGTAGAAATCATGATGATCCACTCACAGGAGGAGACCTGGCTGAAGAGCACAGAAGGGAGAGCCTCTGCAGATCACTACAGACTGTCTGCTGCACTGCTTCAGCGCCAGGCATTTAACTCCAGTCATGTGACTGTCAACCACGTCACCTAGCAACAGCCAATCACAGGACCCACTGCTGGCTCAGGGTTCTCAGGGTTCTGCCCCAGGACAGGAGCTTCTCCCTCCCTCCTATGTGAGCTCCACTGACTCCTACACAGCAGGGAGGGGGAGGGGAAGGAAACTCACTCCGGGTCCCAGAAGAAAAAGAAGAAAAAGAAGAGAGCTAGTAGCTGCAAGCCTTCTTCTATCATGACCCTGTAAGAAAAACAAGTACTAGTGGTCTCCAAACCAGGTATATGGAGGATGCAGAAATACTGGGAATGGGGTAATCTACT
Organism: Phyllobates terribilis; assembly: GCF_046119375.1. Classification (NCBI taxonomy): domain Eukaryota; kingdom Metazoa; phylum Chordata; class Amphibia; order Anura; family Dendrobatidae; genus Phyllobates; species Phyllobates terribilis. The sequence continues at coordinate 112,949,262 of NW_027362769.1, read as the reverse complement.
GCTCCATTTACATGCATTCAACACAACAATAAGTAAGAGCACCACCAAACAGTAAAATAAATAAATAAACAAAATAAATATTTATTGCATTTTATAAAATATATGTGTATATATATATATATATATATATATATATATATATATATATATGTATATATTACAAAATGCAATAAAGAAATATTATTATTATATTATTTTGCATTATATTATTGTTTGGTGGGGCTTTTACTTACATATATACACATATATATATATATATATATATATATATATATATATATATATATATATATGTGTGTAGTAAAAATCTGTTGGGAAAATAGGAATCTGAGCATTTATTGATGCTCACCATGGAGGGTCAGGAGGCTCAGCAGCACCTATCATCAGCAAGTCACGGCCTGTCCACTGCAGTAGCATAAAAAAGTGAAGGATGTAATAGGCCACTAATGTATATAACAGCCATATATGTAACGATTTTCTCACTATGTAATGACTGTCCTAATTGCAAAAAGAATATTTAGTGTATTGGGGAAACTTATATCCCACAGACAATAATTTGTAAAGGATGGAAACATCTAGCCCTAGCAGTGCCTTCCGTAAACTTTATTTTTCAGGTGGTAGTAAATATTATGCTAAATCTTAGCAATTACTGTTATTGCATGTAAAAAAAAAAGTTAAAGTAGTATTGAAGGGATGGAGGAGACCGTTCCGAGCCGACTGTTTCTAGCGCCATCAAATGGTTGTCATTAATGGTTATACTTTTCTTCTGATTGTTAGAAAAAATTGTTACACCTATCAGGGCGGGCACAGATAGTAGAGGACCCTGTGCAAGAACAGTCCAATAGCTCATAATGCTCCCCTTTATGTGCTGCTTTGGAGGTGGAAGTAGGCTCCTTTACCTTTTGGGTCTCTGGCTGTACAGGTTGCACCAATGCTTTGTTCTCCCCTGACCTCTGTGGTAAGCATAAAGAGCATTTTTGATTCATAGTTGATTAATGGCTGTTGGATTGGGCAGAAATACAGAGCTAAGTGTGGTTAGTGTATGGTCAATACCTACCATAAAATAAGTCATTCTTTTTGCTATAGTTTCCAACTCTGGTTGGTCCTATCACATTTTTTTAGTGGCTAGAATCTGTGCAGGACTCTTTTCTATAAGAGATAGTAAAATTTGCCCATGGGGAGCATCTGTAGGAGGAAAACAAACACCCAGCCCCAGTGGCAGACACAGACAGCAGAGGCTCCTGTGCAAGAACAGTACATTGGCCCTTTGCAGTCTAATAACTCATCAAAATGCACAATTCCACCTGCTTTGGAGGTGGTAGTGGCCTCCTTACCGCCTCGGCCCCTGTATGGTTTCACAGGTTGCGCCAATGATATGTCTGCCCCTGCCTAGTCCATTCTGTCATGAGTGGCTGTGCACGTATATCCTGCACTGTGGCACATAAAGTCCCGAATTACAGAACAATAGGGAAGAATTCTTCCATTATATGGTAATGTACATTTGTCCTTACACTGACGGACACAGACAGAAAAGGGTCCCTCTGCAAGAACAATATACGGGCCCTTTGCAGCCCAAAAGTTCCTAAAAATGCAAAATTGCACCTGATTTGGAAGTATAAATGGGCCCCCTTAACCTCTTTGGCCCCTGTGTGGATGCACATGCTGCACCAATGGTTTGTCCGCCCTTGTGTCCTTTTTTATTACCTCAATAAACTTCATAAAGGCACGCTGCATTTATAGCTACTGTCAGGTCTATACGCTCAAAATGTATGTGCCCAACAGTGGCCACTGTTTGTCTGAAAGCTGGGGCTTCCAAGCACCATCAGGGTTCATCACCAAAAAAAGTATACTGTATAGGAAAGCGTAGTCTGCTGTACTATCCCATGTAGGTTAGTAAACAGTATGAAGAGGCATATCAGCCAGAACAAGGACAAAAAGACATTATTCTGCCCTTCATCGGGTGATTGGGACCCTATGGCAACATCAAAGTATGTCAGGAGATTTTCTCTATTTATATGCAGTTTTGGCTGATACATTGTGGTTCCTCTGTCAATGGCCACTTGTTCTGGTTGAGTGCTGATGTTATTTTGGTGGGCTTTGAATTATGCTGCAGAGGCAATTTCTCATCCCCCTGTCCGGTACCCCCATAGGGACATCTTGAGATTAGGTAGTCACCATGTGTCCTGTTTTATAGAGAAGAAATGTCCAAAATCAACCACCCTGTCATTAACAATTGTTACTTCTGTGGCACCAAAAAGACTGGAAGTTAACAATGAATAGCAATTTATTAAATTATAATTAAATAAACAAATGACTGGTATTTTGCTATATAATTGCACATTCGCTGTGAGGCCGGTTACTACAGTGGTCATGGCTTCAGATATGGTGATCAAATGTGAATCAAAAAATGTTCACCTTTTCAAATAATCATTTACATTTTGGTAATACCATTTTTAGGTAATTCAGTTTTTAATTTCACATTAAAGGGGTTGTCCACTACTAATATAACCTAACCTTAAACTCAACTCCCATCAATAGTATCCATGAACAGCCACTACACAGAGTATCTAGAAGATCTAGAAGACAAAATAGCCAAATTCGCTCCATCACGAAGTCCTGGTGGTAAGAAACAGGGAAGAGTAGGTGGAATCTGCTCACCTGGTGGAGCTGTGCAAGTCAGGCACAACTCTGATGAGAGTAGTAGTAAGTGTTTTTCCTCGTATAGACTGCTGCTCCACCTGTTGAAGCCTTACCTGAAGTGGACATATCATTGGTGCAACCTGTGTAGCCGAACAGGGGCCCAAGAGTTAAGGGGCCCATTTCGACCTCCAAATCAGGTGGAGCTGTAATAATCTTTTTATTTATATTGCGCCAACATATTCCGCAGCACTTTACAATTCAGAGAATTTACAGACATTATAGGCACTGTCCCTATTGGGAATCACAATCTAGATTCCTATCACTATGTCTTTGGAGTGTGGGAGGAAACCGGAGAACCTGGAAGAAACCCACGCAAACACAGGGAGATCATACAAACTCCTTGCTGTAAATTATGATGAGCTGTTGGACTACAAAGGGCCCATATATTGTTCTTGCAAAGGGCCCCTCTTCTGTCTGTGTCCGGCAGTGCTCCTTAACCACTAATAAATCATTAAATTTGAGTTATTTAAGATTATTGTCATTTATTTATATAACACCATCAAGTTCCATAGCACTTTGCTTTGCACTGTATTGGAAAAAACAAATTGTAATGGTAAAAAAGACAGGAAAGTGGTGTAAACCAGATACATGAGGTGAGAGCCTTACCCATATGAGCTTACAATCTATAATAAACATGGCTGCTTTCTTCTATAAACAGTGGTTCTCTTGTCCATCGGCTATGTGTGGTATTGAACTATCACACCATTGACTTGACTAGTACTGAGTCACAATACTAGAAATAGTCCAAAAACAAAAATGACACCGTGTTGGCAAGAAATCGGCCGTTTTTTTTCTAAACTCACAAAATCCTTTTGTTCTCAACTTGATATAATTGTAATGAGTACAGAGAAATACATAAGAACAGTCTGGACATATAGAAAGGGAGAAGATATGAAAGGCAATAAAGGATATTCAAACTGTACATTCAACATATTGAGAAATTGTGCAGTGTCACTTAGTTCCCATTCTGTTGAATCTTCTCCTTCTAACTCCCATCCTGGTGGCTTCAAACAAGAATGAAGTTGAAAAATTAAGTTGTTACACTCCTTCCAAAACATAGGATCGAAAAAGTATAAGAGAGTCAGCAGAAAATGGATATTTACATAAATGATTTTCAGTAGTTTTAGTACCTCACTTCTATTGGGCATACTCAGACTTGGACTGGCCCACAGGAGAGCAAGAGAATCCTCCGGTGGGCCCCCATGCAGGAATAGGCTCTCCATTCCACCTATATGAGAAGTAGTTGGTACAATGCATTTGTTTCACTATGTACAGAAAAGGGCATCGTCTCAACCTTCATTTAACAAACAACCCCGTTTTATTATTACATAGAAATATAGACAAATTTGTGAATGAGGGCAATATGATATTTGCATGTAGCTGAAAAGTGGGCCACCAGCGTCAATGTTACTGGTGGGCCATTGGCACCCCAGTCCGGCACTGGCACGCCACTTTCAGATTACCCCTTAATATCATGGTGGACGAGGTTACATGGGGACTGCTTTAAATATCTCATCACTTACACTATGGGCAGGTGCAGACGACTGTTTTTCTCTCCGTTCAAGAAAAGCGGTCTGATTATGTGAATCAGATTTTGATCAGAGATTGATCAGAGCAGGATCTTATTTTCTCGGAGGTAGAGAAAAAAAAAGTTTCTCCACCTTCTCCATTATGTCAGTCAGTGAAAATCAGACCACACTCGGATGTCACCCAAGTGCGGTCTGATTTTTTTCACGAACCCATGGACATGAATGGGCATGTGCCATCTGACTTTCGAAAGCAAATCATGCATGCTGTGATTTTTTTCCTTGGAAAAAAAATCTGACTTGCACAGCACCAAAGAATAATATGAGTACGAGCGCTATCCGTCAAAACAATGGATAGCACACATCGGATTGAAACGGTCGTATTCGCGAACCCTATGAGTAAGTGATCTGGTGGAATCAAGAAAATGATTCTCATACCGACCTGTGCTCTGAATATTCTATACCTAAAATTGTGGAAAGACTGGATCTGAGGATGATATACCAGATTGCACGTGCATAGGTGTGCAGTAGATCTTTGTATAGAGATGGTAAGAAGTTCTTTCATGGACATTTTCACACTTTAGACTTGGAACTGTATTTTAATGATTTTCACTACTCTTTGTCAGATTTGACGCTCTGGCTACAGTACCTCCAGAATGTAAACCTCTGTCCCAGAACTGGAGATACATTCATTGCCAAGTGTAGGTTATGTTCAATGGCATAACTTGAAGCTCATGGGTCCCAATATAAAATCTCCAACAACGGCTATAATAACTATGATGGGTCTGTAATTGAATTGATCTTCACATATGGGCTAATAGGACCTTTGGGCCCCGGTCCAACTGCAACCCCTGCCCCCACTATAGTTACATCCCTGGTTATGTATAAAGACTAGTGCTCAAGTTGAGTGATTCAACCGTTTTCGACTATGTGGTTGTTTTTTTTCCCCATAAAAACCTTCTACTGTTCTATGCTCGGGTATAGATATAGTTATGTTTCTATCCAAATCACCATTGTCTCCCTGGAAATTACAAGGATGAATTCAAAAGAAAAAAAAATATTTTTCTAAAACATAAATATTTACTTGTCTGCAATTTGCACTTGTATTCTATTTCACATCAGACATTGCAACGATTGCCCACCAGCACCACCTTGTGGCAAACCACAATATAATCCTACATCTATGAAGACACTTTATTTAATCTGACTGAGGCGCCAGTCTCTTCACATTACCGACTTTCCAAAATAATAATTAAAAGCCACAGAACTGTTTTCCTGCTTACTGTCTGATAGCAACTCATAGCAACTTTACTTGCTAGTACAGGATTGTTATGGGAAAAGTAGCTGATGATGTGGAAACAGGGTCCCTGGCACTAAGAACATCTGTGCACAGGATATTTACTGGGAACAGCTATGGCAGCAGACGAACAATACTTACATACGTGCATGTTAATGTCTCTTACGTACACAAGATCACGTTCACCTGTCTTATAATTACTGAACTTTAGTATTTGCAGCCTGGCATCAAGTAGGGAAATGTCAACTGACACCGGACCCAAAACTGCTCTCAGTATGTCATCTGGACTAGGGGATTGGCTAAAGGTGGATTTAAACGGACTCACTATCATGAATTCTGATAATCCGGAAGTGTAAAAATCGGGAAGTGTAAAAGGCTCATTTACTTTATCCAACCCACAGCTGTAAATGACCGCCAATTGGCTAAATAGAAGTTGATCGGCAGTTGTTTCAGATCGACCGCACTTCTGATCCACACAGAATGATTGCTAATAGATCGTTCAGTGCATATAGGCTGTCATTATTCTGTGTAACAAATCTCCTGTTTACACTGGATGATATGCTGCCGAGACTAAAAATTCTTAAACTTATTATCAGCCTAATTACACTGCCAGATTATCGCATGGGGGCGTCTCTCTCGACATGTGCCTCCCCATTATGGACCCCTAACAGTGCTATTGCCCCCTGGTGATTACATTTGGACACTGGAGAGCTGCGGTAAGCATACAATGGGGACATTTATGTTCCCTCTATTCATCTAGTGCACCGCACATGACAATAATAGTAGATAATAGGAGGGTGATATGGTAAATGACTTCTACTGGTTTCCACTATACAGCAGTGAGGGTAATCAGCATATATAGTATCCATTTTAATGCTTATGTGTGTTATATATATATAGCAGATATGATATAATAAAACTAAATACATAGGATCTGGGTCTGCCATGGATTACCTATATTATGGGTCCCTGTGTGGAGTCACATGTAGAGAGGGCTGTTATTGATTTTATTGTCCTTTTTTATAATATTGTACTGACCTTTGTATATGTCTGATCTTTGTATCATAATAAATATTGACCATTTTTTGCTATAGAAGTGTTGATTCGGTCTTCGCTTTTTTCTCTGGTAGTTCTATATTTGGCGATGGAGTCGCATTTAGTCCATATAGGGTAGTAATTAATAAAAGGTACATATCATACCTATATCTACACACATGGTGTGATTTATACTACCCATTTATGATTGGTGTTCTTTACAGATTATCGCATGGAGTGCTCGGTCTTTGATAATCTGGCAATGTAAACAGGCTGCCAATCATCCAACAAAGGAGCAAAACACTTTCTAAACAGGACATGTGCTGCCGAGAACAATGACAGCCGCGGGTCTCCTGATCCAAACTCAACAACTTCATAAATGCCTATGAACTGTTGAGTTCTGGTTAGGAGACCCACTGCCGGTCCACATATCACAGATCATACTCTGACCATTTTCACGGTCATCTGAATTTGGCTATATGGTGTGTTTTTTTCCATGATTTGTAAATTAACTTGACACATATCGGCTGCTGATTGGCCTGAGGTTTGGTCAAACTCTATACCAACATGAAGTTTTATTGCAAATCAGCAAAGGTGTCAATAAATGTGTGCAAGATTTAGAAAATGCACCAATTTCTCTTAAAACAGTATTACAGAGGCTACATATGTCCTTTCCTTTAGGCTGGAATTACACATAGAGTTTTTTGTTGTAGTTTTTTTGAGCCAAGTACAGAAAAAGAGAGGAGACATATCCACCTTTCCTTAATGCTTTTCCTTTCATTTGGACCCACTCCTGCCATTGCCCTTAAAAACTGCCACAAAAATAGTTTCCAATCATAGGCCTTAATCACATATACATTTTTGACATCTGTATTTGGTTCATAGCAGCATCCGCAAATCAACCTGCACACTGATCCTGTTATAGTCAATGGCTCCATTCAGATGAATTTGAAAAATGAACTAACGTAGTCAAAATCCAATAGAAAAAATAGCAACTTGCACAGTTCCAATCTCTAGATGAAAATTATCGATGGAAGTCAATGGAGACAAAATAAAAAAAATATCCTTTAAATGGATCACCCAGAAGAATGATTTTGAGCTGCTTTACAATCTGATTTTAAAGTAATCATTGAGTTGGGATAATAGAGAAAAGCATCGGAAATGCATTTAATAAGAATGAAAAAACATAACTAATAAAGGACATACAGACCTAAACCAGGCATACATACAGATGAAAAACGCGTACAAAACTGATGTCGACTTACATAACTTTTCCAGATGAAAATCATAATGGAAGCTAAAATCAGAACAAGAGATGCAGGAATACCTATTGTGGACTAAAAGACCATTTGTAATGATATTCTGGTAGGTTTCCTTTACGTTGACTATTGATATCGGGTATTGGTCAGCTGACTGATCATTTAGCTGACAGCTATCTTCACTCATTCCCCCATTTTATTACAGCTGAGGATAATAGCAGCTGTCAGGTACGTCATTTAACACTTATCTCCAAGGAAACACAAGAATTGACATGTTCTTGTCGGCTAGACATACAATTGTTCACTGATCCCCTTGAAATCTGTAAGATTTCATGGGGATCAATTTTTTTTTTAATTTAGGGATATTCTAATGCCTAAGTTGTCCATATGCATTTTCTGTCTCTTCATCATCATCAGGAGCACTACTAGTGATATATATTGTGCTATTTTTGCCCATTTGTGACATTTGTTGTGAACATAAGAACATTTTTACAAATAGGACAATGGAAGCTAGAATACTTTTTTTAGCCTCCATTTTTATTAAAGAAATACACTGTAACTTTGTAAATGAAAATTCATCCATCAGCAAAACACCAGCTAGGGATGTTTTCACACATTCTCTTAAAAATAAGATCCATGGCTTAATTTAAAGAGGCTGCCTCAACTTCTTAAATGGGTAAAAATGCAAAGATCTTCTAAAACAAGCAACTTTTACAATTTAAAAATTATCTCCATTCCCAAGACTAGAGGGATTTTTGATTTTATAATGTACTGTTCATTGTCTAGCTAACAGCCACCACTGCAATCTATCAGAGGAGGTTGATTTCCTAGGCAACAACTGTGTGCTTGCAAGCTATGTACTGTACTATACAGCCTTGCTAGTGCAGCACTGATGCTATCCCCCCCACCAATCTGACACTGATAGGTCATCACTATACAAGTCCTGGATAACCCCTTTAATATGATCATCTTTGGCTCCACAGTGATTCTAAACATGAGATGCTAAGTTGGACTGCAAGCCATCGAAGTATAGCTCTGCAGCTCTGTTCTTAGAGGAGTTGAGAGTTTATACAGTGGCATATAAAAGTTTGGGCACCCCTTGTCAAAATTACTGTTATTGTGAACAGTTAAGCAAGTTAAAGATGAAATGATCTCTAGAAGGCTTAAAGTTAAAGATGACACATTTCCTTTGTATTTTAGGCGAAACATTTTTTTTTCTACATTTTAAAAATTACAAAAAGGAAAATGGGCCGATGCAAAAGTTTGGGCACTCTTGGAGATTGACCAAGCTTTCAGACCTTAATTAGCCTGTTAGGGTTCTGGCTTGTTCACTATCATCGTTAGGAAAGGCCAGGTGATGCAAATTTCCCAGCTTTATAAAAACCCAGCCTCCTCTAACCTTTTGTCAAAAAACAGCAGCCATGGGTTCTTCTAAACAGCTGCCTAGCACTCTGAAAATGGTGGAGGCCTCCAAAGTAGGAGAAGGCTATAAGAAGATAGCAAAGTGCTTTCAAGTTGCCCTTTCCTCAGTTTGAAATGTAATTAAGAAATGGCAGTTAACAGGAACAATGGAGGTCAAGATAAGGTCTGGAAGACCAAGCAAAATTTCAGTGAGAGCTGCTCGCAGGATTGCTAAAGAGGCAAATCAGAACCACCGCTTGACTACAAAAGAGTTTCAGAAAAATTTAGCAGACTCTGGAGTTGTGGTACATTGTTCTACTGTTCAGAAACATCTGCACAGTTATGGCCTTCATGGAAGAGTCATCAAAAGAAAATGTTTTCAAGCTATAAGTTATAATACTTGCAAAAGGGGGTTCTACTAGGTACTAATCATGCAGGGTACCCAAATGTTTGCATAGGCAAATTTTCATTTTGTAATTTTTAAAATGTAAAAAATGACAATATATATATATTTTTTGCCTAAAATACAAAGGAAATGTGTAATCTTTAATAGTGTTGAGCGAACATGCTCGACACTGCTCGGAACTCGCCCGAGCATCACGCTACTCGGGATGTTCGGCGAGCACCGAGCATTTCCGGGTTACTCGGGCGGGAGCTCGGGTCTCCGCCCTGCATGTTTGGCGCTCTTTACAGAGCCAATGAACATGCAGGGATTGCCAGCCAGTCACTGTAATGCTGCAGCCATGTTGGTTGTGGGCATTACAGTGATTGGCTGGCCGCACAGCGTCACCTCGAGTATTTAAAACGGGGCGCCGCCATCTTGGACACAGTCGCTCCGGATTAGACAGTGTAGGGACAGCGCTGCTGATTTAGGGAGAGATATAAACTGCGAAATAGTTAGTGTAGGGTCTGTAAAGGCTGCCAGAACAAACAAACAGTCCTTTTCAGGACTAATATCCATCCCAGATACCAGGCAGGCAGGCTGTATAGGAGACACAGTGGTTATACCAGCAAACGCTGCATTACAGTCCTGTGTGCTCCTGTTGCTGAAATTGCTGGACTTAGCACCAGGTGTCGGGGGCCAGGAAAAATCCTTTTTTTTTTCATCTAAATCCTCCTTTTTTTTTCCTCCTTCACACTGTACAAATACCCGTCTTATTAACCTTTTGGTGTCCCCCCCCCCCCCCAAAAAAAAAAGAAGCGTGTCTCTGATTTTTCAAACACAAATATAACTGTTGAAAATAGTCTGGTGTAGGGTAGAGAAACAGAAGTGTTGTTTTGCACTTCCACGGGTCAAATCGCTGTACTATCCAGTTTTGGGCCTTTGGTATCTAAAAAAAAGCTGTTTGAGTGTGTCGCTCACTGTTCAGCCGCAAATATCTCTATTTAAAAAAGTGTGGTATACCCCAGTAAACAATAACTGTGGTTTTCCTCTTCCACGGTTCTAATCTACTGTTTATTACCCTTTTTCCATTGATAGTGCAAGTGTAAGCTATTTTACTTCATTTACAATGGGCAAGGCGCGTGGCAAGGGATGTGGAAGTGGACGTTCTGGTGATGGTTCGTGCAGAAGACGGGGCCGTGGCCAAGGTGAAAATGTGCCACAACCAACAGCCACATCTTCTCGCTCCCACTTCTTGACCGAATTACTAGGGAAGCACAGAACAACACCAGTATTGAGAACTGATCAGTGTGAACAGGTTATTAATTGGATAGCAGATAATACTTCCAGTTACCTGGGCACCACCACCTCCGGTCTGTCTTCCACACGGTCAACTCTTAGTAGCCGTGAGTCTCGACCGCATACTCCTCCTCACCCTGATGCTCCTTCCTCCCACCATGCCGAGTGTCGTCAGACAGCAAGTGATCCCACACTTGGACACTCTGAAGAGCTGTTCACTGGTCCATTTCCATATTTGGGCCCCTCGCCTGATACGCTTGAAGTGGTGGAAGAGGAGATCCCATGTTGCGATGCCCAAATATTTGAACAGCCACGGCCACAGGAAGTCGACGTTGGCAATCTGTCACAAGAGGTGGACGATGACGAGACACAATTGCCAGGAAGTGAGGAGGAGGATCGTGGTGCGCAAGTGGAAGAGGAGGAGGTGGTGGATGATCTAGTAACTGACCCAACGTGGAAGGAGGACATGCAGAGTGAGGCCAGCAGCACACAGGGGGAGGGAGGCAGAGTACCCCAACAGGCAGGAAGAAGCAGTGTGGTGGCCGCAGACAGAAGGCGGGCAACCGTTCCCCGTAACACCAACACGAGGGACGTTGCCAGTACAAGCGGTAGGTCTTCCAGAGTCTGGAATTTTTTTAAAGACTCTGTTGATAACCCCAAAAAGGCCATATGTTCCACCTGCCATGCCAGCATCAGCAGGGGTGACAAAACTACCAGCCTGACCACCACCAGCATGATCAGGCACATGGCAGCAAAGCACCCGACTTTGTGGGGCGAAACCCAGGGTCCACGACCAGTGTCAGCGGGTGTCACCACTGCTTCTTCCACTGTTGTGCGTGCAATAGAACCCCCTCTTGTGTGTGCAAGGCAAACCCCTGTCCATACTGCATGTAAAGATGCCCCCTCCTCTCAGTCTTCACTTGTTATGGCAGTTTCTCAAGAAACAGCATCAACGTCCACGTCCAAGTCCCACCGCAGCGTTCAATTGTCCATATCCCAGACCTTTGAACGAAAGCGGAAATTCGCAGCTAACGCCCCACAGGCCACAGTCCTAAATTCGCACATTTCACGACTGCTTGCATTGGAAATGCTGCCTTTTAGGCTGGTGGAGACGGAATCCTTCCGCAATCTTATGGCGGTGGCCGTCCCTCCGTACTCGGTCCCCAGCCGACACTATTTTGCCCGGTGTGCCATCCCCGCACTACACAAGCACGTGTCCCAAAGCATCTGCCGTGCCCTCAACAACGCAGTTACTGGAAGAGTCCACCTGACAACGGACACGTGAACAAGTGCTTGTGGCCAGGGACGGTACATCTCTCTGACGGCACACTGGGTAAACATAGTGGAAGCCGGGACCCAGTCGGACCTTGGGACGGAACACATCCTCCTTACACCGAGGATTGCGGGCCCTATGTCAGTCAGAGTTGCCCCCACAGTGTACAGCTCCTGTACATCCTCCTCCTCCTCCTCATTTTCAGCCTCCATCTCAGATATCACCACATCAGTTACAAGCTGGAAGCATTGAAGTACTGCCTCCGCCAAGCGGCAACAGGCTGTGCTGAAACTCATAAGCTTAGGTGATAAACCTCACACTGCTTGTGAGTTGTGGCAGCTGTGAAAGAGCAGGCAGATCTGTGGCTGAGACCGCTGAACCTACATCCAGGCATGGTCGTGTGTGACAATGGCCGTAACCTGGTGGCGGCTCTGAGGTGAGGTGAGATCACACACGTACCATGCCTGGCTCATGTGCTTAACCTCGTGGTTCAGCGGTTTCTTAAATCGTACCCCGAGTTGCCAGATCTGCTCGTGAAAGTACGCCGCCTGTCAGCTCATTTTCGCAAGTCGGCTACAGCTTCCGCTGCCCTTGCTGTGTTGCAGCAGCGTTTGCAGCTTCCGACACACCGACTGGTGTGTGATGTCCCCACACGTTGGAACTCTACCCTCCACATGTTGCAAAGGATTTGTGAGCAGAAGAGAGCAATTGTGGAGTACCAGCTGCAACAAGGCCGTCGATATTCAGGTCAGACTCCACACATAAGACCTCAGGAGTGGACCTGGATGTCTGACATATGTACCATCCTGACAAACTTTGAGGAGGCCACCAAGATGGTGAGTGGCGATGACGCCATCATTAGTGTCAGCATCCCACTTGTCTGTCTTTTGCAACGCTCTCTGCAGAGAATTAAAGAGGAGGCATTGCAGCCAGAGTATGATGAGATGGATCAAGAAGCCGTAGCGGGCGATTACACACAGCCCAGCCTCATCTCATCCCAACGTGCATTGGGGGACAATGAGGGAGAGGAGGAGGAGGAGGAGGAAGAACAGGAGCTGCTATCATGCGTTGTAGACGGTAGTACCTGTACAAGTGTCATACCGTCGGTTCAGCGTTGGTGGCCTGAGGACAGGGGGGAGGAGGAAGAGGAGGAGGAGGAGGAAGAGGAGGAGAGCATGGTCAGTTCTCATCTTGGTGAGGACACGGAAATCTTGCCCGTTACCAGTCTGGCACGCATGGCTGACTTTATGTTACGCTGCCTTAACCGTGACCCTCGCGTTGTCAAAATGTTGGGTGACAGTCATTACTGGTTGGTGACACTTGTAGACCCCCGCTACAAGGAGAACTTTCACTCTCTTATTCCTGAGGTGGAGAGGTCTACAAAAATGGGGCAATACCAGAAGGCCCTTGCTGCAGAACTCTTAAAAAAATTCGCATCTGAACACGCTAGCGGCAGAGGTCACAGTTCGTTGCCCAACCAAGGCGTACAGGCGAGAGAGATGCAACTCCAATCCAGCAGAGGCAGGGGAACACTGTCAACGTTCTGGGAGTTTTCTGACTCCCGCCCAGCTTACAGGCCCTGAGGCGCGGGGTACTCTCACAAGGAGTGGAAAGTTTCAAAAGATGGTGAGGGAGTACTTTGCCGATTGTACCAGCGTCCTCCGTGATTCCTCTGTGCCTTTTAATTATTGGGTATCCAAGCTGGACACTTGGAATGAACTCGCTCTGTACGCCTTGGAGGTCCTGGCCTGCCCTGCCGCTAGCGTGTTATCGGAGCGTGTTTTTAGTGCCGCTGGGGGAATTATAACTGATAAGCGCATTCGCCTGTCAACTGACAATGCTGACAAGCTGACCCTTATCAAAATGAACAAGGGCTGGATTGGGCCAGACTTCTCATCACCACCAAATGACAGCAGAGTAACATAAAGTCAAATCCACTGTGTTATTTCGGGAGGTGTATTCACATGCACCGCTTCACACCCACACATGGGTATACCCTTTCTCGTTTCGGCTGTTTAATCTTCTTCTCCTTATCCTCAGCCTCCACCACCACTATACCACCAGGGTGCCAGCATTGCAAGTTCCTCCGTCCTTATTTTTGGCAGGTTTTGCTTGCAAGGCATAAGCAAATACTATGGGACACCCACTCCCCACTAATGGGACTTATGTTTGTAATATGCTGTACTGCATGGCTCTTGTAAGGGGCATTGCAAGTTGCTCCGTCCTAATTTTTGGCAGCTTTTGCTTGGAAAGCATAAGGAAATACTATGGGACACCCACTCCCCAATAATGGGACTTATGTTTGTAATATGCTGTACTGCATGGCTCTTGTAAGGGGCATTGCAAGTTGCTCCGTCCTAATTTTTGGCAGCTTTTGCTGGGAAAGCATAAGCAAATACTATGGGACACCCACTCCCCAATAATGGGACTTATGTTTGTAATATGCTGTACTGCATGGCTTTTGTAAGGGGCATTGCAAGTTGCTCCGTCCTAATTTTTGGCAGCTTTTGCTTGGAAAGCATAAGCAAATACTATGGGACACCCACTCCCCAATAATGGGACTTATGTTTGTAATATGCTGTACTGCATGGCTCTTTTAAGGGGCATTGCAAGTTGCTCCGTCCTAATTTTTGGCAGCTTTTGCTGGGAAAGCATAAGCAAATACTATGGGACACCCACTCCCCAATAATGGGACTTATGTTTGTAATATGCTGTACTGCATGGCTCTTGTAAGGGGCATTGCAAGTTGCTCCGTCCTAATTTTTGACAGCTTTTGCTGGGAAAGCATAAGCAAATACTATGGGACACCCACTCCCCAATAATGGGACTTATATTTGTAATATGCTGTACTGCATGGCTCTTGTAAGGGGCATTGCAAGTTGCTCCGTCCTAATTTTTGGCAGCTTTTGCTGGGAAAGCATAAGCAAATACTATGGGACACCCACTCCCCAATAATGGGACTTATGTTTGTAATATGCTGTACTGCATGGCTCTTGTAAGGGGCATTGCAAGTTGCTCCGTCCTAATTTTTGGCAGCTTTTGCTGGGAAAGCATAAGCAAATATCATGGGACACCCACTCCCCAATAATGGGACTTATGTTTGTAATATGCTGTACTGCATGTGACGCGCCCCCTGGGCCGTGTGTACACGTGTGTGGGATACCCGGTGCCGGGTCTCTGGGGTCTGTAGTCTCCGTGGCGGTGACCCGGTCCCGTGGCTCAGGCTGGTCAAACCAGTGGCAGTCTTTCTTAGGTTTTGAGGTTAATTGTCCGACTGCGCCACCTGTGGATTGCGGTCAGGGAGTACCACCGCTGCGAGGCAGACCGCTGAGGCTGGTGTTGTGTGCGCAGCATAGAATGGGATAACTCCCCTCGGGAGGAGTATAGCCTCAGGGCAGTGAGTTTGGATGATGGGGGTGATGGTGCACGAGCGCAGCAGGAATGACTCCGAGTCTTTGCAGTGCAGTTCAGGGTCTTTACTGATGATTATAAGGTAGACCCTCCCGGGAGTACTGGCTAGCATAAGAGGCCTGGTCAGTCTGTGAGCAAGCAGGAGTTCCCCTGGCTAGGTGGAGTTGTAGGCCTCCCCGTCTGTCTGCACTCTTCCTGGCTACCTTGCTGTAAGCGGGTAGAAGTAGCCCACGTCCCTGAGTGTACCGTGTAGTGCTCACCCGTATGGCTGGTGACTTGGGGCCTTCTGTTAGCCTCCGCTCCACGACGGCGGTGCTGGTCCCTTGCTTGTGACTGAGCCTCCGGGCTTCTATGGCCAGAGGACCTGAAATCCCCTGCCGGCTGGTTTCTGCTGCTGGATATATAAGTCGTCACAGCTTCGGACTCCTGTGTCTGGTTCCTATTGTCTTCTGCCAGGGCGAGCTCTGCTCAGCTTCCAGCCCCTGGTCTTTAGCTCCTAGCTCCTACAGAGCTCCTTGCTGTTACTTTCCCTTGCTCTCACTCTGACTCTGACTGTTCTCTGACTCACTCAACCCCGCCCCAGATCCAGTTTATAAGGGCAGAATTCTCCCCTCCCAGGATTGGGGCAGGAGGATGTTGCATGTTTAAGGGATCCTGACCAGGAAACCTCCCACTTGCTCTCCGACGTAATATCTCTATTACTGTGGTGACCAGACCCCTGGGGTGCCACACATGGCTCTTGTAAGGGGCATTGCAGTTCCTCATAATTTTTGGAAAGCCTTCCATTCACTGCTTAGGCCAACAATGCACGGGAGACCCAGTTTCTATAAATGGAAAAAAAGGTTTAGTTAACGCCCTCTGACCTCCATGTCATTTCCAAGGGGCATTGGAGTGGCTCGAAATTTTTGGTAGGCATTGCACTCACTGTATGCCCTATAACTGTGTAGCCGAACCGCTCCTTTTGTTACAGAAACATATCCTACAAGACATATCTGGTTGACTGGCCTGATATTGATGTGAATGGTCCCTGTTCCTCCTGCTCTTTCTCCTTTGCCACTACCTCATCCATCATTTATCACCTGAAGCTTTGTTTTAACGGGAGTCATAGAACTTGGATAGTAGCAGGAAAACATCCAGCAATCCTCGGAGGAGGTAGGATATGCGCCAAAACGCTGACCACCCAAGGCCTAGCCGCTACTACATACATGCGCTTGCATTACAACAAAACAAAGCAGATGCTAACTTCTATCATCCTCATCATGCTCCTCACCTTGGCACTCTCAACTCCCCTGATGGAGAAGCCAGGGCCCACCGGAGGAGTCTGATAGTCCGGTGGGCTCGGCCAATGCTGCCCTAAAGCAGGCCAGGCTAAGAAAAGTGTGAGAAAGGTTACCGGGACAAATAGGGGTGGCTGGGGACCGAGTATGGACACCTGGCCACCCCCTGGAGGCTGGGGAGCAAGCGGGGACACCCGGCCACCAGGCGGCTGGGGACTGAGTATGGATACCAGGCCGCCGACACAGCCATGGCATGGTGGCCAGATTCCGCCTCCACATGCCTAAAAGGCCCAATTTAAAGTGCAAGCAAGCAAGCAGTATGGTATTGCAGACTGGGGGTGGGTGGGTGGCAGGCTGCATACTTGCGCTTGCATTGCAAGGAATGGGAGAGGTACAATTGAACACTGCCCTGGGACAAGGACTTGAATGGGGATAGTTGCAAGTCTGCAACGACAGGTGCAAGGTGGGAGGCATCTTCGCATGTACCATGAACAGGGGTTTGGCATGCATACACTACAGCGGAATAGGCTCTCCTTCCCACTAAATGCACTGGGGAGGGCACAGGTAATGTTTTGGTATACGCGCTTAATCTTATGTATAAGGCACACCAGGACAAATATGGGCGGCTGGAGACTGAGTATGGATACCTCGCTGCCGAAGCAGCCATGAGGTAGTGGCCAGCTTCGGCCTCCTCCAAACTAAAAGGCCCCATTTCAAGTGCAAGCTAGCAGTATGGAATTGCAGTCTGGGGGTGGGTGGGTGGCAGGCTGCACACTTACACTTGCATTAAAAGAAAACATAGCAGTTGCTAACTTCTGTCATCATCATCATGCTCCTCACCTTGGCACTCTCAACTCCACCGATGGAGAAGTCAGGGCCCACCGGAGGAGTCTGGTTCTCTGGTGGGCTCGTCCAATGCTGCCTAAAGCAGGCCGGGCTAAGAAAAGTGTGTGGGGGGATGTTCCAAGGAGAAATAGGTGCGGCTGGGGACCGTTTATGGACACCTGGCTGCCCCCAGGCGGCTGGGGACCGTGTGTGGACACCCGGCCGCGGGGCGACTGGGGACCGAGTATGGACACCCGGCCGCTGGGCGGCTGGGGACTGAGTATGGATTCCAGGCCGCCAACACAGCCATGACGTGGTGGCCAGATTCCGCCTCCACATGCCTAAAAGGCCCAATTTCAAGTTCAAGCAAGCAAGCAGTATGGTATTGCAGCCTGGGGGTGGGTGGCAGGCTGCATACTTGAGCTTGTATTGCAAGGAATGGGGGAGGTACAATTGAACACTGCCCTGGGACTAGAACTTGCATGGGGATAGTTGCAAGTCTGCATCTTCTGATGCGGTAAGGATCACTTATGATGGGCACACTTTTAGACAGTTACCTGGGAGTCAGAGATGCTTCCAGGGGTCTTCCCCATGCTGTTCCCTTGTCTTTTCAGCACTTTATGCATGTGTCACACAGCACATGGCCAGATAAGGTTGTAAAATGTTAAAATGACATTTCACGGTGAATGCATTTGTCATAGTTGAAAGCAATACAAAAGTGCAAAAACACATAAAAAATGCTACTTGTGAACATAACCAAAGGTGTGGAGGAGTATTTTTGTTTTTGGTCATTTACTTTAACTTATACACAAGTCTTTACCCTGGAAAGGATGTTCCTTAACATATTTCACAGGAAAAAAGTTTCACTTTCGTTTTTGAACGTTTTATTGTGAGCCTGTAAAAGTGGCTTAATACCTCTGACAACGTTGTTGACAGCAGTGACCTGGGGGTCAGAAATGCTTCCTGGGGCGATCCTCATGCTGTCCCCATGTCATTTGAGCACTGTCACTATCGTTTTGGGCACTTGTTAGGCTTTTAAAAGACTGCCGGGGGTGCCACCGCAAAAATGCTCGAGTCTCCCATAGACTAACATTGGGCTCGTTGCTCGGGTCGAGCACCCGAGTATCACGGCGAGCTCGGCCCGAGCTTCGAGCACCCGAGCATTTTAGTGCTCGCTCAACACTAATCTTTAACTTTAGCCCTTTTAGAGATCATTTTAACTTCAATTTGCTTAACTGTTTACAATCACAGCAATTTTGTGATCAGGGGTGTCCAAACTTTTTTTGAGTTAATTCGAAATGCAAATTAATTTTCATCCTAAATCCCTATCTATTTAATGCCATAATCTTAACTATTTCCTAAAATACTTTAATCAAAAATTCCCTATCCTTCTGTAACGATTCCACCTATCGGTGTGTCTGGAAATAGTGAGTGACAGCTCAGCCGTCCAATCTAGGCCGGGCGTGCTGAGCTGCCAGTATGTGATGAACAGCTCAGACGTCCAATCAGAGGTTGGGGTGTGCTAAGCTGTCAGTGTATTGAGTGATAGTTCAGCCATACAATCAGGGCCGGGGCATGTCAGGGCTACCTCTATGTGTCTCCTATTCGAGTGATTACCTGGCTCTTTAACTGGCTCTCTGCCTCCAGTTAGTGCCAGTTGTAGCTTAGCTCAAGTGGTGTGTGCTTGCTCTGTTCTCTGTGTTCCTATATTTGATCTTTGTTGCTCAACCTTGGACCTTGCCTTTGATCATCCATTTGCCTTACCCCTGTGTCTTGATCATCTACCTTCCCGGAATACTGACCTCGGACCAATGACCTGATTACGCCTTAGTTTGCTGTGAGCTAGCTTGGTATCTGACCCCGGACCTATTGACTATCCTGCCGCATGGCTTTGCCATGAGTTGTGACTAGCATCACTTTACAACTGGCCTGACACTTTTTTTCCCCCGCTAGTATGGATCCTATTCGCACACTGTGTGATCAGGTGATGACTCTGCAGCCAACTTCATTGATTCAGGACTTGTTCTGAGATTAGGATTAGGGACAGTTAGGTTGGAACCTCATCCAACTAGTAATGGTGGAATCCACACTAAGGCTGTGTGTCCACTATGTGTTTTTTAAGTGTTTCCGCAGTGGCAATTCCGCCGCAGAAACGCTTAAAAAATGCTTGGTAGAAGGTCTGCCATGTTCCCCAATGATATTCCACATGTGCTGTGCACATGCTGTGGAAATTTCCGCTGTGGAAAAATCCGCAGCACTACCACTTATTTTGCGTAACCGCTGTGTTTTCTCCGCCATTGACTTGCATTGAATCGCTTAATATCTGCATGACTACATGTGCACATGCGGATATTAAGCGATTCAGTGTGCGGATGGTACCCGGGTCTGGAGAAGAGGAGACTCTCCTCCAGACCCGGGTACCATAGTACCTGTAGAAAAAAAGAATTTAAAATAAAAAATACATTATACTCACCTTCTGATGGCCCCCGGTCTCCATAGCGATGCGTCCTGGCTTTCCGACGGCTCGCAATGGTCTAAAAGGACCTTCCATGACGTCATTTAGTCATGTGAGAGGTCACACGACCACTGAATGATGTCATGGAAGGTTCTTTTAGACCACCGTGAGTTGCCCAACACACCGGACGCACCGGAGGAGACCGGGGGCCATCGGAAGGTGAGTATAATGTTTATTTTTTACCATTCTTTTACTATAACTTGGTCACACTATATAAAATCCATGCCGGTTGCATGGATTTATATAGTGTGACCAAGTTGTCAAGCACTTTTCCAAGTGATGCTAAAATCGCTTCGAAAACTGCTTGAAAAAGCGCATGCGAAAATGCATGTGAAGAACGCTTCACTTATGCTTGTCCCTGGCAGGAAAAACGCATGTACAATCCGCATGCGTTTTTTCTGCAAGGGAGATGCAGAAACGCTCAGGAAAAATCCGGAGCATTTCTATCTCCTGCTATGTTTTGGACAACTTACCTGCTTGGTTGGTATTGGAGTTTCCATGGCTGCGTATTCACAATCCTGTTATTGATTGATGAATTTTTGTAGGATGAGTTCTGGGTGTCTTGGAGTAGAGGTTGCCATACAGAAACTGGAGGGCGGTTCAGAAGAATATTAGCATGGCTCAGCTTCGCCAAAAGCAGAAGGCCAATAGCAAACGTTTGGTAGGTCCCATCTTCAAAGTAGGTGATAAGGCTTCCAAAAATATTAAGCTGTGCCATCAGCGAAGTTAGGCCCTAAATTTATTGCCACATATGAGCTTTTTGAGGTAGTTAATCCGGTGTGTGTTGTAAGACAAATACCTGGCTTGCACATATGTCACTTGCGGGGGGCGACGCTGATCTCTGCAAGCCAGGTATTCGTCTTCCAATGCGCTCTGTTGCCGGCTCTTTACTACTGGTCTGAGCCGGCGAGAGAGCACACTGTCTGTGTGGACATTGCACAGTGACAGAGCATGGACTAGCCCAGCCCTGAAATGAAGGTCTCCGATGACACTTTGTTTCGGAGAGGGGGCAGAGACTGCAGCAGTGACCGCATCCTCTGCCCCCTGATGACGCGTCGTTTCAGGACCCCATCATACACTGGAATTCTCAAACCAAGCGCTATCAATAAGGAAATAGGAAAAAAAAGACAAACACTTACATAGTGTAGTTAGGGAAGGATAGGAATTTTTTAATTAACGTATATTAGAAAATAGTTTAGATTATGGCATTAAATAGATAAGCATTTAGGATGAAAATTAATTTGTATTTCAGAACACCCTTTTAAGGCTTGTAAATATGGTCTAGGCTCTTGAAAATAGTAGTTCATATTTCAGATTACAAAATATTTTTCACACCTTGTTGCTCATAAACATTTTTTCTGTAACATGTCTTTATAATATTGTTTTTTTTACTCTCTTTTAAGTCTATAATGTGAGTGCATTGATTAGAATAAATTGTAGTTTTTTTTATTCTCTGCCTCTATTGAACCAGTTCTCAAAAAAACTCAATAGCTATTATACTAAGAAATTTCTGCAGCTTAACAGATTCAACTTGCTATTTTATCAAGAAGACCATTGAACTGAGACGACGGGTGCCTCGCATGCATTACCCTTGGCCTTTTGGATAGGAGTGAATCATAGGATGACTTTTACACATACTGCGCAATTAGAACCTTGAGACATTGGCTATGAAAACCTCCATGAAGCTCTTTGCTTTGTTTCCAAGGTATCATGAAAGAAAAGTGTTAGTTTAGGCTGACATAGTGTAGAAGAAAATCTAGATAAAAGGGGACTTTGAGTTTCATTGTTGCGTTGCTACTTAGGTGAGCAAATGCAAATGCAAGCCAGCAAAATGTGTGAAAATGGAGAACAGGCACCACATGTATTACATAGATTCATTTCAATGCGATCTCGGTTGATCTCAGCCACTGTATTAGGATTAAGAATAAATACTATTTGTAAGGTGTTCTAAAGCTTAATGTGAATATGTAACCTTGAACACAATTCTGTTCCAAAGCTCCAGAAATCCAAATTCCCATAATAGAAAGTTAAAAAATGATGTTGGCTGCTTGTAGCGATCACTACGGGGAGATTAAGACCATACGACATGTTGTTCTATTATCATCGTCACTCAAGTTACAATAGACTCAAGTTATAAAATGTTCAATTTTCAAAGTTTTTGACATTGTAACTTAAAGGGGTTCTCTGGGAATAGAAATAAATAACTAAAGGAAATGCAATTATAAATAAAGTCCTAAATACTTTAAATTAGGAAATCTTTTTGTCTAGAGTGGCCATCTTGCTAGACTGACAGATGTTAATAGGACAGGACCCTGTAAGCATGTGCAGTAAAAAGCTTTGCTGTTGTGACCTGGAGATAATCTATACCATGTAATGTCACTCAAAAAGACAGAGTGGGTGGTCAACACTGGGAGCAGCCTCTTCTTACCTCAGTACCCCTGGTATCCCCAGTATTAAATCAGATTAAATCAGATATTAAATCAGATAGACGGGGTGGACAGCAGTGTAAACAGCCTCTTCTTACCTCACCTCCCACTGTTATCTCCAGTATTAGATTAGACAGGGTGGACAGCAGTGTGAGCAACCTCTTCTTACCTCAACGCCCCTGGTATCTCTAGTATTAGATCAGATAGACAGGGTGGACAGCAGTGTGAGCAGCCTCTTCTTACATCAGCGCACCTTGCATCTCCAGTATTAGATCAGATAGACAGGGTGGACAGCAGTGTGAGCGGCCTCTTCTTACCTCAGCACCCCTGGTATCTCTAGTATTAGATCAGATAGACAGGGTGGACAGCAGTGCGAGCAGCCTCTTCTTACTTCAGCGCCCCTTGTATCTCCAGTATTAGATCAGATAGACAGGGTGGACAGCAGTGTGAGCAACCTCTTCTTACCTCAGCGCCCCTGGTGTCTCTAGTATTAGATCAGATAGACAGGGTGGACAGCAGTGTGAGCAATCTCTTCTTACCTCGGTGCCCCTTGTATCACCAGTTTTAGATCAGATAGACAGGATTAAGAACAGTGAGAGCAGCCTCTTCTTAACTCAGCGCGCCTCGTATCTCTAGTATTAGATCAGATCGACAGAGTGGACAGCAGTGTGAGTGGCCTCTTCTTACCTCAGCACCCCTGGTATCTCTAGTATTAGATCAGATAGACAGGGTGGACAGCAGGGTGAGCAGCCTCTTCTTACCTCAGGGAACCTGGTATCTCTACTATTAGATCATGTAGGGTGGACAGCAGCGTGAGCAGCCTCTTCTTACCTCAAGGCCCCTGGTATCTCCAGTATTAGATCAGATAGACAGGGTGGACAGCAGTGTGAGCAGCCTCTTCTTACCTCAAGGCCCCTTATATCTCCACTATTAGATCAGATAGACAGGATTAATAACAGTGAGAGCAGCCTCTTCTTAACTCAGCGCCCCTGGTATCACTAGTATTAGATCAGATAGGGTGGACAGTAGTATGAACAGCCTTTTGCTAACTCAGTGCGCTTAGCAGTGAGTGCCAGAAATGCTGAAGATGCTGGGTGCAGAAGTGAAGGTCGTCTGCCATGGAGGATCAGACTGGGTGCCTGAACAGGACAGTGTGAATCAAAACTGGTCATCTCTAATGTACATCACAGCTTCCATCTGTATTTATGTGTGTTGTTCAGGTAAATTCTCTTACACTCTGTTTTACGTAATTTACTTTTTACATCACTTGTGAGTATGTGGCTCTGTGCAGCTTTGCTAGACTATTGCTGCATGACTTTGTCCCTTACAAGATCCATGGTAAATGCAATTAGTGTGAGACTTCACACTAATTCTATAGTGTTCTTTCTCCATTTTCCTTAAGGCAAATAGCACAGTATGCGACCAATTTCATGGTTATTTGAAATTGACATGCCAGTTAATAGATAACATGCAGGATATAGGACTTTGTTAAATTGAGGAATAGTCTTTGTGTCATATGGAAACAGTGAAAGACAGTGTTTAGGGATAGCCTAAAAACTACAGGAGTTTGTGCTTCTACTCCCGTAGGACACTGGCGGCCAGTGCTGATTGGAGAGGTCTGGCCCAGGAGGAAAGTTTGAGCCACCTGCAACTTTAGTTTTAAATAGTCTAACATATTATAAAGTAATAAAAGAAATCATAGCCACCTCACCAATCCCTTCTCTTCCATTGATGCGCAGGCTCCCTCCAGTGAATGGGTCCGCTATTTACTGACTAGCTGTTAGGAAAAGCTTGGGAAACCTTCATAAATTTTCTATTTGCATATGAGAAAAACAGATGACACATGGATGGTAAAAGATGGATATATATGGGGCAAAAATTGTTTCAGCAGACATGAACAAAAACCACTGACGTGTGAATAAGGTCTGAAATAAAAGTAATAGCTAGACAGTATCTTTTGCTGCCACGAGTACTGCTCTTAGCAACAGATTAGAAAGGACAAGTACAGAACTGTTGGTTGTGCGCTCCATGCTCCACCTTGTGGAAATAAATATATATGCAACTTATTTACAGTTCTGTTTAGATTTTAGTTATATTATTGCTGGTGTTGGAGCTCCTACTCTGAACCGTGACTACATCCTAGGCCCTCGTAAGCCCTTTAATGCCAAAAAGTTTTTATTAGGCTATGTTCACACGTTGCGTTTTTGATTTGTTATTTTTCCACAGGCAAAACCTGCTCCCTTGACATTAAAGATGCAACGTCAAAAAAGCAAGTTTTGCTACGTTTTTTGCCGCAATTTTGCGGCATTTTTGTCAGTGTTCATTTGTCTCTTGTGCATGATGATAAAATTTAGTGCAGAAAAAATAACCCAATTCAAGTTCAGTAGGTTTTGGCACCAAAAATGCAGAAAAAAACTGATACCTGCGCTTTTGCTGCATTTTTTGCACTACCCATTGCTTTCTATGGGTGAAAAACGCTGAAAAAAAGCTGAAAGAAGTGACATGCTGCGTTTTGCAAAAACGCTCTTTGACAAAACAGTAAAAAAGTATGCTGCTGATGTCTTTATGAATATGAAAATTAGATACTGGTGCACAACACCTTTGTTGCAGTCTATATAAGGTGAATAGCCACTGTTCATATATACCTAGGTTACCTTTACTACTTGCATATTCAAATGCAAAGGCACTTTCTATAATGGTCATCTTATTTGTTGCTGTCCATTCTTTTTGAATGTATAATAATAACCCTCTTCAGTGCTGGTCACCATTATTGGCACACCTTTATTCTTTTATAGACTGTACAATATCTTCAGAAATAAATGGAAATGTACCAAAGTTATATTCTCATGATTTTTTAAATTAGTGGTCCAAAGTAATACAACAATAAACATTGTTTTTCAACTTCCATGCTGCAATTTCAAAGGAGAAACAGAATAGACAGCATGTGCAGCAATAAAGGCACCCCTAATTAATACTCGGTTGCACACCCTTTGGCAATGCTGACAGCCTCCAAACGTTTCTTGTAGCCATCTATAAGCTTCTGTGGCACCCCTGAGGGTTCAGTCGCCACAGAGGTACTGCACCTCACCCAGAGGTGTGGTGTCTCCCTTCTCTCAGGTAAGATGGGAGTGCTGCACGGAACCCCGAAACACCTGCATCCAACACTACACTGCTCCAGGCCGGCTTTAGGGGCAAGACGCAATGTATGTTTCTGCTGAGCCCTGACCCTGGCTGGAGTGGGGGGAACCCAAAGGTATGGGGAACCAGTAGTGGGTGTGGGTGGAGGAAGTAGATAGAGGGAGCACTTTAGTAGGAGTATATATAGGGAGGCCATCTTAGGGTGGTAGGAGAGTAAGGTCAGGAGTAGTGGGAGCTCCAGGGAGCAGTTCGGAAGAACAGCTCGGGACTGTTCAGAAGAACAGTCGGGAGCAGAGTCTCATTAGGAGATCTGCTCCACACTTAGGGCCAAGTGTGAAAGCCCCGGAGGGGAGCAGGGAGTAGGCTCCGTTCTACAGAAAGTATCCCAGGGGGTACGGTGCGTGCAGGACGGCACCCGTACGCCCCGCATCTGCCAGAAGACAGAGGGATCGCGGCGGCATTCTAGTCCCCTGAGGGTCAAGCAAGTCTGTGTAACTCCGACGGACAGGAGGGACTTCAGAGTACCTGAACGGGACTGAGAGTGGGCAGCGCAGAGCAGGAGGGAGAAGGACCAGAGTAAAGACGGTCAAAATAGGAACACGAGAAAGTGGGGTTCTACCAGGTATTCCCGAATTGCCTGAGGAAGGATTGAACCCCTGCCCGGTGAATGCGGCATGACGAGGGAGGCCTTTACCTGTAAAGTGCACCTGTGAAGTGTCTAAAGAACTGTGAGTAAAATCTTGGATGACTGCACTGCACGGCCTCTGTCCATTTTTCATTGGCACTATCGTTCCCCCTGCACTACAACACCCACTCTCTTCTACTACACTGCCCTGAGGCCTGCTCCACCTGTGAGGAGCTGTCCCATCACTTGCTGCCCTAACATCTGCCTCAGAGGACTGTTGCAGCGCTGGTGATCCTCACCAGACACCACAGGTTGCGTCACAAGAAATCCCAAAAACCCCATATAAAAGTATTCCCCTTCTGTTGACCGCCCTGGGCCATGGACCGGGCCAGCCACCGTGATATCCCCTGCGAGCAGCCAGAGGCCCGGCTGCCAGGTACCCCACGGCCCTGGGGGCACGTCACTTCTTGTACTTCTCAGCTGGAATTTTCTCCCACTCTTCCTTTGCAGTTTGTTCAAGCTTTGAATGTTTGCAGGGTTCTTTTTCCCAATGACAGATTTCAGCTCAACCCAAAGATTTTCAATGAGATTGAGGTCAGGACCAATTGCCGGCCATTTTAAAACAGTCCATTTTTTCTTTTTCAACCATTTCTGTGTACTTTTCGATGTGTGCTTTGGCACATTGTCTTGCTGGAGGACCCATGATCTTCTTCTCGAACCAAGTTTTCTTACACTGGGTAGGACATTTCGCTCTACAATCTCTTGATAATTCTCTGATTTCATGATTTCTGTGATACGGTCAAGGCCGCCAATACCAGATGCAGCAAAGCAACCCTAAAGTATTATGGATCCTCCACCATGCTTAACTGTTGGTAAGGTGTTCTTTTCATTATAAGCTTCATTGCGCCGTCTGTAAACAAACTATTGCTTTACATTGCAAAAAAGCTCTATTTTTGTTTCATCTGTCCACAGAACATTTTCCCAGAAGGATTGTGGTTTGTCAAGGTACTCTTTGGCAAAGATCAGACGTTCCTTTTTGTGTATTTTCTTCAGCAATGGTTCCTTCCTTAGCTTTTGTCCGTAAAGCTCTGCTTGGTTTAGTGTGCGGCGTATGGTACTTATTGAAACCATGACCCCAGACTTTTCCAGGTTGGCTTTCAGGTCTTTGGATGTTTGACGTGGTGTTTTTTAAACAATTTGCACCAACCTTCGAAGACATCTCTTGTCAATTTCCCTCTTTACCCCAAGTCCAGGGAGGTTCTTGACGATTCCATGCTTGGCAAACTTCTTAAAGGGAATCTGTCACCCCCTGGGATCTATCAGACCTCTAATATGGGCATACCGGAGATAGAAATGTAAATCTATACATACCTATATGGCCCATATTAGAGGCCTGCTTGCTTTGAAATATCTTTTTATAAAATCCATTTTCCTATGCCCACCTACCTACTTAATTTAAATATTCCCCCCCTCACCTGCTCTCCCCTGCAAGTCACAGGGCACTGTGATGTGCAGTCTAGATCTGTAGATAACACGTATGCACATGCATAACGCAAGGCATGTTTTTTTTTCTCTCGGCCCTATTTTACACTGCTGGGCTCTAGTGCGCAGGCGTCGGGGAGTCACTGCGACTTCTGCTCCAGTGACCTCTGGCATGCGCAACAATAAGGTTTGGTCCCCACTTCCTCCCAGCATCCTGATAGTTAGGAACTTTATTGTATATACTGTTTGTATACACGTGTATACACAAATTAAGTAGGTAGGCGGGGATTTCTTGGCGTCCCCCGGACGCCAAGCATAGGAAAACGGATTTTATAAAAAGATATTTCAAAGCAAGCAGACCTCTACTATGAGCAATACAGGTATGTATAGATTTACATTTCTACCACATGTATGCCCATATTAGAGGTCTGATAGGTCCCAGGGGGACAGATTCCCTTTAGCCCCTTTACCCCCAAGGGTGGTTTGCACGTTAATGACCAGGCCAATTTTTACAATTCTGATAACTGTCACTTTATGAGGTAATAACTGTGAAACACTTAAATGTATCCCACTGATTCTGAGAATGTTTTTTGTGACATATTGTACTTCATGACAGTGGTAAAATTTCTTCAATATGACTTGCATTTATTTGTGAAAAAAAATGGAAATTTGGCAAAAATTTAGCAATTTTCAAACTTTGAATTTTCATGATCTTAAATCAGAGATATGTCACACAAATAGTTAATAAACATCAGCACAATTTTGGAACCAACATTTTTTTTTGTTAGGAAGTTATAAGGGTTAAAAGTTGACCAGCGATTTCTCATTTTTCCAACAAAATTTGCAAAACCATTTTTTTAGGGATCACATCACATTTGAAGTGACTTTGAGGGGCCTTTATGACAAAAAAATACCCAAAAGTGACACCATTCTAAAAAGTATACCCCTCAAGGTGCTCAAAACCACATTCAAGAAGTTTAGTAACCCTTCAGGTGTTTCACAGGACTTTTTGGAATGTTGAAGAAAAAAATGAACATTTAACTTTTTTCACAAAAATGTTACTTTAGACCCCAATTTTTTTATTTTTGCAAGAGTAACAGGAAAAAATGGACCCCAAAATTTGTTGTGCAATTTCTCCTGAGCACGCCAATGCCCCATATGTGGGAGAAAACCACTGTTTGGAGCGCACGGCAGGGCTCGGAACGGAAGGAGCGCCATTTGACTTTTTGAATGTAAAGTTTGCTTGAATAATTAGTGGATGCCATGTTGCGTTTGGAGAGCCCCTGATGTGCCTAAACAATGGAAACCCCCCACAAGTGATACCATTTTGGAAACTAGACCCCTCAGGGAACTTATCTAGATGTGTGGTAATGAGCACATTGAACCCCCAGGTGCTTCACAGAAGTTTATAACATTGAGCCGTAAAAATAAAATTTTCACATTTTTCCCACAAAAATGTAATTCAGCCCTCAATTTTGCATTTTCATAAGGGTAACAGGAGAAATTGCACCATACCATTTGTTGTGCAATTTCTCCTGATCAAGCCGACACCCCATATGTGGGAGAAAACCACTGTTTGGGTGCATGGCAGGGTTCGGAAGGGAAGGAGCGCCATTTGACTATTTTAATGTAAAATTTGCCTGACTAAATAGCAGACGCCATGTTGCGTTTGGAGAGCCCCTGATGTGCCTAAACAATGGAAACCCCCCACAATTGACACCATTTTGGAAATTAGACCCCTCAGGGAACTGATCTAGATGTGTGATGAGCACCCAGAACCCCCAGGTGCTTCACTGAAGTTTATAACATGGAGCCATTAAAATGAAAAAAAAATCAAACTTTTTCCACAAAAATTATTTTTTAGCCCCAAATTTTTAATTTTCACAAGGGTAACAGGGGAAAATGGACCACAAAAACTTTTGTGCAATTTCTCCTGAGTACGCCGATACCCCATATATGGGGAAAATACACTGTTTGGGCGCATGGCAGGGTTCAGAAGGAAAGGAGCACTGTGTGACTTTTTCAACGCAAAATTACCTGGAATTGAGAGCGGACGCCATGTCGCGTTTGGAGAGCCCCTGATGCGCCTAAATAGTGGAAACCCCCCATAAGTCACCCCATTTTGGAAACTAGACCCCTCAAGGATTTTATCAAGGGGTATAGTGAACATTTTGAACCCAGAGGTACGAGACAAAAATTGATAACATTAGACCATCATATTGAATAAGTTGTCATTAGTCTTGAGCGCAAGTGCTTGCTACTTGAGTTTGCATCTGGTACTCAGGTATGCACCATGTATCGCGGGTGCTCGAGTGACATGCTCAAGTCCCCGCCCCGCATGTTTCACAGTTGTTAGATATCCAAAAAAAAACATGCGGGGATCGCTCGTGCATGGCAGCCAATTTCCGCAAGGTTTTCTTGGCCGCAAAGCATATGGGGCGGAGACTCGAGCATGTCACTCGAGCACCCGCGATACTCCGTGCATACCCGAACACCCGATGCAAACTCAAGTAGCGAGCACTTGCACTCAACACTAGTCGCCATATCGTCATGATTTTTTTTTCTTTACTTTTGAAAAAATCCCATCCCTAACCCTAGCACAATACTTACCCTAGCAAAACCCTAACTATAACCCTAGCACAACCCTAACCCTAGCACAATCCTAGCGCTAGCACAACCCTAACGCTAGCACAACCCTAATGCTAGCACAGCCCTAATCCTAGCACAACCCTAATCCTATCACAACCCTAACCCTAACCCTAGCACAACCCTAACTCTAGTAAAACTCTAACCCTAGCACAACCCTAACTGTAGCACAACCCTAACCCTAGCACAAGCCTAACGCTAGAACAACCCTAATGCTAACACAATCCTAACCCTAGCACAACCCTAACCCTGGCACAAGCCTATCGCTAGAACAACCCTAATGCTTGCACAACCCTACCCCTAGCACAACCCTACCCCTAGCACAACCCTAACCCTAGCACAACCCTAACCCTAGAACAACCCTAACCCTAGAACAATCCTAACCCTAACCCTAGCACAACCTTATCCCTAATCCTAGCACAACCCTAACCCTAACCTTAGCTCAACCCTAACCCTAACCCTAGCACAACCCTATCCCTAACCCTAACACAACCCTAACTCTAACCCTAGCACAACCCTAACCCTAGCACAACCCTAGAGTTTATTTTTTACGCCTTTCCTCGTGCGGTATAAGTGATTAGACGACTTTATTCGTCGGGTTGGTGCAATTACAGCGATGCCAGATTCATATCGGGCTTTTATGGTTGACAGCTGTCACACACTAAAAGACGCTTTTTTTGCAAAGCCTAGTTTTTGCATCGCCATATTTTGAAAGCTATAATTTTTCCATATTTCGGCCGACAGAGTCATGTGATGACTTGTTTTTTGCAGGAAGAGTTGCCGTTTTTATTGGTACCATTTCAGGCAAGTGAATGTACAGCCCAAAAAATGATGTTGCTATGAGGCAAGTGGGGCCAAATGGCACCCACAGACACCAAATTGAGCCAACTCTTAATTAGAGATGAGCGGTGTTCGACTCGAACTGTTCGCCAATCTAAAATTTGAGCTGTTTTGGGCGATGTTCGAGCCGTTCGATGAACCCGAACGATTTGCAAAAAATCCGGCCGTTCGAGGTTATGTTCGATAACTGTTCGTGCACCAAAATCGTAACTGGACTTTTTCACAGTAATACTGTTAATCAATGTTAATAGACAGTTTCAGTGTAGAGTGGGCGGGGGGAGGGGCAGGGGATGGATCTCTGCAGAAATAATGCCGATCTCCATTTTTTTTTTCTTTCCCGCATTTACAGTGGGGAGGTGCAGTCTGTCAGCCTATCAGCAGCGCACACACGCAGCAAAGTGCTTTTTTTGCACACAAGCAAGGGCATGTGTCATTGGCTGTGTATGTCACATGTCCTTGCCCTATAAGACCCAGCCATTTTCCCCGTCGCCACCATTTTCTCACTGCTGCAGCTGAGTGTTAGACGGCACCGCTGCTGCTGTGGGCGCTATACTTTGTAACTGTGTGAATTGCAAGCGAATTTGCTCTTAAATAGACAGATAGGTTTAGGGTGTAGGGATTAGTTGTAATTGCAGCCCTTTTGAGGGCTAGGTTACAGCAGTTCCTAGCACTTTTTGCCAGGCAGGTCTGTGCCAGTGCTGTGCAAGTGTTTTTCACAGCATTTGGCTAAATCTAGCTAAGCCAATCCTTTTGGGCCTCTAGCAGTGTGTGTTAGTCAGTGGAGTAGCCTATCTGTGTTGCAAGCTACACCACCTTTGTATTTAATAACATTTTTTTACTGCATCTAGCCCAGTAAATCCTTTTGGGCCTGTAGCAGTGTCTGTTACTCATTGTAGTAGCCCATCTGTACCAAGCTACACCACCTTTGTATTTAATAACAATTTTTTACTGCATCTAGCCCAGTAAATACTTTTGGGCCTGTAGCAGTGTCTGTTACTCATTGTAGTAGCCCATCTGTACCAAGCTACACCACCTTTGTATTTAATAACAATTTTTTACTGCATCTAGCCCAGTAAATCCTTTTGGGCCTGTAGCAGTGTCTGTTACTCATTGTAGTAGCCCATTTGTACCAAGCTACACAAGTTGTGTTGTGCAGAAGTCTGGTGGATACACAGCTGATAGTCCTACTGAATAGACTGTTAGAATTTGTATTATGGCAAGAAAAAAGCGGCTAAGTAAAGAAAAATGAGTGGCTATCATTACTTTAAGAAATGAAGGTCAGTCAGTTCGAAAAATTGGGCAAACTTTGAAGGGTCCCCAAGTGCACTTACACAAACCATCAAGCGCTACAAAGAACCTGGCTCACATGAGGACCGCCCCAGGAAAGGAAGACCAAGAGTCAACTGTGCTTCTGAGGATAAGTTTATCCGAGTCACCAACCTCAGAAATCGCAGGTTAACAGCAGCTCAGATTAGAGACCAGGTCAATGCCACACAGAGTTCTAGCAGCAGACACATCTCTTCAACAACTGTTAAGAGGAGACTTTGTGCAGCAGGCCTTCATGGTAAAATAGCTGCTAGGAAACCACTGCTAAGGACAGGCAACAAGCAGAAGAGACTTGTTTGGGCTAAAGAATAAAAGGAATGGACATTAGACTAGTGGAAATCTGTGCTTTGGTCTGATGAGTCCAAATTTGAGATCTTTGGTTGCAACCACCGTGTCTTTGTGCGAGGCAGAAAAGGTGAACGGATGGACTCTACATACCTGGTGTGATGGTGTGGGGCTGCTTTGCTGCTTTGCTGGTGACACTGTTGGGGATTTATTCAAAATTGAAGGCATACTGAACCAGCATGGCTACCACAGCATCTTGCAGCGGCATGCTATTCCATCCAGTTTGCGTTTAGTTGCACCATCATTTATTTTTCAATAGGACAATGACCCCAAACACACCTCCAGGCTGTGTAAGGGCTATTTGACCAAGAGGGAGAGTGATGGGGTGCTACGCCAGATGACCTGGCAATCACCAGACCTGAACTCAATCGAGATGGTTTGGGGTGAGCTGGACCACAGAGTGAAGGCAAAAGGGCCAACAAGTGCTAAGCATCTCTGGGAACTCCTTCAAGATTGTTGGAAGACCATTTCCGGTGACTACCTCTTGAAGCTCATCAAGAGAATGCCAAGAGTGTGCAAAGCAGTCATTAAAGCAAAAGGTGGCTACTTTGAAGAACCTAGAATATAAGACATATTTTCAGTTGTTTCACACTTTTTTGTAAAGTATATAATTCCACATGTGTTAATTCATAATTTTGATGCCTTCAGTGTGAATGTACAATTCTCATAGTCATGAAAATACAGAAAAATCTTTAAATGAGAAGGTGTGTCCAAACGTTTGGTCTGTACTGTATATACTGCTCAAAAAAATAAAGGGAACACTTAAACAACACAATGTAACTCCAAGTCAATAACACTTCTGTGAAATCTACCTGTCCAGTTATGAAGCAACACTGATTGTGAATCAATTTCTCCTGCTGTTGTGCAAATGGAACAGATAACCGGTAGAAATGATAGGCAATTAGCAAGATACCCCCTATAAAGGAGTGGTTCTGCAGGTGGTGATCACAGACCATTTCTCTGTTCTCATCCTTTTTGGCTGTTGTTTTGGTCACTTTTTCATTTTGCCATTGCTTTCACCCCTAGAGGTACAGTAGCATGTGGCGGTGTCTACAGTACAACCCACAAAAGTTGCTCAGGTAGTGCAGTTCATCCAGGATGGCACATCAGTGCGAGCTGTGGCAAGAAGGGTTGCTGTGTCTGTCAGCACAGTGTCCAGAGCATGGAGCAGATACCAGGAGACGTGGAGGGGGCCGTAGGAGGGCAACAACCCAGCAGCAGGACCGCTACCTCCGCCTTTGTGCAAGGAGAAACAAGAGGAGCACTGTCAGAGCCCTGCAAAATGACCTCCAGCAGGCCACAAATGTGCATGTGTCTGCTCAAACGGTTAGAAACAGACTCCATGAGGGTGGTATGAGGGCCCGATGTCCACAGATGGGGGTTGTTCTCACAGCCCAACACCGTGCAAGACGCTTGGCATTTGCCACAGAACACCAGGATTGGCAAAGTCGCCACTGGCGCCCTGTGCTCTTCACAGATGAAAGCAGGTTCACACTGAGCACATGTGACAGACGTGACAGAGTCTGGAGACACTGTGGAGAGTGATCTGCTGCCTGCAACATCCTTCAGCATGACCGGTTTGGCAGTGGGTCAGTAATGGTGTGGGGTGGCATTTCTTTGGAGGGCCACACAGTTCTCCACGTGCTCGCCAGAGGTAGCCTGACTGCCCATAGTTACCAAGATGAGATCCTCAGAACCCTTGTGAGACCATATGCTGGTGCAGTTGGCCCTAGGTTCCTCCTAATGTAGGACAATGCCAGACCTCATGTGGCTGGAGTGTGTCAGCAGTTCCTGCAAGATGAAAGAATTGAAGCTATGGACTGGCCCGCCCGTTCCCCAGACCTGAATCTGATTGAGCACATCTGGGACATCATGTCTCGCTCCATCCACCACATCACGTTGCACCACAGACTGTCCAGGAGTTGGCGGATGCTTTAGTCCAGGTCTGGGAGGAGATCCCACAGGAAACCATCCGAAACCTCATCAGGAGCATGCCCAGGCATTTTAGGAAGGTCATACAGGCACGTGGAGGCCACACACAATACTGAGCCTCATTTTGACTTGTTTTAAGGACATTACATTAAAGTTGGATCAGCCTGTAGTGTGTTTTTCCACTTTAATTTTTGGGGTGACTCCAAATCCAGGCCTCCATTGGTTAATAAATTTGATTTCCATTGATGATTTTTGTGTGATTTTGTTGTCAGCACATTCAACTCTGTACAGAACAAAGTATTCAATGAGAATATTTCATTCATTCAGATCTTGGATCTTGGTCTCATCTGACCAGAGCACCTTCTTCCACATGCTGGCTGTGTCCCGTAAATTACTTTTTGCAAACTGCAACCGGGACTTCTTATGACTTAGTTTCACAAATGGCTTTCTTCCTACCACTCCTCCATATAGGCCAGATTTGTGGAGTATACGACTAATAGTTATCATGTGGACAGATTCTCACACCTGAGCTGCTGATTTCTGCAGCTCCTCCAGAAGGACCATAGGCCTCTTCGCTGCTTCTTTAATTAGTGCTCTCCTTGCTTGGAATGTCAGTAGTGTTGAGCATTCCGATACTGAAATATCGGGTATCGACCGTTATTCGCGGTATCGGAGTTCCGATACTGAGTTCCGATACTTTTAGAATATCGAATACCGGAATCGGAAGTTCCCATAATGCCTGCGCTCTGCAGTGTCTCTGAAGGATGACAAGCTGGATGGCAGCGCTCAGCTTACTGTACTTGTCATTTAGTGTTAAAGGATTTATTAAAAAAAATAATAGTGTTTTCATGCACCCGTCTCTTTAAAAAAGCCGGCCGGCAATTCAGCATCGGTACCCGACAATTTAGAATGGAAAGAATAGAGCATCACACATAGATTAGATACATAGAAACATGTCAGTCACATATATAAGAAGTACAGTGATAGTGTTGATTACTGTACTTGTCATTTAGTGTTAAAATAAAGGATTTATTAAAAAAAAAATTGGTGTGGGGTTCCCCGTAATTTTAGTCTCTAGCGGAGGTTAAGCAGACGGCTGGGGCAGATGTTTGAAGCCTGGGAAGGGGGTAATACCCACTGAGCTTCCCAGGCTACTAATATCAGCCCCCAGCTGAATACCTAGCCTTTACTAGCTATTAAAATGGGGGACCCCAAAAAAATGATGTGGGGTCCCCCCTATTTTAATAGCTAGCAAAGGCTAGGCAGACAGCTGGGGGCTGATATTAATAGCCCAGGAAGGGTGCCATGAATATTGGCCCCCTCCCAGGCTAGAAACACCAGCCGTCAGCCGCCCCAGAAATGGCGCATCCATAGGATGCGCCAATTCTGGCACTTAGCCTCGCTCTTCCCACTGCCCTGTAGCGGTGGCAGTGGGGTAATAGGGCTGGGGTTGATGTCAGCTTATAATGCCAGCTGACATCAAGCCCAGGTTAGTAATGGAGAGGCGTCTATAAGACACCCCCATTACTAACCCCATAGTCAAAGTTTAAAAAAAACACAAACACCCAGAATAAAGTCCTTTAATTGAAATAAACACACAATTCTTTATTGTTCAAAATTAAACCATACTTACCATCACGCCCATTCCAGCTGGTAATTTAGAACAAGAATTGTGTGTTTATTTCAATTAAAGGACTTTATTCTGGGCGTTTGTGTTTTTTTTTAAACTTTGACAAAAGGTGCAAAAAGGAAAAAATAACTCTACGGGAGTGCAAAAACACCAGTGTAGGGAGGGAATAAGGGTGCTGTCATGGGCTCCGAAAAATCCCGTTACCGGTAAGTAACTAAGGCTTTATTCGTACTCCCATGACAGCACCACGAGAGAATTACAGAGACGAAAGGAGATTAGGGAGGGACCACCGCTTGAAGCACCCTTCTCCCAAAGGTGAGATCAGAAGAGTCACCCAAATCCAATCTATAATGCCTATAGAAGGTGGAGGGAGAAGACCAGGTGGCAGCCTTACATATGTCTTCGATGGAAACCCCCGTCTTCTCGGCCCAGGAAGTTGCTACTGCTCTGGTGGAGTGTGCCCTCAACCCTTCAGTTACTTCCCTATCCCCCAAGGAGTAGGCGAGGGAGATGGCCTCTCTAATCCACCTCGCAATTGTAGATTTTGAAGCTTTACAACACTTTCTAGCCCCCTGATGGCATATAAATAGGGAACTATCTTTCCTAAAACTGTGTGAAACCTCCAGATATTTAAGCACGCACCTTCTAACATCTAATGTATGTAGTTTCTCCTCTTTCTGATTTTTAGGGGGGAAACAAAAGGTTGGAAGATTTACCTCTTGAGTTCTATGAAACCGTGAGA
The DNA here is from genome assembly GCF_046119375.1 of Phyllobates terribilis. NCBI lineage: Eukaryota > Metazoa > Chordata > Amphibia > Anura > Dendrobatidae > Phyllobates > Phyllobates terribilis. Next base: position 112,911,930 of record NW_027362769.1, on the reverse strand, counting down.
CTACTTTTGGAAAAAAAGCCGGATCAGGCTTTAACACAATTCTATCATCCATAATTTGGGTAAATGGTGGGGATATAGAAAAGGCCTGTATGTCACTTACTCTTCTGGCCGAAGTTAGGGCCACTAATAGGGCTGTTTTAATAAGAATAATTTTATGGGTGGCTGAATCTAGAGGTTCGAAGGGGGGGTTAGTCAAGTCATTTAAGACCAGGTTTAAATCCCAGGGAGAGGGTTTGGATTTAATGATAGGTCTACATCTGAAAGAGGCCTTTATAAACCGTGCTACCCAATAATTAGCTGCTATATCAAACGCAAATAAGGCTCCTAAAGCCGAAACTTGTACCTTCAAAGTACTAGTGGTTAGGCTCTGTTCTAAACCCCGCTGTAGAAACTCTAGTATCTTCCCAATAGGGATCCCATCCTCTAGTTTGAATTCTGCAAGGGACAGGAACTTTCTCCAAGTTCTAGCATAGATGCGGGTGGTAACGGTCTTTCTGCTACATAATTGAGTGTTTACTAAATTTGAGGAAAACCCTTTGCTGGCTAACAGTGCCCTTTCAAATTCCATGCTGTTAAATTGAGATTTGAGGCTGGAGGATGGGAAACCGGACCCTGAGTAAGAAGGTCCGGGATTTCAGGAAGGATCCAGGGGTCTGATATTGACATTCTGCGGAGACAAGAGAACCATGGCCTCTTGGGCCAAAAGGGGCATATGAGGATCATTCTGGCTTCGTCTGTCCCGATCTTTCTTAGGACTGACGGAAGCAGGACCATGGGAGGGAAAGCGTACACCAAAGGAAACTCCCAGGGAATCATGAAGGCGTCCACCGCCAGGGGCTTTTCTCTGGGGTTTAGAGAACAAAATGTTGACACCTTCCGATTGGACTTCGTCGCGAACAAGTCCACTGTTGGACGACCCCACATTGCCACAATCTTGGAGAATATTCGAGGGTTCAAGGACCAATCTCCTTCTTTCAGGGAATTGCGGCTGAGAAAATCTGCCCTGATGTTTTCTTTTCCCCTTAGAGGAAGCGCAGAAAGGGAGAGAAAATGATCTTCTGCTTTCTGAAGAAGTCTGTCTGCTACTCTCATTAAGTCTCTTGAACGGGTCCCCCCTTGATGATTTATATACGCTACTGAGACTTGATTGTCCGAGAGTATACGGACATCCTGGCCCTGTAAATATACAAGGAACCCATTGAGCGCATAATCAACCACCAAAAACTCCTTAACATTCGAGGAAAATTGTACCTCATTTTCTGACCAGGTTCCCTAAATTAGGCTGTTTTCAAAATGAGCTCCCTAACCTGTAGCACTTGCATCTGTAGTTAAGACTGCCGTAGGTTTACTTTCCCAAGGGACTCCCCTAGAAAGATTAGTGTATACTAACCACCAGCGAAGGGATTGTAAGGAGCGAGGGGCCAAGGTAAACTCCCGGTCTAGATGTCCATCTAGGATTGAGTCATTATACAACACATCCCATTGAAGAGCCCTTGAGTGAAATTGGGACCAGCGCACTGCAGAAAAACTGGTCAGGGTCCCTAATAATGACATGGCTTTGCGCAGTGTCATGGAGGGTCTATCCATACAATGTTTCACTAGTCCCTGGATTTTTGCAATTTTCTCATCTGATAAATGACATAACTGTCTATCTGAATCTAAAATGACCCCCAGGAACTGTTGGGCTTTTTGTGGAGTCAACCTAGATTTTTCCAGATTTAGAAACCAACCTAGGTCTTGTAGGACAGAAATTGTTACCTGAAGGAGGGCCTCGCATTGTGCTAAGGAATTCCCCACTATCAGGAAATCATCGAGGTAAGGGAATATTAAAATATCTTTTTCTCTTATGTGGGCCAAAACTTCTGTCACCAGTTTAGTAAAAACTCTCGGGGCTATAGCCAACCCAAAGGGAAGAGCGGTATACTGGTAGTGTTTTACCACCCCTTTTATTTTGATGGCTAATCTTAAATACTTCTGATAGTCCCTATGAATGGGAACATGGTAATAAGCGTCTTTAAGTTCCAGGACTACCATATAACAGTGGGGAAAAAGCAATTTTATTATTGTTTTTAATGATTCCATTTTGAAGGTGTCTATTTTAAGAAACCTATTTAAGGATTTTAAATTTATGATAGTCCTGAAACACCCATCCGGCATGGGAACCAAGAAGAGCGTGGACTAGAATCCATCTCCCTCTTCTGTTTTCGAAACCTCAATCAGGACGTTTTTCTTGGTTAGGTCTTTTATTTCCGATATGAGGGCAGTCTGCCGCTCTGAGGAGGAACTAGAGGGAATAATTACGAATCTCCTGTAAGGAAGGGCTTGAAATTGACATTTAAGACCAAAACTAATCGGGCCTAAAATCCAACTGCTATGTGAAATATGCTCCCAAGCCGGAATATACAACGACAATCTCCCTCCCACCTGGGTGGATTGTGATTCCCCTGGCTTCTGCTCAACTCTGGAAGAAGAACCAAAGAGTAGGCCTCTACCTTTGCGACCTCTTTCCTCGAATTTCTCCTGTTCTCTAAAGAACCGTCTTCGGACAAACTTCTTTTTCCGAAAATATTTTTTTAAAAGAGGGTAGAGGCACAGACGGAAAGCCCCTCTTAGGATCTCCTGCTTTTTCCAACAGATCATCCATGGTCTGGCCGAAAAGATATTCACCCTCACAAGGAATTGTACAGAGTCTAGATTTTGTTTGTACATCTCCAGGCCAGCACTTTAGCCAAAGGGCTCGCCGAGCAGAGTTTGAAAGAGCTGACAATTTCGCTGCTAGTCTACCTGAGTCCGTAGATGAGTCAGCAAGAAAGGCCGCTGCACCCTGGACTAGGGGGAGAGAAGAAATAATTTCCTTCCTGGAGACACCCTCTTTCAATTGGTTGTCAAGCTGTTCCAGCCAGACCATTAGGGCTCTGGATGTGCAGGTGGCAGCCACTGCTGGTTTTAGGGCTCCTGTAGTGGTCTGCCAAGTACCTTTTAAAAAGGTATCTGCTCGTCTGCCCAGGAGATCTCTTAAAGCTCCCATGTCGTCGAAGGGGAGGGAAGCCTTTTTTGATGCTTTAGCAATGACAACATCAAGCCTTGGTGCCTTTGACCAGGAGGAGCATGCGGTATCATCAAACGGATACCTTCTTTTAAACAAATTTTTTTTTTACCTAATCCTCCAAACATAACATCCTCCAAAGACTTCTCTGGTCTAGTGTCCACAATGCCCATAGTAGAACGGACAGCTTTCACCAAGGCATCAACCTCATTTAAAGGAAAACATTGTCTCTCAGATTCACTATCAGAGGAGGATAGGGAAGAGGAAGAAATGTCTGAGATGTCGGAATTTGAGCCTGGTCGAGGGTCCTGAGGGGAATGCCTGACCTCAGAATTCCCTCGCAAAGCCTTGCCTACTTCTTCTTTAATTAGAGATTTTAGACCCAAAGAAAACCCTGGGGTTTCTACCGTCATCACCTTGTCAATACAAGGTTGGCATAACTTTTTAATATATGCATCAGGGAGCGGGCTGCTGCATAGGGCACATTCTTTATGCTTTGATTTAAACAAACATTTCTTGCTCTGAAAGGATTTCATAGACAGAGAAGAAAAAAGGGAAGCAATTAGTAGAACTTTCACGAAGATTCCACTTACCCCCTGGCATATGCGGTACCGTAGAAGCAGAGGAATCCTTCTTAACCGGCAGAGGATCACGCCGAACGACAGGACCTTCCTTCCTGCTTTTAGCGGTGAACTTCTTAGTTGAACGGCTGGACCCAGTCCGGGAACGACGTTGTACCGCCTGTTGTGAGGGCTCCCCAGAGGGCTGCTCCTGCAGCAGTTGTTCTTGCTAAGGTGAAAGCTCCTGTGTATCTCCCATTGTCATGAAAAAACAAAAGGGCTGGGAAGCACCTCTGCATGTGACGCACCCCCTGGGCCATGTTCAGGGGATACCCGGAGCCGGATCTGGATAGGGGTAGTAGTCCTTGTGGCGGTGACCCGGTCCGTGCCCAGGGTGTCAAACTAAGTGGCAGTCTATGGCAGTAGATGTTAACTTGGATGTCGACTACGCCACCCGTTGAGTACGGCTTTGCAGCCGCCGCAGCAGAACAGTCCGCTGAGGCCGGTGGTATGGGTGCAGCGATGATGGTATAACCCCCAACGGGAGGGGTATGGCCTCAGGGCAGCAGGTGAAGATGATGGGGGTTGTGACGGTCAGTAAGAAGAGTCAGAGTCAGGAGATGCAGTTTCAGGGGTTTTACTCACAAGTGTTCTCTCAGTCACTCTGGCCTTGAGTGACCACCCGAGCCGTGCTGCGTCCACCAGGTCCTGGACTCGGCTAACCCCCAGGCAGTTCTGAAGCGTGGTCCTGAGCTCCCTTCTCTCTCTCTGTCTCTGGCCGTTCCCACCAGGGATCCACCTTTGGCCGGCTCCCTCGGGTCTCTTGTTGGTTGAACCTTCCCTGGCTTCCCTGACCCTATGCTCGGTGTGCCATTCTGGTGGATTTGGTGAGGGTCGTGGCAGATCCTGCCCACGACCTCCGGTTCCTGGCTAAGGTTTGTTTTGGCCTCTGCCAGCTTGGGATCCGGTACCCGTGTCCGCCAACCCTTCACCCTTTTGTCTTTATTCTGGGGTCTTGGGGTTCCCTTCTTGTCTTTCTCTCTGGGTCCTTCTTTTCTCCTCTCTCCCTCTGCAGGCTTGGCTCTGGAGCTGGGCCCAGCCGGAGCCACAGCTCCCTGTCAGCCCTCCTGGCTGAACTCCTCTGCTCTGCTCCTCAGGCTAAAAAGACCCTGTCCTAAGATGGTGCCCACCATATATACTCCCTCTATGTGTGAGCCCAGGTGACTAGCACCCAATGAGCTCCTAGCTTTACTCAGACTACTCCCCCTATCTGCCCCTACACTACTGGGATGTTCCACCCCCCTCCCACTCCAGCCAGGGACAGACGCTGTCGTACCTGCACATATACTTGGTGGGAGTACCGTAGTTCTGTCCCCCGGAAATGGGATGTATGTAGTGCATGCAGCCTACTGAGCTCAGTTCCACACTCCATCCTTACCCGGGAGTGGAATACCACACCTCTGGAGTGAGGTGCAATACCCCTGTAGCAGCCGAATCCTCAGGGTGCTACATTCCCCCCTGGTAAATCACAGCACGTCCTCGGGCTGTAAAAGAGCAAAATATCCAAAAACATACAAAATTTTTGCAAAAACATCATAAACATATAAAACACTATATATATATCAGCAGCATAATACTCTTCATATAAAACATTTTTGACCTCTGGCCACTTGTGCAAATTGTGACCAGGTAAGTGCCACAGTCTCTGGTAGAAAAAACAGTTTCCTATAAAACCGGTAGGGGGCACTTTAGGAAGCGCAACTATTTACAAGGGATATGGCCGCTCTCAGTCCTCGGCCAGTGGGGAAAAGGGGATGGCTGCTCACAGTCCTCAGCCTGTGGGGAGATGGGACACACTGGAACAGTTCACTGGTCCCAACGGGGACTATAATGGTAACAGTTCCTGTACCCTAACGGGTAACTATTTTACAGTTCCATTTACCGTACTTTAGTAGCGGCGTCCTCCTGATGCTTCCTCCCTGTACCCTTCAGACCCGTCCGGGTCCTCTTGCTCCTCCTGACACCTCAGCTCTTTCTCTGTCAGTCGGTGCACATGAAGGGCATAGGGTCCTTTGGCACATTGGTGCCGGGTGAAGGTGACCTCATCACCCAGGTAAAGATCACGACCTCTGTGTCCCTCCGGTAGGTGGGACTCGACATCTCTTCTGGTCACGAAGACGTCGCCGGGGGTGTGATGATCTCTGATGAAGCCCCAACCGTGCTGCAGTTGGAATTTGATTACAGTCCCGGTGGCACGGGGACCGTGGGCTGCACGGGGGTTCCTTCGGGTCCGGCTCTTTTGTTCTGCACTCTTTACTTGCAGCCGCTCCTCGCGGACCCGTCTCTCTCTCCGTTCTCGCTCAAAGGCTTCCAACTGCTGGCGGCAGCACTCCGCACGCTCCGCTGCAGCCGCCCGGGTCTCTTGAGTGAACCCGATGAGGTCTCCTCCTGCAGGGTCCCACTCAAACTGCGCCTCCTCTAACGAGAGCGGGGTCATCTTGACGGGCGCCGGAACCGGGATTAGGGGCTCATCCAGGGGTCTTTCTTTCCGGAGTCGGGGATGGTGGTACTCCGGCGGCCACACAAAGGGCTGCCCATCCGGGCAAGTGTGCTGGGCAAACAAGTCCTCACCCAGGTGCGGCACAGTGGAAGTTGAGGGCGCGGTGGTGGCAGCGGCGCCCGGGATCACTAGGCCTTGCGACCAGGCTTGGGGTACCCTGAAGGTAAAGGGCACCGTGAAGACGGCGGCGCCCGGGGGCACTCGGCCTTGCGACCAGGCCGGTGGCGTCTCCTGCTTGGCCGCGCTCAGGGTTGAGGCGCGTGACGTCACAGGGGGCGTGGTCGCGGCTCCTGCTTGGGGCCTAGTCTGGAGCGGTAGCGGTGCGGCAACGGGCACGATCAGTGGGACTTCGGGCTCTGCGACGGGGAGCGGGGGTAGGCTTACGGTGGCTGGGCTTGGGGTAGTGACGTCCCCTTTACTTGCCTCCGTCTCTTCAGCTCCCTCTGCGGCGTCGTCTCCGGCCTCCGTCCCTTCTGCATCCTCTTCAGGGGCAGGCGTGCTCCTCGTTGCAGGTGGTGTGCTCCGCTGGCGGGTTCCAGCCTGCTGGGCCATCTCCCTACTCCATTCCGTCAGCGTTTCTCGCTGCACCTGGGCCATCCTCCGTGCGAGGCCCTCCAGCGCGGTCTGTGCACGCTCCCGGTCTCGGGGGAGCTGTGCCAGGATCTCCACCAGGTCTTGTGGGGTGGTGGCTTGCATCAGGCTCCTGACCACAGGGTCGGTGCTGCCTGCCTCTCCCTCCATCTCCGGGTACGGCTCCTCCAGACTCCTCCAAGCTGCTCCCATCTTCTCTCTTTTGTTCTGTCTCCGCCCCCATTGAGGGCGGTCCTGGGGCAACTTGGTGATTGACAGCTCCAGGGGCAGTTCTCTCACACTGATGGACATCTCAATCATTGCAGTCTCTGCTGGTGGGGGCGGTCTTCGTTTTTGGCGCCATTCTTGGTCCTGGCCCACGATGGGAGGTCGTCTCTTGCCACCCTCTGGCACGCCCATAATGGCGTCCGCTCTGCCAGGGCGGGAAATCTTCTGAAATGGCGGGAACCGCTTCCCAGTGGCGGGAAACTCTGTGGATGGCGGGAAAAGACTGCAGATGACGGGCAAATGGCGGGAACCGATCCGAGATGGCGTCCGATGGCGGGGACCCTCCGGAATTGGCGGGAGACTTCTTTTTACGGTAAATACGAACTTTTCTTCAGGCACGCAGTACCCGATGGTTGCGGGCACGTGATCCTGCCGACTACGCCAAAAGTTGACGCACCCCCTGGGCCATGTTCAGGGGATACCCGGAGCCGGATCTGGATAGGGGTAGTAGTCCTTGTGGCGGTGACCCGGTCCGTGCCCAGGGTGTCAAACTAAGTGGCAGTCTATGGCAGTAGATGTTAACTTGGATGTCGACTACGCCACCCGTTGAGTACGGCTTTGCAGCCGCCGCTGCAGAACAGTCCGCTGAGGCCGGTGGTATGGGTGCAGCGATGATGGTATAACCCCCAACGGGAGGGGTATGGCCTCAGGGCAGCAGGTGAAGATGATGGGGGTTGTGACGGTCAGTAAGAAGAGTCAGAGTCAGGAGATGCAGTTTCAGGGGTTTTACTCACAAGTGTTCTCTCAGTCACTCTGGCCTTGAGTGACCACCCGAGCCGTGCTGCGTCCACCAGGTCCTGGACTCGGCTAACCCCCAGGCAGTTCTGAAGCGTGGTCCTGAGCTCCCTTCTCTCTCTCTGTCTCTGGCCGTTCCCACCAGGGATCCACCTTTGGCCGGCTCCCTCGGGTCTCTTGTTGGTTGAACCTTCCCTGGCTTCCCTGACCCTATGCTCGGTGTGCCATTCTGGTGGATTTGGTGAGGGTCGTGGCAGATCCTGCCCACGACCTCCGGTTCCTGGCTAAGGTTTGTTTTGGCCTCTGCCAGCTTGGGATCCGGTACCCGTGTCCGCCAACCCTTCACCCTTTTGTCTTTATTCTGGGGTCTTGGGGTTCCCTTCTTGTCTTTCTCTCTGGGTCCTTCTTTTCTCCTCTCTCCCTCTGCAGGCTTGGCTCTGGAGCTGGGCCCAGCCAGAGCCACAGCTCCCTGTCAGCCCTCCTGGCTGAACTCCTCTGCTCTGCTCCTCAGGCTAAAAAGACCCTGTCCTAAGATGGTGCCCACCATATATACTCCCTCTATGTGTGAGCCCAGGTGACTAGCACCCAATGAGCTCCTAGCTTTACCCAGACTACTCCCCCTATCTGCCCCTACACTACTGGGATGTTCCACCCCCCTCCCACTCCAGCCAGGGACAGACGCTGTCGTACCTGCACATATACTTGGTGGGAGTACCGTAGTTCTGTCCCCCGGAAATGGGATGTATGTAGTGCATGCAGCCTACTGAGCTCAGTTCCACACTCCATCCTTACCCGGGAGTGGAATACCACACCTCTGGAGTGAGGTGCAATACCCCTGTAGCAGCCGAATCCTCAGGGTGCTACACATGTAACCAGGCCTTTTTTATACTGGCCATGCAGGTACCTGTGTGGAACAGGGGGGGGGGGCTCCCTTTCCCCTCCCCCCTCCCCAGGGTGGGCAGAACACTGCACATAGCAGTACATGCGGGATGCCCCTACTGTTCCGGGCTCCGGCGTCCCCACTGCTCGCATGCGGCCCGTACTTCCTTGCTGCGCGCAAACTGCGCCCACTTCCAGTGGAGGCCGGCGCACCAGAAATACGTCATCGCTGTTACAGGGCCGCGCCTGACACGTTCCCCGCCGGCACGGCCCGGATCTTTTGTAATGAAGTGGGGGGGGGTTTACCCGCATGCGGTCCCACACACGCAGTGGACCATCCAGCTCCATTGAGGGGATGTCACGCTGACCGCAACGCACACGGAGATGCCCCAATGAGCCCTGCTGTGGCGTCTCCAGGAAGAACAGGACCGACCAGGGCAGGAACCTCACTGCTCCAGGTACCCTGTCTATCCCTTTGGGCAAGAGACCGCTTCCAAAATTCATCCTGCAGGTACCTGATAGGTCTCCCATCAAGGACAGGAAACCTAAACTGAGGCGGGAGAGAGGTGCCGCCCTTTTTAACCTGTAGGTTTCCTGTCCATGATGGGCTCATCCTCTCTCTCGTGGTGCTGTCATGGGAGTACGAATAAAAAAACACTATACATACCTCGTATGCAAAAACATGTAGAGTATATAGACCTTAAAAAGAATTGAAAGCTAATCCTCCTCATCCTCAAATATATGATTGCACTGTATATTATGTACATAGAATATCTTATAATATTTTCAGAAGCTGTACAGAAATATAAAGTTGAGAATTTTGTCTCCCAAGATGATTAGTTTTTAATGACTGTAAAATCTATATATTCTACAGGTTTTTGCATACAAGGTGTGTCTAGTGCTTTTTTCTCCCCATGCGGTGTCCATTCCAGTGTTTTAGCATTTGCAAGGTTACATTTCCGTACCCACTGTATATAAGTTGGAACTTCTGATTTTTCTATTCAAAGACGTTGTTGGTGGGGACAGAGGTAAATATGCTTTTAAGCCTGTTGCACCAATGAACCAAAAAATACCTTTTCTCACATTGCAGACAGTCGTGATGGACTCTCTCACATGTTATTGAGCTTTATCAAGTAGATATTTATGCAGCAGTCCCACTTTACAGTGGTCTCACAATCTCAATAGAGGATTTCTACAAAAAATACATGAAATGGGTCGTGTGCTACTAAAATAGAAGTTACTACTGTTATTTTTCACTTGGTTTTGGAAGCTATTTTTACAATAGTGACAGCAGGAAGTTTCGCCATAGAAGGTTGAGTTCATCTAGGCATTATAAGTTTCGTTATTCTGTTCCATATTAGGGATACAATAGAATAATTCATGGCAGAGACCGACCCTGTTGAGGCCACAGTAGGAAAAGTTTGAGAAGCCCTGATCTACAGTATGCCCTCAACTCAACATAGATCTACATGAAGCTTTGTAAAACCTCGTTCCTTCAATTGAACCATAGTTTTTCAGATTTGAGTATGGCAGGTACCAACAGCTGATTGCTCCTTATTCTGTACTTGGAGAATTTCGTATACAAGACAACCTGAGATCTACTAACAAAACTTGATTTCCTATTACATTTACATGATGCTCGTAGATCAAGTCAAGGAAATTGTGTCTTATCCGTCTATAGCGGAAACATGGAGCATTTAATATAGCCCATATTAACAAACTGATGTTTTACTCTGAAATCCTGACAACTATGTCAGTTTCCCATGGAATAGCTATGTAGTTAGAATATAGTCGTTTTATTGTAATACTTACATTTTGATTTTATTTATTTTTTTACTACAGAACATATACTTGTCACACAAAGGTGCAACAGAGTTGACCCAGTAGTGTTAAACTAAAGTGGGAAACAAAATGTAAAAGCTATAGACAATTTATTAAAACAATACCAGACAGATTTGTATCAACTCAGTCTATGTTTTAATTTACAACATAAAAAGTGTTTTTCTGGTTTTGGAGAACCAATATTACATGATTACAGCTTGTTTTACAAAAACAAAATGTGCTTTACTCACAGGCCTAGGTCTCCACCTGCTGCTCCTGGTATCTGGTTTTGTCTGCAGTACTTATGTCACATCGACAGCGCTGCAGCCAAAGAGAAAGCTCAGAACCACTGAGCTCAGTTATTGGCTGCAGCGCTATTAATGTGACATCAGCACTGCACCAGTCACTGGGAGACTTGGTGCTGAACATGGGGAGGGTGAGTCTTTGAATTTTTTAAACCACCCTTTTAATACCAAGAATTTTATTTTAAATTTTACAATTAAAGCTCAAGTGGCTTTTCTAAATGGGCACAAGTTCACATTATGTGTTTCATTGTAAACAAAAATAAACGTATTAATTTACAAAAACAATGTTTGATAGAAGTTATGAAAAAGAAGAAGCAATTATTTTAAATGAAGTGTGTCTTCATTAATGACTGAATGTTGGGTTGCGTACATAACAAAAAATGTGTTTTCTGCACATGATTTTTTTAAATCTTTCATCATCTATATTTAAAACACTGCGCTCAAATTAAGAAGCGATTGCAGATGATTGCAAAATGACTTTGCAAATAAATATCACACCATATCTGCACATAATAAAGAATTGTGACAAGAGAAACAAAGTGCCATTTGAAGGTAACTTAGCTTAATTATTTTTTTAATTGGTTTCCTCTGTTATCTAAAGTAAAACTGTATTTTCAGTTCTGGAATATAATCATTCCAGTGATCAAGTGCTAACTTTTTTTTCAGTACTTGATATTCAGCATTTTGTGATTGTAAAAGGATCATTACACACTGCAAGCATCACAAGTATTATTTAACTGGAATTATAATAAAGAAGGCAGATGAAAATCTTCGTCTTACCTCCCAGTAGTATCGCAGTTGGCTTAACCATTCAAAGTCATTTTCATCACTAACTTGTTTTCTAACTAGCGCTGCAACAGCATCCCTTGCATGGACATCCAGGACCACAAGTGCCTGAGAGTCACCCGGTTCTGCTTTGATAATGTTCCACGCACCAGGGCCACAATGTCGTCAATCTGTTTATTGTTTTGTTCCAGGTAATCTTCAAGGGCCTAAAATCATTGAGGTAAAACCATAATAACATAAATGACAACATGCAGATTTATCCATGGCACATCGTGACAACCGTGTGCAGTGGTGAACCATCTCTGCCATACATACCTTCTGGCCTTGCCTGATAGACAGCTGAACGTCATCTGTCCAGAAACACTGCGATACACACAGTACAGTCTGTCCCGGCCATTCCCTGACCCAGTCTATACGTGTTGCTTCACCAATCACCTGAAAAACAGATGTATTCCTTCAATGCCATCACGGACATACAATACTCATGTTCTAATATTTGCTTCCCTAAAACTCATAGGGAAACCTACTTTTGTCTCTTTTGGTAATACACTGCATTGCTTATCTTGTACTGATCCTTAGTCACACTCTGTATATTAATCCTATGTTCACAATTTTTCTGGCCACATTTGGAAAGAGAGAACAAACTAACCAATAAACAGAACACTAAGGGGCCACCTACATTGGCCGATAAAGGAATGAGCGTTCATAGGAGAACTCATTTCACAATTATCGCCTAGAGTAAACAGGCTGCCAAACACAAGACAAACCAGCTTGTCGTCAGGTGTCGTCATCGTTCTTGGCAGCACATAGTCCTATATAAACAAAGTATGTGTGGCTGAAAGCAATGATGCTTTATCAACACAGAACAATCATACTACCAATCATTCTGTGCGGAAGGCAGTGTGGATGGCTTCTTAAACAGACCATTAAATGACTGGTTGCCAGCTTGCATGCATGTGGCCAATCGGAAGTAGTTGTTTAATGGCTGCTGTTGGCTGGTGTATATCCAGCATAAGGCTATGTGCACAGGTTGAGTATTTGCAGCAGATTTTTCTGCACCAAAAAACAGAACGATAAATGGTATGTGTAAAATATATGCATTTTTACGTGCTTTTCCATACATTTTTTATGCGTTTTTACTTGGATTTTTGTCTCCATTTCAATAGGTGAAAAAAGCTGCAAAAATGCTGCAAAAATTGACAATCTGCAAGCTTGAAAAAAACGCGTTGAAGGTTCAAATCACTAAGGAAGAATTGAGCAGCATGTGCACGAGATTTCAGAAATCTCATTCATTTTGCTTGGTCTGTAAAATGCAGTGTTTTTACCCTTAACAAGCCCTAAAAATTCAGCACCTGGAATGAGGCAAGACAGTTATTTTTGCCTACATCAGATTCCTAAAAAGGTGTGAAGATTATGTGGCACCCCAGGGTTCTGGTTACCACAGTAATAGCAATATTACGTCTGTGAGCAGGTGGGAGGTCTCCTGGTCAGGAATCCTAAGCATGCCACACCTCCTGCCCAGTCCTGGGAGGGGAAGAACTTCCCCTATATAAACTGGGGCTGAGGTGGGGTTAGAAAAGAACACAGACAGAGACACAGTCTGGTCTGGTGTGGATCAGTTACAGGGAAAATAAGAACAGGAGCTCTGTGGGAGCAGTGATAAAAGGAGTCCGGGACTGGAAGCTGTAGAGCTCGTCCGGACTGAAGAGATCTCACCGGACACGGAGTCCGAGGCTGTGGGGACTGTTCCATACCCAGCAGCAGAAACCGACCGGCAGGGGATTTCAGGTCCTCTGGCCAAGAAACCCGAAGGCACGGTCACACGCAAGGGACCAGCACCGCCGTCGTGGAGCGGAGGCTACCAGAAGGCCCCGAGTCACCGGCCATACAGGTGAGCACCACACGGTACACTCAGGGACGTGGGCTACTTTTACCCACTTCTAGCAAGGTAGCCAAGAAGAGTACAGTTAGTTGGGGAGGCCTACAACTCCGCCTGGCCAGGGGAGATCCTGTCTGCTCACGGACTGACCAGACCCCGACCACTAGCCAGTACTCCCGGGAGGGTCTATCTTTGTCACCAGTAAAGACCCTGAACTACACCGCACCGTCTCTGAGTGGTTCCTGGTGCCTGCGTGCAATTCTACCATCCCCATCATCCACGTCCGCTGCCCTGAGGCCATACCCCTCCCGTTGGGGGTTATACTACCCACGCTGCACAACTGTACCACCGGCCTCAGCGGTCTGCCCTGCAGCGGCGGTTTCGTAACCGCATTCAACGGGTGGCGTAGTCGAACAATATCACATCTGCCACTAAAAACATCGCCACTTAGTTTGACACCCTGGGCACGGACCGGGTCACCGCCACGAGGACTACCACCCCCAACGGATCCGGCTCCGGGTATTCCCCAAACATGGCCCAGGGGGCGCGTCAACTTTTGGCGTAGTCGGCAGGATTCCGTGCCCGCAACCACCGGGTACTGCGCGCCTGAAAAAGACTGATAAACTTACCTGTGGTGAAGATTCCCGCCATCCGACGCCATCTTTTGCCTTCTTCCCGCCATCCGTGGAGTTTTCCCACCGTTGGACGCCATCTCGAGGACGCCGCGCGGGAAGAAGAGGGGCGTGGACTCCGAAAGCGCGCGAGAACTGAAGCCCCGCCTCACGTCCGGACGTTGCGTAAGGTCCTGGAAGGAGCCCAGCAGACGCCGACGTCACAGGAGCGCGACGGAAGGTCCTCAACCCTGACGATCCACTGCGGAGCCGCGGCCTACGGAAGAGGATCATCGCAAGGTAGGCCACGGTCCACTAGGGGGGAGGAGGATGTCGGATACGGAGGAGAGCTTCACTGCCACAGCCACCGCCAGCACCACCGCTGCTGCGGTCATGCCTTTCACCATGCCCTACATCCCGGGGGCAGCCTGGCTACCCCAGTACTCAGGGGAGTCACATACCCTAAATGACTTCAGAGAAAGGCTGGATAGCCTCTTCCAGGTGTACCCCCTCACAGAAGAACAAAAAGTGAGCATCCTGGTGGCTCAATTAACAGGGGCAGCCCAAAGGGAGGTAAAGTCCTGGCCACTTGGGAGGAGGAGGACTGTCGCAGAGATACTAGCCCGGCTAAAGGACACCTTTGATACCCGTACCTCAGCCGAGATCAAGCTTAGATTCTACGGGTGCAAGCAGCGAGCACATGAGAATATAAGGGACTATGCACTAAACCTACAAGAGGCCCTGAGAGCCATTAAGCAGGCCGACCCTGACGGCGTGGGAAACAAAGACAAACTGTTGACTGAACAATTTATAGAGGGTCTACATTGTAATGCCCACCGAACCCAGTTGCGAGCCATGGCCTTACAGGACCCTCATCTGGACTTTGCACAGTTCAAGGACAGAGCCATCCGGGTGCTCCGAGAACCGGCACCAGGTGGCGCTGTGACCCACAAACGCCCTGCTACCACTTACCACCAGGAGACGGCGCCCTTGTCGGCAGGGCCTGTGGGAGCTGATGCGCAGGCTTTAAACAATGACCCGGCTACAGACCTGCACCATCAGGTCCAAGAGCTAACTAAAAGCGTTGCCGCGCTAACCCGAACTGTGCAGTCCTTACAGGTTTCTACTCCAGGGAAGATCCAGCTGGCATCCGGACCGGAGGATATCCCGTGGCGCCGACCAAGGAGGACCCCACCGGCCAGAGGAAGACCCAGCGACCGATACAACGAGGACGGACAACCCATCTGCCGCTGCTGCAATCAACCCGGACATATGGCAAGGTACTGTCCTTTAAACTGGCACAACCTGGGGTAGAGGGCCAACCCCTAGGAATAAGATCACCAGGCCCATCGAACTGGCGTGACAAATACGTGGGAGGACGTCCAGTCTTGCCTGTAGTACTGGATGGCATTCCTATGAGTGCCCTACTTGACACCGGGTCACAGGTCACCACCATCCCGTACGTGCTCTTCAAGCAGTACTGGAATGACTCGGATATAACCCGCTACCCAGACGACGACTTGAGTATCATCGCCAGCAATGGTCAGCCCGTGCCACAGATCGGATTTAAAGAAATGACCATTAAAATCGGTAAAGTCGAACTGGCAGCACAGGGACTGATCATTGTAGACATTGACAAGCGCGAGAGTCACCCAAAGATAACTCTAGGAACTAATGTGATTGAAAATTGTCTTGCAGAGGTGATTCTCATTTTACAGCAGGTTGCCAAGAACGCCAGCTCCGGCCAGCAGCGAGTGCTCCAAAAAGAGATCCGGGCACTGATGCGATGGCAACAGGTGGAACTCTCCGGTGGTGAGATTGGTAGCGTGAGAATGTGTGACCCTTTCCCTATTGCCATGCCCCCGAAAAGTGAAATGATGATTTGGTGCCGGGCAGCTATTGGTCTGAGAGGTAGAGATTACCAGGCAATGGTAGAACCAGTCTACTCAGATAGTAGGCCCACCATTTTGACGGCACGGGGGGTGGTTGATGTACGCCATGGGAGGGTGCCCGTTCGCATAATAAATATCGGGAAGAGGGAAGTGTACCTGCCCCGGTATGCTACGCTAGCCAAATTGTATACCATCAACCAAAATTCTGTACAGTCTGTGGAACCCTTGCCTCCATCTCATCCAGAGGAAGGTAACGGCTCTAAGCAACAAATGGAGGACTGGTGTCAGCAACTGCATTTGGGTACTGACTCCACTCTGCTCACCAAAAGCAGGGAGTCTACCGAGTGATCCAGGAATACGAGAGAGTGTTCAGTAAACACCCGCTAGACTTCGGGCGAGTGAAGGGAGTGGAACATCACATCCCCACGGGAGACCATCCTCCCATAAAGGAGAGGTATCGTCCCGTACCCCCTGCACACTACCAACACGCCAAGGGGATGCTTAGAGACATGAAGGAGGCTGGGGTAATCAGGGATAGCTGTAGCCCCTGGGCAGCTCCACTAGTCTTGGTTAAAAAGAAAGACAACACTATGAGAATGTGTGTAGATTACCGGAAAATCAACCGTATCACACACAAAGATGCGTACCCCTTACCAAGGATAGAGGAGTCTTTGGCTGCTTTAAAATCTGCTAACTTCTTCTCCACTTTGGATCTCACTAGCGGGTACTGGCAGGTTCCTGTAGCAGAGGCGGACCGGGAGAAGACTGCATTCACCACCCCGATGGGACTTAGCGAGTTTACCTGCATGCCGTTCGGACTCTGCAACGCACCAGGAACCTTCCAGCGATTGATGGAATGCTGTCTGGGACACCGGAACTTTGAGACGGTCCTGCTGTACCTGGACGATGTTATAGTTTATTCCAAAACCTACGAGGACCACCTGAAACACCTGGCGGAAGTGTTTGAAGCCCTGGCAAACTACGGTCTGAAGGTAAAACCGTCGAAGTGTCACCTGCTAAAACCAAAGGTGCAGTACTTGGGACACGTGGTGAGTGCTGACGGAGTGGCTCCCGACCCTGATAAGATCACCGCGATTAAGGAATGGCCAAGACCCTCCAGCGTAAAGGAAGTGCGGCAGTTCCTCGGGTTAGTAGGCTACTACCGAAGGTTCATTCCCGGTTTCACCAAAAAGGCAGCTCCTATGCAGGACCTCCTGATAGGCCAGTCCAGGAAGGCCAAGAACCAGAAGCCGCCCTTCAGATGGGAGAAGTTGGAAGAAGAGTCCTTCCGCCAGCTGAAGATGGCCCTCACGGGGGATGAAATCCTGGCGTACCCGGATTACAGCCAGCCCTTTATCCTCTACACCGACGCAAGTAACATCGGGCTAGGAGCCGTACTGTCCCAGATCCAGCAGGGGAGAGAACGGGTAATTGCTTACGCCAGCCGAAAACTGCGACCCACCGAAAGAAACCCTGAGAATTACAGCTCATTCAAGCTAGAGTTCCTGGCTGTAGTGTGGGCAGTCACCGAACGCTTTAAGCACTACCTCGCTTCTTCCCGGTTCACCGTGTACACGGATAACAACCCGTTGACACACCTGGACACTGCAAGACTCGGTGCCCTGGAGCAGAGATGGATGGCCCGCCTGTCCAACTATGAGTTCACGATCAAATACCGGGCAGGACGCTCCAATACCAACGCGGATGCCTTGTCCAGAATGCCAAACCTACCGGACGTAGGGGAAGATCCAGAGGAATTGGAAGAAGTTGAACTCCCCGCGTTTCACCGTCATGGGACTACCCAGTATTCCCACCGTGTAAGGGGTAAGCAATCCGCTACGTTCAACCCCTTACCTCATTACAACTGGGCAGAAACGCAAGACAGTGACCCCGCCGTCCGACTGGTGAAGGAGATGCTGACTTAGCCAGATGCCCGCCTTGACCCAGACGCTCCGGAGGAGACCAAGCAACTGTGGGCTGAGAAGAGTCGACTGTTCCTTTACAAGGGGAAGTTGTGCCGCAGAATGGTTAACTCCCGGATGCATGAACTGGTCTGGCAAGTAGTGGTGCCAAGAAGAGACGCGGCAATGGTACTGGAGGCATACCACGACGGAGCTGGGCACTTCGGATGGAAGAAGCTGGAGTTCCTGCTGCGCGGGCGGTTCCACTGGGTAGGCATGAGAGGGACCATCGAGAGGTGGTGCAGAGACTGTGGCCCATGCAACCTAAGAAGGAAGGACCGTGCCAGCCAGAAGACTCCCCTGCAGTCCATCGTCACCAGGCAGCCGTTGGAACTGGTAGCCTTGGACCATGTAAAACTGACCCCCAGCAGAAGTGGCTACGTCTATGCGTTAACCATCGTGGATCACTACTCCTGGTTCTTGGTTGTAGTCCCCGTCAAGGACTTAACGGCTCAAACAGCAGCTAGAGCCTTCCAGCAGCACTTCTGTCGTCCACACGGATACCCAGAGCAGGTGCTGACGGACCAAGGACCTGCCTTTGAAGCGGAAGTCTTCCAGGAGTTCTGCACTCTGTATGGCTGCCGGAAGATAAGAACAACACCCTATCATCCGCAAACCAATGGACTTTGCGAGAAGATGAACCAGGTGGTGATAGACCTTCTGAAAACATTGCCCCTGGAAGAACGCAGTCTGTGGCCTGAGAAACTGCCTGATCTGGTGGACCTATACAACCACATCCCTGTAGGTTCTACCAACTGTACCCCGGCTTACCTAATGAGAGCAAGACCTGGTAAGCTGCCTGTTGATCTGGATATGGGAGTCCTGACACCCGAGGACACTTCACCAGAAGCAGACTGGGACACAGAGAGGCAGCAGCAGTACCGGAAAGTACAGGAGAGCGTTGAGCGAAGTCTCCGTCAAGCAAGAGAAAGACAGGAGAAGACTTACAACCAGTATGCTCCCGCTGTTCCCCTGGTACCTGGAGAGCAGGTCTTGAAGAGGAAAAGACGGCTCCACAAGTTGGACGACCAGTGGGAGAAGGACCCGTACACTGTACTGCCCTCAAGGCATGAAAACCCGAAAGTCTGCACAATCAGTAAGGATGGAGGAGAAACCACAGCCATTGTCTCCCGAGATCACCTGAAGAAGTGTCCCGAGCAGCTACGAAACCCTGAAGAAGATCAAGAAAACCCTCGACCCGCAGAGAAAAGGGAAGAGATGGTCAGTACTGTACTCGGAGACTTCCCTCGGTCTTGGACACAAGTAAATGGCGCTGTTGTGGTACCCGTCCTCACCTTCCTCCAGCCAGCATCCCAAGTGCCTATGGAAAAACAGGTAGAGCTGGAAGAGCAGCCGGTCCAGGAGGCAGAAGACCCCACACAAGCAGACCAGGAGAATCGACCCTCTGCTTATAGTGAGCCTGCCGTGCCCCTAGTGAGCCAAAGAGTCCGTAGACAGCTACCCAGCTTACCTTTAACAGCTCCTACACCCTGTAGTGCAGGACCAGTTAGTGAGCTCCGTAGGTCCACTAGAGCCACTAGAGGCCAGTTGCCCGTACGTTGGAGGATCTAAAGTGTTTAGACTGTTTTATTAATATTTACCTGTTTACTGTTGCTTGTAAATAATTATGTTTTTCCAGTTATTTTATAGGTGTCTTTTGTGGATTTACTAGAACTCTGTTGTATGTATGTTTGGAGCGTAACCCAGGAACGGACTAAGACTGTTAAAGACTCGGGGCAGGACAGACCCCTACCTGGTTACGGCTCCCTGTTCTTTGGTGAAATGGACACCCTTTTGCTTCAAAAATTGCACCCGGTTGCGGACACTCCGTAACCACCCTAACGTGTTTTTCCTTATTGTATTGTTCCTGTTTATACCCTGTTATGTTTTCAAAAATATGTTTAGTCCCGGAGTACTAAATTTTACTAGGGGGGAATGTGGCACCCCAGGGTTCTGGTTACCACAGTAATAGCAATATTACGTCTGTGAGCAGGTGGGAGGTCTCCTGGTCAGGAATCCTAAGCATGCCACACCTCCTGCCCAGTCCTGGGAGGGGAAGAACTTCCCCTATATAAACTGGGGCTGAGGTGGGGTTAGAAAAGAACACAGACAGAGACACAGTCTGGTCTGGTGTGGATCAGTTACAGGGAAAATAAGAACAGGAGCTCTGTGGGAGCAGTGATAAAAGGAGTCCGGGACTGGAAGCTGTAGAGCTCGTCCGGACTGAAGAGATCTCACCGGACACGGAGTCCGAGGCTGTGGGGACTGTTCCATACCCAGCAGCAGAAACCGACCGGCAGGGGATTTCAGGTCCTCTGGCCAAGAAACCCGAAGGCACGGTCACACGCAAGGGACCAGCACCGCCGTCGTGGAGCGGAGGCTACCAGAAGGCCCCGAGTCACCGGCCATACGGGTGAGCACCACACGGTACACTCAGGGACGTGGGCTACTTTTACCCGCTTCTAGCAAGGTAGCCAAGAAGAGTACAGTTAGTTGGGGAGGCCTACAACTCCGCCTGGCCAGGGGAGATCCTGTCTGCTCACGGACTGACCAGACCCCGACCGCTAGCCAGTACTCCCGGGAGGGTCTATCTTTGTCACCAGTAAAGACCCTGAACTACACCGCACCGTCTCTGAGTGGTTCCTAGTGCCTGCGTGCAATTCTACCATCCCCATCATCCACGTCCGCTGCCCTGAGGCCATACCCCTCCCGTTGGGGGTTATACTACCCACGCTGCACAACTGTACCACCGGCCTCAGCGGTCTGCCCTGCAGCGGCGGTTTCGTAACCGCATTCAACGGGTGGCGTAGTCGAACAATATCACATCTGCCACTAAAAACATCGCCACTTAGTTTGACACCCTGGGCACGGACCGGGTCACCGCCACGAGGACTACCACCCCCAACGGATCCGGCTCCGGGTATTCCCCAAACATGGCCCAGGGGGCGCGTCAACTTCACATACTAGAAAATATACTAAAAAATACACATACTAGAAAGCAAATTTCCAGAACAAGTTCTGTGCAGACAGTGAAAATTAATCTCTGAAGCCTGCACAATTGTGAATGCAACTCTGTGGTATGAGATAGGGTGTAAATCTACATGGAATACTCTTTGTCTATAAGCATGGGGGGAATGATGTGCTGAAGATGGAGGAGAGGGATGAACCGTTACATCATGGGAAAAGATACATAATGAGCTGCAAACCTTCTGGAGTAAAGAATGTGCTGCAAAACTACAAAGGAATGATGTTCTGGAAATATCGGGCTTGATGATGTGCCTGAGGGCATAACATGCCTTAAAATGAAAGGTGCGGTGGCACTTCAAATGTTGCACATGTGTTATTACATTCGAAAGGAGTCAATAATGTCAGTGTGGAAATCTAGAGTCAATTAATAGCTAGAAGGATTCTCAAAACAGTCTTAGTATGGTGGAGAAAACATTAAAGGCAGCCAACTACAGCCAGAAAATACATCAATGGATTCATTGCATTTGATGATTGTAGACTTTGCCCATTACTGGATCTGGTTATGGTCACCATGTCCACAGACCACTGACGAGGGCCAGATATCCATGATCATGGGAGGTCAGGTGTAAATAACACAATCAGTCGAAGAAAGGAAGATCCAGCTTCACTGACTGTAGTATGTTATATTTGTGAAAAATAGCAAACCAGTGAAAAAAGTTTAAAAGCCTAATTCCAGATACAGCTAAAATCCATGGGATGGAAAATTAGAACAGAGACATCTTATAGAGCTACTCGTTTCAGGTGGGAACCTGGCATTGACGCTTTACCTGCTCTGGACTTTATGACGATTTAATGAGGGTGAGCTGGAGTTTTCCTATATGGTAAATGGCACATACCTTATGGACAGACTGAATCATTGCAGACTCCAGCTCCACAAGCCACTTGTGGAAATTGTGTTGACTACAGTCATGGCCAAAAGTTTTGAGAATGACACGAAAATTATATTTTCACATGATCTGCTGGCCTCTGGTTTTTATTAGTGTTTGTCTGATGTTTATATCACATACAGAAATATAATTGCAATCATATTATGAGTACCAATAGGTTATATTGACAGTTAGAATGAGTTAATGCAGCAAGTCAATATTTGCAGTGTTGACCCTTCTTCTTCAAGACCTCTGTAATTCTCCCTGGCATGCTCTCAATCAACTTTTGGACCAAATCCTGACTGATAGCAGTCCATTCTTGCATAATCAATGCTTGCATTTTGCCAGAATTTGTTGGTTTTTGTTTGTCCACCAGTCTCTTGATGATTGACCACAAGTTCTCAATGGGATTAAGATCTGGGGAGTTTCCAGGCCATGGACCCAAAATCTCTATGTTTTGTTCCATGAGCCATTTAGTTATCACCTTTGCTTTATGGCAAGGTGCTCCATCATGCTGGAAAAGGCATTGTTGGGCGCCAAACTGCTCTTGGACGGTTGGGAGAAGTTGCTCTTGGAGGACATTCTGGTACCATTCTTTATTCATGGCTGTGTTTTTAGGCAAGACTGTGAGTGAGCCGATTCCCTTGGCTGAGAAGCAACCCCACACAAAGACTGGTGGTAGCGCTCACCTCTTCTTCTCCGAATAAGCTGTTTTCCTGATGTCCCAAACAATCGAAAAGAGGATTCATCAGAGAAAATGACTTTGCCCCAGTCCTCAGCAGTCCACTCCCTGTACCTTTTGCAGAATATCAGTCGGTCCCTGATGTTTTTTCTGGAGAGAAGTGGCTTCTTTGCTGCCCTCCTTGAAACCAGCCCTTGCTCAAAGAGTCTCCGCCTCACAGTGCGTGCAGAAGCACTCACACCAGCCTGCTGCCATTCCTGAGCAAGCTCGGCACTGCTGGTAGTCCGATCCCGCAGCTGAAACAGTTTTAAGATACGGTCCTGGTGCTTGCTGGTCTTTCTTGGGCGCCCTGGAGCCTTTTTGACAACAATGGAAGCTCTCTCCTTGAAGTTCTTGATGATGCGATAGATTGTTGACTGAGGTGCAATCTTTGTAGCTGCGATACTCTTCCCTGTTAGGCCATTTTTGTGCAGTGCAATGATGGCTGCACGTGTTTCTTTAGAGATAACCATGGTTAACTGAAGAGAAACAATGATACCAAGAACCAGCCTCCTTTTAAAGTGTCCAGTGATGTCATTCTTACTTAATCATGACTGATTGAATGCCAGCCCTGTCCTCATCAACACCCACACCTGTGTTAATGGATCAATCACTAAAACGATGTTAGCTGCTCCTTTTAAGGCAGGACTGCAATGATGTTGAAATGTGTTTTGGGGGTTAAAGTTCATTTTCTGGGCAAATATTGACTTTGCAAGTACAGTAATTGCTGTTAAGCTGATCACTCTTTGACATTCAGGAGTATATGCAAATTGCCATTAAAAAAAATGAAGCAGTAAACTTTGGAAAAATTACTATTTGTCTCAATCTCAATACTTTTGGCCATGACTGTAGTTGCACAACCTCCCCTTCACTACTGTTCATATGGGTGATATCTAAAACGTCTATAAATTCTACTTTTGCTATTCCTTCAAAGCATTTCTTCAGATGAGGTTGTACTCTGGAACAATGTACACAAATATGTATAAGTAATAAGTCCAAAATAATAACTTAGAAATACATTGCAAAATAACGCTATTCATTAATTATTAGCCCTTATTAATTCTTGGCTACATCCAAATCACTGGATGTTAAACAGCACTTTGATGATGACATTCATTACAAACTTTCTGGTGACTAACCAATGAACCCCTTCACCCCCAGCCTGTTTTCACCTTCCTGAAAAGGCCAAATTGTATAATTCTGACCAGTATCACTTTATGAGGTGATAACTTTGGAACGTTTCAACATACTGTACAGTTAGTCAGAAATTGTATTCCGATAATTATGTTTTATGTTCTGTCTACGTAGCCGGATTAGTTCCATGACGGTCAGAGATGGATTCAGAACTGGAGTCAGAGCGGGAAGTTTGGCGTAGCGACTCCAAAGTTGATACCACCTCCAGGGAAAAGCTGACCTAGCTGAGAAGCAAACCCACTTCTAAAGTGCAGCCCCCTCCACAAGCCATAATCCATACTCCAAGTACATATGTAGTACAGATCCTGAATCAATACAAGAGGAGGAAGGCAATTACACTGGGCCAGTTTGGAACAACACATAGTTGCCAGACTTTAACCCCTTAAGGACCCTGGGATTTTCCGTTTTTGCATTTTCATTTTTTGCTCCCCTTGTTCCCAGAGCCATAGCGTTTTTATTTTTTGGTCAATATGGCCGTGTGAAGGCTTATTTTTTGCGGGACGAGTTGTACTTTTGAACAACATTACTGGTTTTACCATATCGTGTACGGAAAACGGGAAAAAAATTCCAAGTACAGTGAAATTGCAAAAAAAGTGCAATACCACAGATGTTTTTTTTTTATTTTTTTTACCACGTTCACTGAATGCTAAAACTGACCTGCCATTATTATTCTACAGGTCATTACGAGGTTGTAGATACCAAACATGTATAGGTTCTTTTTTATTTAAGTGGTGAAAAAAAAATCTAAAAGTTTGCTAAAAAAAATAAATAAAATGGCGCCATTTTACAAGACCCGCAGCATCTCCATTTTTCGGGATCTGGGGCCATGTTTATTTTTTGCACGCCGAGCTGAAGTTTTTATTGATACCATTTTGGGGTAGATCCGATGTTTTGATCACCCGTTATTGCATTTTATTGCAATGTTGCGGCGACCAAAAAATGCAATTCTGGCGTTTAGAATTTTTTTCTCGTTACGCCATTTACCAATCGGATTAATTCTTTTTTTATATTGATAGATCGGGCGATTCTGAACACGGCAATACCAAATATGTGTATGTGGGTGGTATTTTTAGAATTTTATTTTGGGGCGAAAGGGGGGTGATTTAAACTTTTATATATTTTTAATTTTTTTTATAGTTTTAAAAACATTTTTTTTTTACACTTTTTGCTTGCTTCTATAGTCTCATTAGGAGGCTAGAAGCAGCAACTGTCCAATCACCTTTGCTACATAGAGGTGATGAGCAGATCAGCTCTATGTAGCAGAAATGCTCCTGTGCTATGAGCGCCGACCACTAGGTGGCGCTCATAGCGTCAGTATATAACAATCACTGGGGTCTGCTGCAGACCCAGGGTTGTCATGCCCACCCCTCAGTGACCCGCGATTACGTGACGGGGTCACCGATGGGCGGGATAAGTGACGCGCTTCCAGCGCGGCGCTGTTAAATGCCGCTGTCAGAGATTGACAGCGGCATTTAACATGTTAACAGCCGCGGGTGGATCGCGATTCCACCCGCGGCTGTTGGGGGCACATGTCAGCTGTATAAATCAGCTGACATGTGCCTGGTTCAGTGCGGGCTCAGCGCCAGAGCCCTCACTGAACTGGGGGTGATAGCCTAGTGCGTACTATTACGCCCCATGCTTTAAAGGGGTTAAATGGAGTATAATATTTGACAGCTCCCAAAAATTTCAGGATTTTTACAGCAGTGATATGGGATCACGTCTGATGACCACGGTTTTAGGCACTGGCCTTGTAGTGGGGTATTGGTCTGCGACCAAGTGTGAATAGGTTCATCAAAAGACAGCTGGCAGACTTTAAATGGAGGGTAATATTTGGCACGCTCCACAAAATGTCATGATTATTAGGTAAGGTGTGTATAGGAAAATATTATTTAAGGAAATAAAATGTACATTTTATTGGGGATTCCACCGCAGTCAGTGATTTTAGTCCAGTGTTTTCCTTTAACTCACATAGCAGTAGAAAACAAAGACAGAAATACAATATACAAATCCCCTGCAGTAAATAAATAAACCGCAATTGTGCATGAAAATAACAAAGGGTACTTAGTTAACATAATTTTGATCAAAATAATGCGAAAGCCATCCAGCCTCGTCACGGCGACCCTTATGGGACAGTCCTATCTCTAATATTTAAAACCTTACCGTTTGTCAAGTGGACACAGAGACATGGGGCGCAAGATGCTTTCTTTGAGCTGGAAAGTTTATTCATCTTGCTCCCCATGTCTCCGTGTCCACTGTTTTGGTTCAGTCTCTCTTCCCTTATCCACATGTACGTCACTTGACATACGGTAAAGTTTTAAATATAAGAGTTAGGACTGTCCCATAAGGGTCGCCGTGACGAGGCAGGATGGCTTTCCTATTATTTCGATCAAAAGTACGCTTTATTATTTTCTTGCACTGTTGCGATTTATTTATTTACTGCAGGGTGTTTGTGTATTGTATTTCTGTCTTAGTTTTTTTCTGGTTAGTGGCCATGTGTGAACATGCTCTTACATGCTGCATGCACGAAAATTTAAATTCCAGTTCAGGTCTCGAGGTTTTTTTCATATAGCAGTAGGTTATATGGATTAAAATAAAGGTTCATTTAAATAGCTGTCATTAATTATAACATGGGGCTGTGGAATATTTGCAGTCTGTGACTTTTTCATTAAGTAATTTATTTCCTGAAGTGTAAACTTGATACATAAAACAGCAGTGTCACATAGTAACATAGTTTTTAAGGTTGAAGGAAGACTAAGTCCATCTAGTACAACCCATAGCCTAACTTGTGTCTGTTATGATGACATCACAAAGCACATGACAGCACCGAGAACATGAGATCATAGAACTCACATGACATCATAACTGCTACAGAATATACAAAGTTCTATTCCTGAGCCATCTTGTGTCACAGCTTGAAGAGGACCAGTCCAGGTAAGTAGCTCATCACTGAACGCTGGGGATCGGGTCACATCGGAAAGGGAGGAGGACTGGCTGCACAGCATTGTTTCACAGCACAAACAGCAGAGTAGAATCAGGAAGAGATCTGCAGTGTGTGCTGTATGGACTGTAACATAGTAACATAGTTTTTAAGGTTGAAGGAAGACTAAGTCCATCTAGTTCAACCCATAGCCTAACATGTTGATCCAGAGGAAGGCAAAAAAAACCATGTGGCAAACACTAAGCTCCACATTGGGGAAAAAAATTCCTTCCTGACTCCACATACGGCAATCAGACTAGTTCCCTGGATCAACGCCCTATCATGGAATCTAGTATATATAACCTGTAATATTATACTTTTCAAGAAAGGCATCCATGCCCTTCTTAAATTTTAATAGTGAATCACTCATTACAACATCATGCGGCAGAGAGGTCCATAGTCTCACTGCTCTTACAGTAAAGAATCCCCGTCTGTGATTATGATTAAACCTTCTTTCCTCTAGACGTAGAAGATGCCCCCTTGTCCCCGTCTCTGGCCTCAGAGTAAAAAGATCAGTAGAAAGGTCTTTGTACTGTCCCCTCATATACTTGTACATAGTAATAAGATCACCCCTAAGTCTTCTTTTTTCCACAGTAAATAACCCCAAGTGTAATAACCTGTCTTGGTATTGCAGACCCCCAGTCCTCTAATAACCTTGGTCGCTCTTCTCTGCACCCTCTCTAGTTCAGCTATGTCTTTCTTATACACCGGAGACCAGAACTGTACACAGTATTCTAAGTGTGGTCGCACTAATGACTTGTATAGAGGTAAAATTATGTTCTCCTCATGAGCATCTATGCCTCTTTTAATGCATCCCATTATTTTATTTGCCTTTGCAGCAGCTGCCTGACACTGGCCACTAAACGTAAACTTGTCGTCCACCAATACACCCAGGTCTTTTTCAGTTACAGTTTTGCTCAGTGTTTTACAATTAAGCATATAATTATACATTTTATTTCCTCTGCCCAAGTGCATTACCTTACATTTATCCCCATTAAAGCTCATTTGCCATTTATCAGCCCAAGCTTCTAGTTTACATAGATCCTCCTGTAATATAAAATTGTCCTCCTCTGTATTGATAACTCTGCAGAGTTTAGTGTCATCTGCAAATATTGAAATATTACTGTGTATGCCCCCTACAAGGTCATTAATAAATATGTTAAAAAGAAGGGGGCCCAATACTGACCCCTGTGGTACCCCACTGTTAACTGAGACCCAGTCTGAGTGTGTTCCATTAATAACCACCCTTTGTTTCCTATCACTGAGCCAATTCTTAACCCACATACATATATTTTCCCCTATCCCCATTGTTCTCATTTTATGTATCAACCTTTTGTGTGGAACCGTATCAAAAGCTTTTGAAAAGTCCATATACACAACATCCACTGCATTTCCTTGGTCCAGTCCAGAACTTACCTCCTCATAAAAGCTGATCAGATTAGTCTGACAGGAACGGTCCCTCGTAAACCCATGCTGATATTGGGTCATGAGGTTATTCTTCTTCAGATACTCTAGTATAGCATCTCTTAGGAAACCCTCCAGGATTTTACCCACAGTACAGGTTAAGCTTACTGGCCTATAATTTCCAAGTTCGGTTTTTGTCCCCTTTTTGAATATTGGCACCACATTTGCTATACGCCAGTCATGTGGTACAGACCCTGTTATTATGGAATCTTTAAAGATTAAAAATAATGGTCTATATACTTAATTCCTGCAGTACTCGCGGGTGTATCCCATCCGGGCCCAGGGATTTGTCAACTTTAGTGATTTTTAAACGCCGCCGTACTTCCTGCTGGGTTAAGCAAGTGACATTTAATGGAGAATTTTTGTTATCACTAATCATGTTTTCTGTCATGCGATTTTCTTGTGTAAATACGGTTGAAAAAAAAATAATTTAGCATATTGGCTTTTTCCTCATCCTCATCCACCATTTCACCCAGACTATTTTTAAGGGGGCCAACACTATCATTTTTTAGTTTTTTACTATTTATGTAGTTAAAGAATATTTTGGGGTTATTTTTACTTTCTCTGGCAATGTGTCCTCATCCCCATGATATTTCCAGATGATTATTAGCTGCAATGTTTTCTTTCTTCCTGACCTTCCTCAAGGCTGTTCCGAGATCTGTGGAGTAACTATCATACGTTCGGCAATTATTAAGTGAGAAGACTTTTTGGGATTCAGCAAGAAGGTAGGTGTGCGTGCATGTGAATGTGTATGTAGGCACATGTGTACATGTCCCATGAAATGCAGCACGGACTGTATGTTTGGCCCCAGCATTGAAGGTTTGTGTATGTGTTTGTGTGACCCCAGATCTAAAGGGAAGTGTGTCTGTGACCCCAGCACTAAAGGGATGTGTGTCTGTGACCCCACCAATAAAGGGATGTGTGTCTGTGACCCCGGCAATGAAGGGGTTGTGTCTCTATGGCCCCATCAATAACGTGGTGGCTGTGTGATGGTTTGTGTGTCCCTGCACTAATGGGGTGTGTGTTTGTGTCCTCAACACTGCAGCACTGAAGGGGTGTGTGCACGTGTGTTTGGCACATGTGTACATGTCCCCAGAAATGCAGCACTGAAAGGCTGTGTGTGTGGCCCAAGCACTGAAGGTGTGTGTCTGTGTCTGCTTGTGTGACCTCAGCACCAAAGGGATGTGTGTCTGTGACCCCAGCAATGAAGGGGTGTGTCTCTAAGGCCCCATCAATAAAGGGGTGACTGTGTGATGGTTTGCGTGTCCCTGCACTAATGGGGTGTGTGCTTGTTTCCTCAACACTGCAGCACTGAAGGGGTGTCTGCACGTGTGTTTGCCACAAGTGTACATGTCCCCTGAAATACAGCACTGAAGGACTGTGTTTGTGGCCCCAGCACTAAAGGTGTGTGTCTGTGTCTGTTTGTGTGACCTCAGCACCAAAGGGATGTGTGTCTGTGACCGCAGCAATGAAGGGGTTGTGTCCCTATGGCCCCATCAATAAAGCGGTGGCTGTGTGATGGTTTGTGTGTCCCTGCACTAATGGGGTGTGTGATTGTTTCCTCAACACTGCAGCACTGAAGGGGTGTGTGCACGTGTGTTTGGCACATGTGTACATGTCCCCAGAAATGCAGCACTGAAAGGCTGTGTGTGTGGCCCAAGCACTGAAGGTGTGTGTCTGTGTCTGCTTGTGTGACCTCAGCACCAAAGGGATGTGTGTCTGTGACCCCAGCAATGAAGGGGTGTGTCTCTAAGGCCCCATCAATAAAGGGGTGACTGTGTGATGGTTTGCGTGTCCCTGCACTAATGGGGTGTGTGCTTGTTTCCTCAACACTGCAGCGCTGAAGGGGTGTCTGCACGTGTGTTTGCCACAAGTGTACATGTCCCCTGAAATACAGCACTGAAGGACTGTGTTTGTGGCCCCAGCACTAAAGGTGTGTGTCTGTGTCTGTTTGTGTGACCTCAGCACCAAAGGGATGTGTGTCTGTGACCCCAGCAATGAAGGGGTTGTGTCCCTATGGCCCCATCAATAAAGCGGTGGCTGTGTGATGGTTTGTGTGTCCCTGCACTAATGGGGTGTGTGATTGTTTCCTCAACACTGCAGCACTGAAGGGGTGTGTGCACGTGTGTTTAGCACAAGTGTACATGTCCCCTGAAATGCAGCAATGAAGGGCTGTGTGTGTGCCCCGAGCACTGAAGCTGTGTGTCTGTATCTGTTTGTGTGACATCAGCACCAAAAGGATGTGTGTCTGTGACCCCAGAAATGAAGGGGTGTGTCTCTGTGACCCCATCAATAAAGGGGTGGATGTGTGATGGTTTGTGTGTCCCTGCACTAATGTGGTATGTGTTTGTGTCCTCAGCACTGTACATGTCCCCTGAAAGGCAGCACTGAAGGGCTGTGTGTGTGGCCCCAGCACTGAAGGTGTGTGTCTGTGTCTGTTTGTGTGACCTCAGCACCAAAGGGATGTGTGTCTGTGACCCCAGCAATGAAGGGGTTGTGTCTCTATGGCCCCATTAATAATGGGGTGGCTGTGTGATGGTTTGCATGTCCCTGCACTAATGGGGTGTGTGCTTGTTTTCTCAACACTGCAGCACTGGAGCGGTGTGTGCATGTGTGTTTGGCACATGTGTACATGTCCACTGAAATGCAGCACTGAAGGGCTGTGTGTGTGGTCACAGCACTGAAGGTGTGTATCTGTGTCTGTTTGTGTGGCCTCAGCACCAAAGGGATGTGTGTCTGTGAACCCAGCAATGAAGGGGTGTGTCTCTATGGCCCCATCAGTAAAGGGGAAGCTGTGTGATGGTTTGTGTGTCTCTGCACTAATGGGGTGTGTGTTTGTGTCCTCAACACTGCAGCACTGAAGGGGTGTGTGCACGTGTGTTTGGCACATGTGTACATGTCCCCATAAATGCAGCAGTGAAGGGCTGTGTGTGTGGCCCAAGCACTGAAGGTGTGTGTCTGTGTCTGTGTGACCTAAGCACCAAAGGGATGTGTGTCTGTGACCCCAGCAATGAAGGGGTGTGTCTCTATGGCCCCATCAATAAAGGGGTGGCTGTGTGATGGTTTGTGTGTCCCTGCACTAATGGGGTGTGTGTTTGTGTCCTCAACACTGCAGCACTGAAGGAGTGTGTGCACTTGTGTTTGGCACACGTGTAAATATCCCCTGAAATGCAGAACTGGAGGGCTGTGTGTGTGGCCCCAGCACTGAAGGTGTGTGTCTGTGTCTGTTTGTGTGACCTCAGCACCAAAGGGATGTGTGTCTGTGACCCCCAGAAATGAAGGAGTTGTGACTCTATGGCTCCATCAATAAAGGGGTGGATGTGTGATGGTTTGTGTATCCCTGCACTAATGGGGTGTGTGCTTGTTTCCTCAACACTGCAGTACTGAAGTGGTGTGTGCACGTGTGTTTGGCACACATGTACATGTCCCCTGAAATGCATCACTGAAGGGCTGTGTGAGTGGCCCCAGCACTGAAGGTGTGTATCTGTGTCTGTTTGTGTGACCTCGGCACCAAAGGAATGTGTGTCTGTGACCCCAGAAATGAAGGGGTGTGTCTCTGTGACCCCATCAATAAAGGGGTGGATGTGTGATGGTTTGCGTGTCCCTGCACTAATGGGGTGTGTGTTTGTGTCCTCAACACTGCAGCACTGAAGGGGTGTGTGCATGTGTCTTTGGCACACGTGTTCATGTCCCCTGAAATGCAGCACTGAAGGTGTGTGTCTGTGTCTGTTTGTGTGACCTCAGCACCAAAGGGATGTGTGTCTGTGACCCCAGCAATGAAGGGGTTGTGTCTCTATGGCCCCATTAATAATGGGGTTGGCTGTGTGATGGTTTGCGTGTCCCTGCACTAATGGGGTCTGTGCTTGTTTTCTCAACACTGCAGCACTGAAGGGGTGTATGCACGTGTGTTTGGCACATGTGTACATGTCAGCTGAAATGCAGCACTGAAGGGCTGTGTGTGTGGCCCCAGCACTGAAGGTGTGTATCTGTGTCTGTTTGTGTGACCTCAGCACCAAAGGGATGTGTGTCTGTGACCCCAGCAATGAAGGGGTGTGTCTCTATGGCCCCATCAGTAAAGGGGTGGCTGTGTGATGGTTTGTGTGTCCCTGCACTAATGCGGTGTGTGCTTGTTTCCTCAACACTGCAGCACTGAAGGGGTGTGTGCAAATGTGTTTCTCACACATAGTCATGTCACCTGAAATGCAGCACTGAAGGGCTGTGTGTGTGGCCTCAGCACTGAAGGTGTGTGTGTGTGTTTGTGTGACCTCAGCACCAAAGGGATGTGTGCCTGTGACCCCAGCACTGAAGATGTGTGTCTATATGGCCCCATCAATAGCGGGGAGGCTGTGTGATGGTTTGTGTGTCCCTGCACTAATGGTGTGTGCTTGTTTCCTCAACACTGCAGCACTGAAGGGGTGTGTGCACGTGTGTTTGGCACACGTGTACATGTCCCCTGAAATGCAGCACTGAAGGGCTGTGTGTGTGGCCCCAGCACTGAAGGTGTGTGTTTGTGTCTGTTTGAGTGACCTCAGCACCAAAGGGATGTGTGTCTGTGACCCCAGCAATGAAGGGGTGTGTCTCTATGGCCCCATCAATAAAGGGGTGGCTGTGTGATGGTTTGTGTGTCCCTGCACTAATGGGGTGTCTGTTTGTGTCCTCAACACTGCAGCACTGAAGGGGTGTGTACACGTGTGTTTGGCACATGTGTACATGTCTCCAGAATTGCAGCACTGAAGGGCTCTGTGTGTGGCCCCAGCACTGAAGGTGTGTGTTTGTGTCTGTTTGTGTGACCTTAGCACCAAAGGGATGTGTGTCTGTGAACCCAGCAATGAAGGGCTGTGTCTCTATGACCCCATCAATAAAGGGGTGGCTGTGTGATGGTTTGTGTGTCCCTGCACTAATGGGGCTTGTGTTTGTGTCCTCAACACTGCAGCACTGAAGGGGTGTGTGCACGTGTGTTTGGCACACGTGTTCATATCCCCTGAAATGCATCACTGAAGGGCTGTGTGTGTGGCCCAAGCACTGAAGGTGTGTGTCTGTGTCTGCTTGTGTGACCTCAGCACCAAAGGGATGTGTGTCTGTGACCCCAGCAATGAAGGGGTGTGTCTCTAAGGCCCCATCAATAAAGGGGTGACTGTGTGATGGTTTGCGTGTCCCTGCACTAATGGGGTGTGTGCATGTTTCCTCAACACTGCAGCACTGAAGGGGTGTCTGCACGTGTGTTTGCCACACGTGTACATGTCCCCTGAAATGCAGCACTGAAGGACTGTGTTTGTGGCCCCAGCACTGAAGGTGTGTGTCTGTGTCTGTTTGTGTGACCTCAGCACCAAAGGAATGTGTGCCTGTGACCCCAGCAATGAAGGGGTTGTGTCCCTATGGTCTCATCAATAAAGGGGTGGCTGTGTGATGGTTTGTGTGTCCCTGCACTAATGGGGTGTGTGATTGTTTCCTCAACACTGCAGTACTGAAGGGGTGTGTGCACGTGTGTTTGGCACAAGTGTACATGTCCCCTGAAATGCAGCAATGAAGGGCTGTGTGTGTGGCCCGAGCACTGAAGCTGTGTGTCTGTGTCTGTTTGTGTGACATCAGCACCAAAGGGATGTGTGTCTGTGACCCCAGAAATGAAGGGGTGTGTCTCTGTGACCCCATCAATAAAGGGGTGGATGTGTGATGGTTTGTGTGCCCCTGCACTAATGGGGTATGTGTTTGTGTCCTTAGCACTGCAGCACTGAAGGGGTGTGTGCACGTGTGTTTGGCACACGTGTACATGTCCCCTGAAAGGCAACACTGAAGGGCTGTGTGTGTGGCCCCAGCACTGAAGGTGTGTGTCTGTGTCTGTTTGTGTGACCTCAGCACCAAAGGGATGTGTGTCTGTGACCCCAGCAATGAAGGGGTGTGTCTCTATGGCCCCATCAATAAAGGGGTGGCTGTGTGATGGTTTGTGTGTCCCTGCACTAATGGGGTGTGTGTTTGTGTCCTCAACACTGCAGCACTGAAGGGGTGTGTGCAGGTGTGTTTGGCACATGTGTACATGTCTCCAGAAATGCAGCACTGAAGGGCTCTGTGTGTGGCCCCAGCACTGAAGGTGTGTGTTTGTGTCTGTTTGTGTGACCTCAGCACCAAAGGGATGTGTGTCTGTGACCCCAGCAATGAAGGGCTGTGTCTCTATGACCCCATCAATAAAGGGGTGGATGTGTGATGGTTTGTGTGTCCCTGCACTAATGGGGCTTGTGTTTGTGTCCTCAACACTGCAGCACTGAAGGGGTGTGTGCACGTGTGTTTGGCACACGTGTTCATGTCCCCTGAAATGCATCACTGAAGGGCTGTGTGTGTGGCCCAAGCACTGAAGGTGTGTGTCTGTGTCTGCTTGTGTGACCTCAGCACCAAAGGGATGTGTGTCTGTGACCCCAGCAATGAAGGGGTGTGTCTCTGTGACCCCATCAATAAAGGGGTGACTGTGTGATGGTTTGCGTGTCCCTGCACTAATGGGGTGTGTGCTTGTTTCCTCAACACTGCAGCACTGAAGGGGTGTGTGCACGTGTGTTTGGCACAAGTGTACATGTCCCCTGAAATTCAGCAATGAAGGGCTGTGTGTGTGGCCCGAGCACTGAAGCTGTGTGTCTATGTCTGTTTGTGTGACATCAGCACCAAAGGGATGTGTGTCTGTGACCCCAGAAATGAAGGGGTGTGTCTCTGTGACCCCATCAATAAAGGGGTGGATGTGTGATGGTTTGTGTGCCCCTGCACTAATGGGGTATGTGTTTGTGTCCTCAGCACTGCAGCACTGAAGGGGTGTGTGCACGTGTGTTTGGCACACGTGTACATGTCCCCTGAAAGGCAGCACTGAAGGGCTGTGTGTGTGGCCCCAGCACTGAAGGTGTGTGTCTGTGTCTGTTTGTGTGACCTCAGCACCAAAGGGATGTGTGTCTGTGACCCCAGCAATGAAGGGGTTGTGTCTCTATGGCCCCATTAATAATGGGGTGGCTGTGTGATGGTTTGCATGTCCCTGCACTAATGGGGTGTGTGTTTGTGTCCTCAACACTGCAGCACTGAAGGGGTGTGTGCACGTGTGTTTGGCACATGTGTACATGTCCCCATAAATGCAGCACTGAAGGGCTGTGTGTGTGGCCCAAGCACTGAAGTTGTGTGTCTGTGTCTGTTTGTGTGACCTCGGCACCAAAGGGATGTGTGTCTGTGACCCCAGCAATGAAGGGGTGTGTCTCTAAGGCCCCATCAATAAAGGGGTGACTGTGTGATGGTTTGCGTGTCCCTGCACTAATGGGGTGTGTGCTTGTTTCCTCAACACTGCAGCACTGAAGGGGTGTCTGCACGTGTGTTTGCCATACGTGTACATGTCCCCTGAAATGCAGCACTGAAGGACTGTGTTTGTGGCCCCAGCACTGAAGGTGTGTGTCTGTGTCTGTTTGTGTGACCTCAGCACCAAAGGAATGTGTGTCTGTGACATCAGCAATGAAGGGGTTGTGTCCCTATGGTCTCATCAATAAAGGGGTGGCTGTGTGATGGTTTGTGTGTCCCTGCACTAATGGGGTGTGTGATTGTTTCCTCAACACTGCAGTACTGAAGGGTTGTGTGCACGTGTGTTTGGCACAAGTGTACATGTCCCCTGAAATGCAGCAATGAAGGGCTGTGTGTGTGGCCCGAGCACTGAAGCTGTGTGTCTGTGTCTGTTTGTGTGACATCAGCACAAAAGGGATGTGTGTCTGTGACCCCAGCAATGAAAGGGTGTGTCTCTATGGCCCCATCAGTAAAGGGGTGGCTGTGTGATGGTTTGTGTGTCCCTGCACCAATGGGGTGTGTGTTTGTTTCCTCAACACTGCAGCACTGAAGGGGTGTGTGCACGTGTGTTTGGCACACTTGTACATGTCCCCTGAAATGCAGCACTGAAGGGCTGTGTGTCTGGTCTCAGCACTAAAGGTATGTGAGTGTGTTTGTGTCACCTCAGCACCAAAGTGATGTGTGCCTGTTACCCCAGCACTGAAGATGTGTGTCTCTATGGCCCCACCAATAACAGGGAGGCTGTGTGATGGTTTGCGTGTCCCTGCATTATTGGGGTGTGTGCTTGATTTCTCAACACTGCAGCACTGAAGGGGTGTGTGCACTTGTGTTTGGCACACGTGTTAATGTCCCCTGAAATGCAGAACTGGAGGGCTGTGTATGTGGCCCCAGCACTGAAGGTGTGTGTCTGTGTCTGTTTGTGTGACCTCAGCACCAAAGGGATGTGTGTCTGTGACCCCAGCAATGAAGGGGTTGTGTCTCTATGGCCCCATCAATAAAGGGGTGGATGTGTGATGGTTTGCGTGTCCCTGCACTAATGGGGTGTGTGCTTGTTTCCTCAACACTGCAGTACTGAAGTGGTGTGCGCACGTGTGTTTGGCACACATGTACATGTCCCCTGAAATGCATCACTGAAGGGCTGTGTGAGTGGTCCCAGCACTGAAGGTGTGTGTCTGTGTCTGTTTGTGTGACCTCAGCACCAAAGGAATGTGTGTCTGTGACCCCAGAAATGAAGGGGTGTGTCTCTGTGACCCCATCAATAAAGGGGTGGATGTGTGATGGTTTGTGCGTCCCTGCACTAATGGGGTGTGTGTTTGTGTCCTCAACACTGCAGCACTGAAGGGGTGTGTGCATGTGTCTTTGGCACACGTGTACATGTCCCTTGAAATGCAGCACTGAAGGTGTGTGTCTGTGTCTGTTTGTGTGACCTCAGCACCAAAGGGATGTGTGTCTGTGACCACAGCAATGAAGGGGTTGTGTCTCTATGGCCCCATTAATA
Source organism: Phyllobates terribilis (assembly GCF_046119375.1). NCBI lineage: Eukaryota > Metazoa > Chordata > Amphibia > Anura > Dendrobatidae > Phyllobates > Phyllobates terribilis. The sequence continues at coordinate 112,874,994 of NW_027362769.1, read as the reverse complement.
ATGGGGTTGGCTGTGTGATGGCTTGCGTGTCCCTGCACTAATGGGGTGTGTGCTTGTTTTCTCAACACTGCAGCACTGAAGGGGTGTGTGCACGTGTGTTTTGCACACGTGTACATGTCCGCAGAAATGCAGCACTGAAGGGCTGTGTGTGTGTTTCCAGCACTGAAGGTGTGTATCTGTATCTGTTTGTGTGGCCTCAGCACCAAAGGGATGTGTGTCTATGACCCCAGCAATGAAGGGGTGTGTCTCTATGGCCCCATCAGTAAAGGGGTGGCTGTCTGATGGTTTGTGTGTCCCTGCAGTAACGGAAAGTGTGTTTGTGTCCTCAACACTGCAGCACCAAAGGAATGTGTGTCTGTGACCCCAGCAATGAAGGGGTGTGTCTCTAAGGCCCCATCAATAAAGGGGTGGCCATGTGATGGTTTGCGTGTCCCTGCACTAATGGGGTGTGTGCTTGTTTCAGCAACACTGCAGCACTGTAGCGGTGTGTGCACGTGTCTTTGGTGCACGTGTACATGTCCCCTGAAATGCAGCACTGAAGGACTGTGTTTGTGGCCCCAGCACTTAAGGTGTGTGTCTGTGTCTGTTTCTGTGACCTCAGCACCAAAGGGATGTGTGTCTGTGACCCCAGCAATGAAGGGGTGTGTCTCTATGGCCCCATCAGTAAAGGGGTGGCTGTGTGATGGTTTGTGTGTCCCTGTACTAATGCGGTGTGTGCCTGTTTCCTCAACACTGCAGCACTGAAGGGGTGTGTGCACATGTGTTTCTCAAACATGTACATGTCACCTGAAATGCAGCACTGTAGGGCTGTGTGTGTGGCCTCAGCACTGAAGGTGTGTGTGTGTGTTTCTATGACCTCAGCACCAAAGGGATGCGTGCCTGTGACCCCAGCACTGAAGATGTGTGTCTATATGGCCCCATCAATAACGGGGAGGCTGTGTGATGGTTTGCGTGTCCCTGCACTAATGGTGTGTGCTTGTTTCCTCAACACTGCAGCAGTGAAGGGGTATGTGCACGTATGTTTGGCACACGTGTACATGTCCCCTGAAATGCAGCACTGAAGGGCTGTGTGTGTGGCCCCAGCACTGAAGGTGTGTGTTTGTGTCTGTTTGTGTGACCTCAACAACAAAGGGATGTGTGTCTGTGACCCCAGCAATGAAGGGGTGTGTCTCTGTGACCCCATTAATAAAGGGGTGGATGTGTGATGGTTTGCGTGTCCCTCCACTAATGGGGTGTGTGTTTGTGTCCTCAACACTGCAGCACTGAAGGGGTGTGTGCATGTGTTTTTGGCACACGTGTACATGTCCCCTGAAATGCAGCACTGAAGGTGTGTGTCTGTGTCTGTTTGTGTGACCTCAGCACCAAAGGGATGTGTGTCTGTGACCCCAGCAATGAAGGGGTTGTGTCTCTATGGCCCCATTAATAATGGGGTTGGCTGTGTGATGGTTTGCGTGTCCCTGCACTAATGGGGTGTGTGCTTGCTTTCTCAACACTGCAGCACTGAAGGCGTGTGTGCACGTGTGTTTGGCACACGTGTACATGTCCGCTGAAATGCAGCACTGAAGGGCTGTGTGTGTAGTCCCCGCACTGAAGGTGTGTATCTGTTTGTGTGGCCTCAGCACCAAAGGGATGTGTGTCTGTGACCCCAGCAATGAAAGGGTGTGTCTCTATGGCCCCATCAATAAAGGGGTGGCTGTGTGATGGTTTGTGTGTCCCTGCTCTAATGGGGTGTGTGTTTGTTTCCTCAACACTGCAGCACTGAATAGGTGTGTGCATGTGTGTTTGGCACACGTGTACATGTCCCCTGAAATGCAGCACTGAAGGGCTGTGTGTGTGGCCCCAGCACTGAAAGTGTGTGTCTGTGTCTGTTTGTGTGACCTCAGCACCAAAGAGACGTGTGTCTGTCACCCCAGAAATGAAGGGTTGTGTCTATATGGCCCCATCAATAACGGGGTGGCTGTGTGATGGTTTGCGTGTCCCTGCACTAATGGGGTGTGTGCTTCTTTCCTCAACACTGCAGCACTGAAGGGGTGTGTACACGTGTGTTTGGCACACGTGTACAATTCCCCTGAAATGCAGCACTGAAGGACTGTGTGTGTGGCCCCAGCACTGAAGGTGTGTGTCTGTGTCTGTGTGACCTCAGCACCAAAGGGATGTGTGTCTGTGACCCCAGCATTGAAGGGGTGTGTCTCTATGGCCCCATCAATAAAGGGGTGGCTGTGTGATGGTTTGTGTGTCCCTGCACTAATGGGGTGTGTGTTTGTGTCCTCAACACTGCAGCACTGAAGGGGTGTGTGCACTTGTGTTTGGCACACGTGTAAATGTCTCGTGAAATGCAGAACTAAAGGGCTGTGTGTCTGGCCCCAGCACTGAAGGTGTGTATCTGTGTCTGTTTGTGTGACCTCAGCACCAAAGGGATGTGTGTCTGTGACCCCAGCAATGAAGGGGTTGTGTCTCTATGGCCCCATCAATAAAGGGGTGGATGTGTGATGGTTTGCGTGTCCCTGCACTAATGGGGTGTGTGCTTGTTTCCTCAACACTGCAGTACTGAAGTGGTGTGTGCACGTGTGTTTGGCACACATGTACATGTCCCCTGAAATGCATCACTGAAGGGCTGTGTGTGTGGCCCCAGCACTGAAGGTGTGTGTCTGTGTCTGTTTGTGTGACCTCAGCACCAAAGGGATGTGTGTCTGTGACCACAGCAATGAAGGGGTTGTGTCTCTATGGCCCCATTAATAATGGGGTTGGCTGTGTGATGGTTTGCGTGTCCCTGCACTAATGGGGTGTGTGCTTGTTTTCTCAACACTGCAGCACTGAAGGGGTGTGTGCACGTGTGTTTTGCACACGTGTACATGTCCGCTGAAATGCAGCACTGAAGGGCTGTGTGTGTGTTCCCAGCACTGAATGTGTGTATCTGTGTCTGTTTCTGTGGCCTCAGCACCAAAGGGATGTGTGTCTATGACCACAGCAATGAAGGGGTGTGTCTCTATGGCCCCATCAGTAAAGGGGTGGCTGTCTGATGGTTTGTGTGTCCCTGTCAGTAATGGGGAGTGTGTTTGTGTCCTCAACACTGCAGCACCAAAGGAATGTGTGTCTGTGACCCCAGCAATGAAGGGGTGTGTCTCTAAGGCCCCATCAATAAAGGGGTGGCCGTGTGATGGTTTGCGTGTCCCTGCACTAATGGGGTGTGTGCTTGTTTCAGAAACACTGCAGCACTGTAGCGGTGTGTGCACGTGTGTTTGGCACACGTGTACATGTCCCCTGAAATGCAGCACTGAAGGGCTGTGTGTCTGGTCTCAGCACTAAAGGTATGTGAGTGTGTTTGTGTGACCTCAGCACCAAAGGGATGTGTGTCTATGACCCCATCAATGAAGGGGTGTGTCTCTATGGCCCCATCAGTAAAGGGGTGGCTGTGTGATGGTTTGTGTGTCCCTGCAGTAATGGGGAGTGTGTTTGTGTCCTCAACACTGCAGCACTGAAGGGGTGTGTGCACGTGTGTTTGGCACATGTGTACATGTCCCCAGAAATGCAGCACTGAAGGGCTGTGTGTGTGGCCCCAGCACTAAAAGTGTGTGTCTGTGTCTGTTTGTGTGACCTCAGCACCAAAGAGATGTGTGTCTGTGACCCCACAAATGAAGGGTTGTGTCTCTGTGGCCCCATCAATAACGGGGTGGCTGTGTGATGGTTTGCGTGTTCCTGCACTAATGAGGTGTGTGCTTGTTTTCTCAACACTGCAGCACTGAAGGGGTGTGTGCAAGTGTGTTTGGCACACATGTACATGTCAATTGAAATGCAGCACTGAAGGGCTGTGTGTGTGGTCCCAGCACTGAAGGTGTGTATCTGTGTCTATTTGTGTGGCCTCAGCACCAAAGGGATGTGTGTCTATGACCCCATCAATGAAGGGGTGTGTCTCTATGGCCCCATCAGTAAAGGGGTGGCTGTGTGATGGTTTGTGTGTCCCTGCAGTAATGGGGAGTGTGTTTGTGTCCTCAACACTGCAGCACTGAAGGGGTGTGTGCACGTGTGTTTGGCACATGTGTACATGTCCCCAGAAATGCAGCACTGAAGGGCTGTGTGTGTGGCACAAGCACTGAAGGTGTGTGTCTGTGTCTGTTTGTGTGACCTCAGCACCAAAGGGATGTGTGTCTGTAACCCCAGCAATGAAGGGGTGTGTCTCTAAGGCCCCATCAATAAAGGGGTGTCTGTGTGATGGTTTGCGTGTCCCTGCACTAATGGGGTGTGTGCTTGTTTCCTCAACACTGCAGCACTGTAGCGGTGTGCGCACGTGTCTTTGGCAGACGTGTACATTTCCCCTGAAATGCAGCACTGAAGGACTGTGTTTGTGGCCCCAGCACTTAAGGTGTGTGTCTATGTCTGTTTGTGTGACCTCAGCACCAAAGTGATGTGTGTCTGTGACCCCAGCAATGAAGGGGTGTGTCTCTATGGCCCCATCAATAAAGGGGTGGCTGTGTGATGGTTTGTGTGTCCCTGCACTAATGGGGTGTGTGTTTGTTTCCTCAACACTGCAGCACTGAAGGGGTGTGTGCACGTGTGTTCGGCACATGTGTACATGTCCCCTGAAATGCAGCACTGAAGGGCTGTGGGTCTGGTCTCAGCACTAAAGGTATGTGTGTGTGTGTGTTTGTGTGACCTCAGCACCAAAGTGATGTGTGCCTGTGACCACAGCACTGAAGATGTGTGTCTCTATGGCCCCATCAATAACAGGGAGGCTGTGTGATGGTTTGTGTGCCCCTGCACTAATGGGGTGTGTGTTTGTTTCCTCAACACTGCAGGACTGAAGGGGTGTGTGCACATGTGTTTGGCACACATGTACATGTCACCTGAAATGCAGCACTGAAGGGCTGTGTGTGTGGCCTCAGCACTGAAGGTGTGTGTGTGTTTGTGTGACCTCAGCACCAAAGGGATGTGTGCCTGTGACCCCAGCACTGAAGATGTGTGTCTCTATGGCCCCATCAATAACGGGGAGGCTGTGTGATGGTTTGTGTGTCCCTGCACTAATGGGGTGTGTGCTTGTTTCCTCAACACTGCAGCACTGAAGGGGTGTGTTCACGTGTGCTTGGCACACGTGTACATGTCCCCTGAAATGCAGCACTGAAGGGCTGTGTGTGTGGCCCCAGCACTGAAGGTGTGTGTTTGTGTCTGTTTGTGTGACCTCAGCACCAAAGGGATGTGTGTCTGTGACCCCATCAATGAAGGGGTGTGTCTCTATGGCCCCATCAATAAAGGGGTGGCTGTTTGATGGTTTGTGTGTCCCTGCACTAATGGTGTGTGTGTTTGTGTCCTCAACACTGCAGCACTGAAGGGGTGTATGCACGTGTGTTTGGCACATGTGTACATGTCCCCAGAAATGCAGCACTGAAGGGCTGTGTGTGTGGCCCAAGCACTGAAGGTGTGTGTCTGTGTCTGTTTGTGTGACCTCAGAACCAAAGGGATGTGTGTCTGTAACCCCAGCAATGAAGGGGTGTGTCTCTAAGGCCCCATCAATAAAGGGGTGTCTGTGTGATGGTTTGCGTGTCCCTGCACTAATGGGGTGTGTGCTTGTTTCCTCAACACTGCAGCACTGTAGCGGTGTGCGCACGTGTCTTTGGCACACGTGTACATGTCCCCTGAAATGCAGCACTGAAGGACTGTGTTTGTGGCCCCAGCACTTAAGGTGTGTGTCTATGTCTGTTTGTGTGACCTCAGCACCAAAGTGATGTGTGTCTGTGACCCCAGCAATGAAGGGGTGTGTCTCTTTGGCCCCATCAATAAAGGGGTGGCTGTGTGATGGTTTGTGTGTCCCTGCACTAATGGGGTGTGTGTTTGTTTCCTCAACACTGCAGCACTGAAGGGGTGTGTGCACGTGTGTTTGGCACACGTGTACATGTCCCCTGAAATGCAGCACTGAAGGGCTGTGTGTGTGGCCTCAGCACTGAAGGTGTGTGTGTGTTTGTGTGACCTCAGCACCAAAGGGATTTGTGCCTGTGACCCCAGCACTGAAGATGTGTGTCTCTATGGCCCCATCAATAACGGGGAGGCTGTGTGATGGTTTGTGTGTCCCTGCACTAATGGGGTGTGTGCTTGTTTCCTCAACACTGCAGCACTGAAGGGGTGTGTGCAAGTGTGCTTGGCACACATGTTCTTGTCCCCTGAAATGCAGCACTGAAGGGCTGTGTGTGTGGCCCCAGCACTGAATGTGTGTGTTTGTGTCTGTTTGTGTGACCTCAGCACCAAAGGGATGTGTGTCTGTGACCCCATCAATGAAGGGGTGTGTCTCTATGGCCCCATCAATAAAGGGGTGGCTGTGATGGTTTGTGTGTCCCTGCACTAATGGTGTGTATGTTTGTGTCCTCAACACTGCAGCACTGAAGGGGTGTATGCACGTGTGTTTGGCACATGTGTACATGTGTCCTGAAATGCAGCACTGAAGGGCTCTGTGTGTGGCCCCAGCACTGAAGGTGTGTGTTTGTGTCTGTTTGTGTGACCTCAGCACCAAAGGGATGTGTGTCTGTGACCCCAGCAATGAAGGGCTGTGTCTCTATGACACCATCAATAAAGGTGTGGCTGTGTGATGGTTTGTGTGTCCCTGCACTAATAGTGTGTGTGTTTGTGTCCTCAACACTGCAGCACTGAAGGGGTGTATGCACGTGTGTTTGGCACATGTGTACATGTGTCCTGAAATGCAGCACTGAAGGGCTCTGTGTGTGGCCCCAGCACTAAAGGTGTGTGTCTGTGTCTGTTTGTGTGACCTCAGCAACAAAGGGATGTGTGTCTGTGACCCCAGAAATGAAGGGGTGTGTCTGTGACCTCATCAATAAAGGGCTGGCTGTGTGATGGTTTGTGTGTCCCTGCACTAATGGGGTGTGTGTTTGTGTTCTCAACAATGCAGCACTGAAGGGGTGTGTACACGTGTGTATGGCGCACGTGTACATGTCCCCTGAAATGCATCACTGAAGGGCTATGTGTGTGGCCCCAGCACTGAAGGTGTGTGTCTGTGTCTGTTTGTGTGACCTCAGCACCAAAGGGATGTGTGTCTGTGACCCCAGAAATGAAGGGGTGTGTCTCTGTGACCCCATTAATAAAGGGCTGGATGTGTGATGGTTTGCGTGTCCCTGGACTAATGGGGTGTGTGTTTGTGTCCTCAACACTGCAGCACTGAAGGGGTGTGTGCATGTGTCTTTGGCACACGTGTACATGTCCCCTGAAATGCAGCACTGAAGGTGTGTGTCTGTGTCTGTTCGTGTGACCTCAGCACCAAAGGGATGTGTGTCTGTGATCCCAGCAATGAAGGGGTTGTGTCTCTATGGCCCCATTAATAATGAGGTTGGCTGTGTGATGGTTTGCGTGTCCCTGCACTAATGGAGTGTTTGCTTGTTTTCTCAATACTGCAGCACTGAAGGGGTGTGTGCACTTGTGTTTGGTACACGTGTACATGTCCGCTGAAATGCAGCACTGAAGGGCTGTGTGTGTGGTCCCAGCACTGAAGGTGTGTATCTGTGTCTGTTTGTGTGGCCTCAGCACCAAAGGGATGTGTGTCTGTGACCCCAGCAATGAAGGGGTGTGTCTCTATGGCCCCATCAGTAAAGGGGTGGCTGTGTGATGGTTTGTGTGTCCCTGCAGTAATGGGGAGTGTGTTTGCGTCCTCAACACTGCAGCACTGTAGGGGTGTGTGCACGTGTGTTTGGCACATGTGTACATGTCCCCAGAAATGCAGCACTGAAGGGCTGTGTGTGTGGCTCAAGCACTGAAGGTGTGTGTCTGTGTCTGTTTGTGTGACCTCAGCACCAAAGGGATGTGTGTCTGTGACCCCAGCAATGAAGGGGTGTGTCTCTAAGGCCCCATCAATAAAGGGGTGGCTGTGTGATGGTTTGCGTGTCCCTGCATTAATGGGGTGTGTGCTTGTTTCCTCAACACTGCAGCACTGTAGCGGTGTGTGCACGTCTCTTTGGCAGACACGTTCATGTCCCCTGAAATGCAGCACTGTAGGACTGTGTTTGTGGCCCCAGCACTTAAGGTGTGTGTCTGTGTCTGTTTGTGTGACCTCAGCACCAAAGGGATGTGTGTCTGTGACCCCAGCAATGAAGGGGTGTCTCTATGGCCCCATCAATAAAGGGGTGGCTGTGTGATGGTTTGTGTGTCCCTGCACTAATGGGGTTTGTGTTTGTTTCCTCAACACTGCAACACTGAAGGTGTGTGTGCACGTGTGTTTGGCACATGTGTACATTTCCCCTGAAATGCAGCACTGAAGGGCTGTGTGTGTGGCCTCAGCACTGAAGGTGTGTGTGTGTGTTTGTGTGACCTCAGCACCAAAGGGATGTGTGCCTCTGACCCCAGCACTGAAGATGTGTGTCTCTATGGCCCCATCAATAATGGGGAGGCTGAGTGATGGTTTGCGTGTCCCTGCACTAATGGGGTGTGTGCTTGTTTCCTCAACACTGCATCACTGAAGGGGTGTGTGCACGTGTGTTTGGCACACGTGTACATGTCCCCTGAAATGCAGCACTGAAGGGCTGTGTGAGTGGACCCAGCACTGAAGGTGTGTGTTTGTGTCTGTTTGTGTGACCTCAGCACCAAAGGGATGTGTGTCTGTGACCCCAGCAATGAAGGGGTGTGTCTTTATGGCCCCATCAATAAAGGGGTGGCTGTGTGATGGTTTGTGTGTCCCTGCACTAATGGGGTGTGTGTTTGTGTCCTCAACACTGCAGCCCTGAAGGGGTGTGTGCACGTGTGTTTGGCACACGTGTTCATGTCCCCTGAAATGCATCACTGAAGGGCTGTGTTTGTGGCCCAGCACTGAAGGTGTGTGTCTGTGTCTGTTTGTGTGACCTCAGCAACAAAGGGATGTGTGTCTGTGATCCCAGAAATGAAGGGGTGTGTCTCTGTGACCTCATCAATAAAGGGGTGGCTGTGTGATGTTTGGGTGTCCCTGCACTAATGGGGTTTGTGTTTGTGTCCTCAACACTGCAGCACTGAAGTGGTGTGTGCACGTGTGTATGGCACACGTGTACATTTCCCCTGAAATGCAGCACTGAAGGGCTGTGTGTGGCTCCAGCATTGAAGGTGTGTGTCTGTGTCTGTTTGTGTGACCTCAGCACCAAAGGGATGTGTGTCTGTGACCCCAGCAATGAAGGGGTGTGTCTCTATGACCCCATCAATAAAGGGGTGGCTTTGTGATGGTTTGTGTGTCCCTGCACTAATGGGGTGTGTGTTTGTGTCCTCAACACTGCAACACTGAAGGTGTGTGTGCTCGTTAGAGATGAGCGTTGTTCTACTCGAACTGTTCGCCAATCTCAAATTCGAGCTGTTTTGGGCGGTGTTCGAGCCGGTCGGCGAACACGAATAATTTGAGAAAAATTCGGCTGTTCGAGGTTATGTTCGATAACTGTTCGTGCACCAAAATCTTAACTGGATTTTTTCTCAGTAATGATGAAAATTAATGTTAATACGCAGTTTGAGTGTACAGCGGGGCGGGGGGAGGGGCAGGGGATGGATCTCTGCAGGAACAATGAAGATCTCCATTTTTTTTTCTCTTTCCCGCATTTGCAGTGGGGAGGTGCAATCTGTCAGCCTATCAGCAGCGCACACACGGAGCGAAGTGCTTTTTTTCACACAAGCAAGGGCATGTGTGATTGGCAGTGTATGTCACATGTCCTTGCCCTATAAGACCAAGCCATTTTCCCCGTCGCCACCATTTTCTCACTGCTGCAGCTGCGTGTTAGACGGCACCGCTGTTGCTGTGTGCGCTATACCTTGTTAATTTCAAGCCAATTTTCGCACAAATATACAGATAGCTTGGGAGTAGGGAATAGTTGTGATTGCAGTCCTTTTAAGGACTAGGTTACAGCATTTCCTACGACTTTTATCAGGCAGGTCTGTGCTCTTAAATAGATAGATTGTGGGAGTAAAGACTAATTGTAATTGGAGTCCTTTTCAGGACTAGGTTACATCAGTTCCTATCAGTTTTTGCCAGGCAGGTCTGTGCCAGTGCTGTGCAAGTTTTTTTCACAGCATTTGGCTGAATCTAGCAAAGCTAATCCTTTTTGGCCTATTGCAGAGTGTGTTAGTCAGTGGAGTAGCCTATCTGTGTTGCAAGATATACCACCTGTGTATAGAATACCAATTTTTTTACTGCACCTAGTGAAGTAAAATCTTTTGGGCATAGCATCATTCTATTAGTCCATCTATACTGACCTCCATCAGGTTGCAAACTGAATATAATTTTTTTCTGCATCTAGCTCTGAAAAAATATTTGGGCTTCTAGCAGTGTGTGGGACTTGGTCTATTAGTCCATCTATACTGACCTCCATCAGGTTGCAAATTAAAAATAATTTTTTTCTTCATTTAGCTCTGAAAAAATATTTGGGCTTCTAGCAGTGTGTGGGACTTGTTCTATTAGTCCTTCTATACTGACCTCCAGCAGGTTGCAAATTGAATATAATTTTTTTCTGCATCTAGCTCTGAAAAAATATTTGGGCTTCTAGCGGTGTGTGGGACTTGGTCTATTAGTCCATCTATACTGACCTCCATCAGGTTGCAAATTAAAAATAATTTTTTTCTGCATCTAGCTCTGAAAAAATATTTGGGCTTCTAGCAGTGTGTGGGACTTGGTCTATTAGTCCATCTATACTGACCTCCATCAGGTTGCAAATTAAAAATAATTTTTTTCTTCATTTATCTCTGAAAAAATATTTGGGCTTCTAGCAGCGTGTGGGACTTGTTCTATTAGTCCATCTATACTGACCTCCATCAGGTTGCAAATTAAAAATAATTTTTTTCTGCATCTAGCTCTGAAAAAATATTTGGGCTTCTAGCAGTGTGTGGGACTTGGTCTATTAGTCCATCTATACTGACCTCCATCAGGTTGCAAATTAAAAATAATTTTTTTCTGCATCTAGCTCTGAAAAAATATTTGGGCTTCTAGCAGTGTGGGACTTGGTCTATTAGTCCATCTATACTGACCTCCATCAGGTTGCAAATTGAATAAAAAAAATTTCTGCATCTAGCTCTGAAAAAATATTTGGGCTTCTAGCGGTGTGTGGGACTTGGTCTATTAGTCCATCTATACTGACCTCCATCAGGTTGCAAATTAAAAATAATTTTTTTCTGCATCTAGCTCTGAAAAAATATTTGGGCTTCTAGCGGTGTGTGGGACTTGGTCTATTAGTCCATCTATACTGACCTCCATCAGGTTGCAAATTAAAAATAATTTTTTTCTGCATCTAACCCAGCCAATAGTTTTGGCCTAATACCACAGTTTGGCCACTCAGCTCTGCTCGGTTACCATCCATTGTTTTTTTGTGCAAACAACTCCAGAGTTGTGAATTAGTTAACCACCAAAATGAGTGGAAAAAGGCCTGCTGCTGGTGGAAAGGGGAATAGGCGTGTTGGGAAGGGGAAAAAAGGTTGTGTCCGTGGGGTAGGTGCAGAAGAAAGACCATCTTCCAGCCAAACTAAAATGTCTACTTCTTTTAGCGGACAATGTGATAAGATCCCTTTCTTACGGCCACGCCAATCGCTACAAATTCCAGATGAGGCACAAAAACAGCAGGTGCTTCAACGGATATCAAGTGCTCCTTTAAGTGGGCTCTCCTCCACATCAACTTCAACATCACAAATACTCCAGTCCTCAAAGGTGTCACCCAAATCGCACTTGCTTCCTCACAGCTCCCAAATCTCCAGCTGCCCGTCTGAGTATGAGGTAGAACAGATGGTTGAGTCTGCAGAGCTGTTTACTCATACTATAGCCTGGGAATCAGAGGTCGACTCCAGCGCTTCTGTGAATCCAGACGAGGAAATGATCTGCACTGATGCCCAGAATCTTTATGAGTCGGATCCAGGACCAGACGCAGAAGGTTCTGACCATAATGTAGACCCTCATTCCCAAACTGTAACTCCTGTTGGTGGAGACAATGAGGAAGACGATGATAAGACTCAAATACCTGATTGGAGCGACAACTTTAGTTTTTTGTCAGGGCAGGAACAGGTTGGCTCTGAGGACGACGGGTGTGATAACGCACAGGGTGATGATGATGAGGTCGGAGATCCCACTTACTGTCAACCCACAGTCAGCCAAGAGATGAGGTCAGCAGAGGAGGTGGAGGAAGATGCTAGTGACGACGAGGTCAGGTTGCGCCTTCCTGGACAGAGACGTAGTACTGGAAGCACGTCAACAACTGCATCCTCAAACACAACTCTGCCTCTCACCACAAGTCGTGGTGGCTCTTCAGGTCGCATGGGTGCTAAGCCTTGCATAGCCTGGGCATTTTTTCAGATCGATAAAGATGACCCAACTCGTGTTATCTGTAACATTTGTCAGCAAAAGCTAAGTAGAGGCCAAAAAATACATAGTTTGAGTACTTCATGCATGAACCGGCACATGGACATGAAGCATAAGTTGCAGTGGGAAGCTCAGTGTGCTACAATGCGGTCTAGCCGGCCGGGCCAACCACCGTCTGCCATATCTTGTGCATCCGCGGCCTCTTCATCCTCTGTGACTGGGGGGACAGCAGTCACACCTGTTTTGGGGCGCAGACCTGCCACCTCTTTACCCGCAACAGCCAGCGTGATTGGCAGGTCATCATTTTCTTTGGAGGTGGTAACACCAGCTGGTCTTGAGCGCTGTCCGACATCGATAGCACCACCTTTGGATCAAGGCAACCTAACATGTCCGCCTGCATCTTCCTCACAGACCGGCAGTTTGCCGGGGACACCCTTATCAACCCCGTCTAAGCACAATAGCCAGCCCTCGGTCCCTCAGATGTGGACAAGTAAAAGACCATTTCCTCCTAGCCATGAGAAAGCTAAGAGGTTGAATTTCACCATCTGCAAGCTCTTGGCTACAGAAATGCTGCCTTTCCGCCTGGTGGACACAGAGGATTTTCGAGACCTTATGTCCGTCGCAGTGCCCCAGTACCAGATGCCCAGTCGGCACTACTTCTCAAAGAAAGGTGTGCCTGCGCTCCACCAGCATGTCGCACACAACATCACCGCTTCTTTGAGAAACTCTGTGTGTGACAGGGTGCATTTCACCACAGACACTTGGACGAGTAGGCATGGACAGGGGCGTTACATGTCGCTGACTGGGCACTGGGTAACTATGGTGACAGCAGGACAAGGGGCTGCTGTCCAAGTCTTGCCGTCCCCACGAGTTGTGCGTCAATCCTCTTTATGTCATTTTTCCTCCACTGCTTCTGCCTCCTCAACCTCCTCTCGGTCTTCCACCTGCACCCAAAGCCTGTCTGGTCATGCCACAAGCTTTCTAACTGCGCAGAAGGGATCCTGCACACCTCCTTACTATGCTGGCAGTAGGGCTCAACGTCATCAGGCGGTTTTTACATTGAAATGTCTGGGAAATGTGAGTCACACAGCTGAGGAGTTGTGGTCAGCTCTGGAGAACCAATTTCATGAATGGTTGTCTCCACTGGACCTGAAACCAGGGAAGGCCGTGTGCGACAATGCTGCAAACCTGGGTGCGGCCCTTCGCCGGGGCAATGTCACACACGTGCCTTGTATGGCTCACGTGTTGAACCTGGTTGTCCAGCAATTTTTAGCCCACTATCCCAGACTAGATGGCCTTCTGCAGAGGGCACGGTCGCTGTGTGCTCACTTCCGCCGTTCGCATCCCGCAGCTCAGCGACTTACATCTCTACAGAAGTCGTTGGGCCTGCCACTTCACCGGCTAAAATGCGATGTGCCTACCCAGTGGAATTCAACTCTGCACATGTTGCAGCGACTGTGGCAGCACCGACAAGCCCTGGTGCAATACGTTCTGACGTATAGCCTGGGCCAACGAGATTCAGAGGTGGGGCAAATCACGCTGGAGGAGTGGTCTCAGATCAGGGACCTATGCACCCTTCTGCACAGTTTTGAAATGGCGACGAAGATGTTTAGTGCTGACGATGCCATTATCAGCATGACTATTCCGGTGATTTACATGCTGGAGCACATGTTAAACAGAATTCGGAGTCAGGTGGTGGCACAAGAGGAGGTGGAGGAAGTAGAGGAGGAGGAGTTGTATGCGGAAGGGCTAACATCTGCAAGGTCCAGACGGTCGGCAGCACCAAGGCGGCAGGCATGTGAGGGTGGGGGAGATGATTTTACCAGGGCGCATGGTAGCAGCCAAACTAGTGAGGAAGGTGCAGGAGCCCAGGAAGAAGTGGAGGACGAACTGATGGAAGACTCATCAGATGAGGGAGACCTTGATCACATTTCTGTTGTGCGAGGTTGGGGGGAGAGGACAGAGGAAGGAAGCATGATTGCTACCTCGCCACCAACACAACAGGGACTTGGTGCTCCTGGATGCGCAACACACATGAGTGCCTTCTTGCTGCACTACCTGCAACATGACCCTCGAATTGTGAGAATTAGAAATAATCCTGACTACTGGGTTGCCACACTGTTAGATCCCCGGTACAAAAGTAAATTTGCAGAAATTATTCCTGCCATAGAAAGGGATGCACGCATGCAGGAGTATCAGCAGAGACTGTTGCAGAATCTTACATGTGCTTTTCCACAAAATACCAGTGGTGCACGTAGTGAATCTCACAGTTCCAACTTGCCAACCGTGGGACCGTCAAGTGTTCAGCACTCAAACCGTAACAGAACCACAGTATCTGCTGGTAACATCAATTTTGCGGAATCATTTCACCACTTTTTTAGCCCATCCTTTGCAAGGCCACAGGAGACAAGAAGTCTGACACATAGTCAACGCCTAGAGACGATGGTACAGGAGTATCTCCAAGTAAACATTGAAGCCACGACTGTGTCACTGGACCCTTGCTCTTTTTGGGCTTCCAATCTGGATAAATGGCCGGAGCTAGCCACTTACGCCTTGGAGATCTTGTCATGCCCCGCAGCCAGCGTTCTGTCTGAACGTGTGTTCAGCGCTGCTGGTGGTGTGCTGACAGATAAGCGCACGCGGCTCTCCACTGATAATGTAGACAGACTCACGTTCATAAAGATGAACAAATCATGGATCCGAAACGACTTTTCTACCCCTGTGTCATCCTGGGGAGAGTAAAAGCTTGATGATTGGTTAAAATCACCCTACCAACCGTTTTAAGCTTTCAAATTACTAATCATGTTTATCTGTATCTTGACTGGAAAATAATTTGGGCTTTGTAGCAGTGTGCAGCACTGATCCTATTAGGCCATCTATAATAAGCTTCACCAGATTTAAAATTAAAAATAATTTTTAGCTGCATCTAGCCCGGAAAATAATTTTGGGGCTCCGAGATGCGCAAGACACATAAGTGCCTTCTTGCTGCACTACCTGCAGCATGACCCTCATATTGTCAGAATTCGAAGTAATCATGACTACTGGGTTGCCACACTCTTAGATCCCCCAAACTTTTCAATCAACCTTTTCATTTTAATAAAGACCAAAAAAATGGTCATTTTTGAAATTATAAGCATTAGCAGGTTGTTAGAAACTGAAATCAAACAGTTTTCAACTCAAAACTTTATTCTAGGTGATGTTACATTTTCACATAGGACCCCTTGTTCGAAAGGAGCTTCTGAACTCTCTCGTCCATTGAATTTGTCAGGTTTTGGATGGTTTCTGCTTCAATTGTTTTGCATGAGGACAGAATACCCTCCCAGAGCTGTTGCTTAGATGTGAACTGCCTCCCGCCATCATAGACACTCCTTTTAATGATGCTCCAAAGGTTCTGAATGGGGTAGAGGTCAGGGGAGCATGGGGGTCACACCATAAGTTTGTCCCCTTTTATGCCCATATCAGCCAGAGATGCAGATGTTTTATGTGCAGCATGAGATGGTGCATTATCATGCAGAAAAATGATCTTGCTGTGAAATACACGGTTCTTCTTCTTGAACCATGGCAGGAAGTGCTGTTTGAGAAAATCCACATACATTATGGAGTTCATCTTTAGCGCCTTCAGGGATCCTAAAGGGGCCGACAATCTCTCTCCCCATGATTCCAGCCCAAAACATTACTCCACCTCCTCCTTGTTGGCGCTGTAGCCGTGTTTGCGTGGGGTGTCCATCAACCAGCCATCCTCCACTCCATTCATCTGGACCATCGAGCGCTGCACGGCACTCATCCGTGAACAAAACAGTTTTGAAATCAGTCTTCATGTAATGTTTGGCCCACTGGAGCCGTTTCTGCTTGTGTGAAGTGGATAGAGGAGGTCGACAGGATGGCATATGCACAGCTGCAAACCTCTGAAGGACCCTGCATCTTGTTGTTCGGGGGACGTTGGAGGCACCAGCAGCTTCAAAAACTTGTCTGCTGCTATGACAAGGCTTTTTTGCCGCTGCTGTTTCAACCTGACGTAATTGCCTGTAGGAAAGAGTCCTCAATTTGCCCTTATCAGCACGCACACGTGTGTACTGTGAATCAGCTACATACTTCTTGATTGCCAAGACACTTCATCCTGATCATCGCACAATGTTGATTGTAGTCATGCCTTGACCTAAACACTCCACAATTTGTTGCTTCTCAGCAGCCGACACATCCTTTTTCTTTCCCATTTTGGCAGAAAATGTAGGCTGCTTAATAATGTGAGAGAGCCTTCTTAAGTAGTCTTGCCTTTCATTGGACACACCTGCCAAACTAATTAGCACAGGTGTCTGCAATTGCTTACAGTGATATAAAGAGCCCTGACACACATCACCATCAATGAGTTTAACTGACAAACAAACAAATTCTTCCCTTATCACTCCTAAACACTTTTTGCATAATAATTTGGAACGCAGTGTACATGTGCTTTTCCACAAAACACCAGTGGTTCACGTAGTGAATCTTACAGTTCTAACTTGCCAACCGTGGTCTGTATGGAATTGTTCAATAAAGGGCCCAAAATTAAGATAACATAGATGGGAGAGGTCTCTATGAATAGGAATTCCTAAGTATTTGATACCCTGTGAGGGCCAGGCAAAGGGAAAGTTGGACTGGATGGAATCCTATATGGATTTAGGGAGGGAGACATCGAGGGCCTCAGACTTCGCTGCATTGATTTTAAAATTTTACCATGTAACAAAGTGATCTATTTCAGCCATAACAGCAGGGATGGATATATGTGATTGAGTGATATATACTAGGACATCATCAGCAAATAGAGAGCACTTGTACTCGGTGCCTCCCACCTCAATCCACCTAATATTGGGGTTATGGCGAATTGATGAGAGCAGGTGCTCCGTCACTAGGATGTATAAGAGAGGGAACAGAGGACATCCCTGCCTTGTCCCATTGGTGATTGTGAAAGGTGATGAAAATGTTCTGACGCACCCCCTGGGCCTTGGGACACCCGGAGTCGGACCCTTTTTGGTGGATGCTGGTGGTTGTAGTCTTCGTGGCGGCGATCCGGTTCCGTGGCTCAGGGCGGTCAAACCAGTGGCGGAACTATTTATGTGGTTTTGATGTTTAAATGTCCGACTACGCCACCCGTGGATTGCGGTCAGAGTGAACCGCCGCTACAGGGCAGACCGCTAAGGCTGGTGTTGTGGGTGCAGCAGAGCGTAGCATAACTCCCCACGGGAGGAGTATAGCCTCAGGGCAGTGTATGCGGAGGATGGGGGTGATGGTGCAGGGCAGCAGCAGTAACGACACGGAGTCAGTGATGCAGTTCAGGGCCTTTACTCACAGTTCTTATTATCCAGACCACGTCTGCAGGTAACGGCTGCCCACGTCGTACTGTGCTCACCAGGTGAGGGGCTCAGACAACTCCCAGATAACTTTGGAGCGCTTCACAGGACCCCCTTTGTGTGTCCTTTGTCTGGCCTTTCTTACCAACACTTCTGTCCGGCTGCCTCGGGCCTCCTCTTGGTAAACTTGGCGCCAGTTTCCCTGACCCTATGTGGTGCCTTCCTAGCGGGTGGAGCAAGGGGCTGCGCCACATAAAATGTCAGAGCCTCCGGTTTCTAGCTGAGAGTCGTTTCCTGCCTCCACTAGTTCGGGGACCGGTCTCCCCCTTTGGCCTGACCCCTCCACGCAGGTGGATTCGGGCGTGCGGTGGCGACTCGCCCGTCCGCACCCCTGGGATCCCTTCATTCCTCGTTCCTGGAGCCTTCTCCGCTCCTCTTCCTTCCTTCTCCCTCTTGCAGGCCTGGGCCTCTGTTACTAGGCCCGCCTCCGGAGCAGAGCTCATGCAGAGCCCCTGCTCCCTGCCACTTCTGCTCAGACTTCTCTGCACTGAACTAAGATGGTGCCCACCTTTTATACTCCCTTCTCAATGCACCCAGGAACTGCTTCCTCCCTGCTCCTCACTGCAGGGTTCCCCATCCTCAGTGTTCCCTCCCCCCACTCCAGCCAGGGACAGGGACTGTCGTGCCCATCTCAGGGGCATATTGGTCGCCCTGCCCCACGGCAATGTGGTGTAATGCATGCAGGTGTCGGGTCCTGATCCACACTCCATCCTTATCTGAGAGTGAGATATCACACCTCTGGGTGAGGTGCAATACGTCTGTAGCAACCGAGCCCTCGGTGCTACAGTTCCATTTATCTTCAGCCTAGGTGACGTATTGTGATACAGGGCCGTGATTTTGGCTATAAAAGGGTCCCCTAGACCCCTACCCCAAGCTTTTTAAGAGAATCATATATGGCGTGCCAGGAGACTCTATGGAATGCTTTCTCAGCATCCAACGAGAGTATCTACTTACAAATTTTTAACTGCATCTAGCCCAGGAAATACTTTGTGCCTAGTAGCAGTGTCTGCTAGTCAGCGGATTATCCCGGCTGTTAAGCAAGCTACACCACCTGTAGTTTGGACACTTAATTTTTTCAAAGGAAATGCTTCGGGACCACGGGATACTTAGTGAAGAGCATCAGGAGGCACCCCAAGGCATAGGGGCTGGGACTGGCACTAGGATGCCTTGCGGTGGACAGCCGAGCTCGATCCTTATAAAAGCTTTTTAACTGCAGCAGCTTTAGTGGACGCTACTGGAGCTGGAATTACGCGGCTGCTGGCATGAGACTTGCCCTCCAATAGATCCTTGTAAATGGATTTAAAGTGTATTCATTCAAATTAGAGGGACAATTTAAATTAAAAAGCTTAGAGCTGCCTCCACCACAGGGGGGCTCTCTCGACCCACCAGCGGACAGGCACCAGTATTGGGAGAGGGGGGCTGGCCGTCAGGGTTCACCGCGGCTCTGGCACAAACCCGGCGACACGGAGGTGGCACGGGCAGGAGCGGACTGGCCGTCTCGGCTTCTCACTTTTTGGATTTTAGAAGGGCATGACATGCCTATATCTGTGTCTCCCCCTCCTTTTACTCCTCCACCTCTTTTCTTTTCGCATGACTATATGTACTTGTCACTTTTCCATGTGTTAGTTGTGTCTTCTGAGCAGTTTGTCAGCTTTTGGACACCTTTGAAGGTGTTTTCTATGTGTTTCTATGTGTTTTTGTTTGCCTGCCATTGGTTTTAACGGTGTTCGAAGGTGTTCGACGAACAGTTCGACGAACAGTTCGGCGAACACACGGGTGTTCGACGAACCGAACCGAACTCGAACACTACGGGGGTGGCTCAACACTAGTAATAAGTCATTACCTGTCTGCCAATATCTTGTTCTGGAAGACTTCAAGATATCATGTATTACATATTGCATATTATTTTGAAAGAGCACCATGTAATACCACATGTGTCCTGGAGAGGCCACTACGTCCAGCAAAAAACAGCTGATTGCTGAGGGTGTTCACTGCCAGACCCAGCAAGTCCTCATTTGGGGACAGGAGTTGTTCACACTTGGCATATTTTGTGATTCATGAGGGGAGGACAGTAGCCAGATATAGACTTTTTCTATAAAGTCAGATTAAAGGGGTTTTCAGGAATGTTTTTTTTAATATATAGGAGGTTACCAGTGGTAGAGAAAACACACAGAGCTTTACTTTCTCCTGCTGCTCCAGCTCTGGATCTTCAGCGCTTCCTGTGGTCTATTTTGACAGGCTGCAGGGGTGATGGCTCAACTTCAGCACACATCATTGCTGCAGCCAATCACTGAGCTTAGAAGCTCTGTCGGCGTGGCCCACTGAACCAAGTGATTGGCTGCAGAACTGCAGTCATGATGTCACCCTTGAAGCCAGTGACTAAAGATCAGCGGCAGCGGTGAAGTGCTGGAACTGGAGCAGGAGGTAGTAAAGCTTCATCTGTTCTACTTAAGTGATGATTTATATGATTTATGTTTAAGTGATGAAAAGAAAAATTCAGAAATTTGTAAACAAATAATAAAAATATTTTGCTTGTGTCGCCACTTTCCAAGAACCATGGCGTTTTCATGTTTCGGGAATGGGGCTGCGTGAGGGCTAGTTTTTTCGCACCACAAACTGATGGTTATATTGATATCATTTTGGGGTATATACAATGTTTTGATTGTCTGTTATTGTATATTTTTTTCTTGTTGCAACAAATGAAAATCTGTAATTCTGGCATTTTATTTAATTTTCTAGTTACGCCGTTTACTAAATGGATTAATTTATTTTATATTTTGATGGATCTGACTTTTACAAACGCAGCGATACCAAATATGTGTATTTTTTAAATGTTTTATATTTCTTAATTTTTAATGGGGGGAAAACTGGGATGATTTGAACTTTTATACTTTTTTCATTTTTTTTTTTTACTTTTTACTGTATTTGTTAGTCTTTTTAGGGGGCTTGAACCTGCAATCATCTGATTGCTTGTGCTATATGCAGCATTGCTATATATAGCAGAAATCACGATCTATGAACACTAGCAACAGGCTGGCTGTCACAGGAATACAGTGATGACAGACACAGGGATCTTCAGTGATCAAGTCATGGGGGCGCCAATGAAGAGATGGAATGGTGCACCCCCTGCTGGCGCACATTAAATGCCGCTGTCACAGACTGATAGCAAGATTTAATAGGCTAACTGTCGTGGGCAGAGCTCCGCTCAACCTGTGACTGTTAGAGGCATATGATTGCTGAATAAAACAGCCATCATCTGACGAGAAAGATGCAGACTCGGCGTGTGAGCCTGCAAGAAATGCGGGGAGCAGAATTATGACGGATATAGTCCTTCATAAGTTAAGATGCATTTCTTAGTTAAAGTGTGACCGTCATTAAGGCTATGTGCCCACGATGCAGAAATGAAGCAGAAAATTTCTGCAGCATTTCTGCATCTCCCTGGCAGAAAAAAACGCATGCAGATTGTGCATGCGTTTTTCCTGCAGAATACATGCAGATCCACATGCGGGTTCACATGCATTTCCGCATGCAGATTGACAAGCACTTTCCAGGCGATAGCATCACTTGGAAAGTGCTTGACAACTAGGTCACACTGTATAAATCCATGCAAACAGCATGGATTTATATAGTGTGACCGTAAAAATTAAAACAAATAAAGCTATACTCACCCCCGAGGCCCCGGCGTGGCTGCAGCGCTGCTTCCTGGCTGGTTCCCGGCTGCCGGCATATCGCGAGAAAGAGCGGTGAAGGGCCTGCGGTCACATGACTGTGACGTCACCGAAGGTCCTTCAGCGCTGCTGGCATTCAGAGAGAAGACGCCGGACAGGTGAGTATAAACTTTATTTGTTATTTTATTGTTTTTTTACAGGTACAATGGTACCCAGGTCTGGATGAGAGTCTCCTCTCCTCCAGAACTGGGTACCATCCGCACATAGAGACGCATAGAAGCTGCTTGTAAAAATGTACAGTCGCGGTTTCTGTGCGTCTCAATGCAAGTCAATGGCGGGAGTTCCGCTGCACTTCCGCAAAATTAAATGACATGCTGCGGATTTTTGTATGCAGCATAAACGCTGCGGAAAAATCCGCAGCATGTGCATAGAACATGCGGAATCCCCTTGGGGACCATGGGGTGCGGATTACCTAGCGTTTTACAAGCGTTTCCGCTGCGGAAATTCCGCAGCATAAACGCTTGAAAAACGCTACGTGTGCACACAGCCTAACTGTATTTTCTAGACTATATGACGCACTTTTTAACAACAAAAAATCTTGCTCAGTATTGTGTGCGTCCTATAGACCAGAAGCAGCGTCCTATCAAGTATGCTTATCATGTGTCTGGCAACTGCCGGAGCAGATTTCAGCTGATCGTGGGGGTGCCAGGTGTCAGACCCTCCGATCTCATACTGATGAGCTATCTTACAGATAGGTCATCAATTCTTAAGTCCCAAGTAACCCTTTAAGGGGACTGGGAATGAAATAACCACCAAGGCACCAACAGAATAATAAATATGTCTTTGTATAAACTGTTGGTTCATTATAAGCTCATTGTCTACACAATGCAGAAATGAATGATTTATACAGGGGCATCTTTATAAACTCATTACACAGTGGTATTTCACAATGGTGGTGGTTTAGGGGCCTGAAATTAAGTGATGGGTTACCTTTAAAACATACACGAACATTCACACAAATACACACTCACAGACACAAATACACACTCACCTCAACACACACATACATACACACACACACAAATACAAACACACAGACACAAATACACACTCACCTCAACACACACATACATACACACACACAAAAACACAAATACACTCTCACCTCTATATACACACAATAAACACACGTGCACACACCCCTTCAGTGCTGCAGTGCTCGGTACACAAACACACAGACCGTTAGTCCAGGGACACGCAAACCATCACAGAGCTACCCCTTTATTGATGGGGTCACAGATACACACCCCTTCATTGCTGGGGTCACAGACACACATCCCTTTAGTGCTGAGGTCACACAAACAGACACAGACACACACCTTCAGTGCTGGGGCCACACACACAGCCCTTCAGTGCTGCATTTCAGGGGATATATACACGTGTGCCTAACACACGTGCACACACCCCTTCAGTGCTGCAGTGCTGAGGAAACAAGCACACACCCCATTAGTGCAGGGAAACACAAACCATCACACAGCCACCCTGTTATTGATGGGGCCATAGAGACACAACCTCTTCATTGCTGGGGTCACAAACACACAACCATTTGGTGCTGAGGTCACACAAACACACACACACACCTTCAGTGCTGCGGCCACACACACAACCCTTCAGTGCTGCATTTCAGGGGAAATGTACACATGTGCCAAACACACGTGCACACACACCTTCAGTGTTGCAGTGTTGAGGACACAAGCACACACCCCATTAGTGCAGGGACACACAAACAATCACACAGCCACCCCTTTATTGATGGGGTCATAGAGACACACCCCTTCATTGCTGGGGTCACAGACACACATCCCTTTGATGCTGAGGTCACACAAACAGACACAGACACACACCTTTAGTGCTGGGGCCACACACACAGCCCTTCAGTGCTGCATTTCAGGGGACATGTATACGTGTGCCAAACACACATGAACACACCCCTTTAGTGCTGCAGTGTTGAGGAAACAAGCATACACCCCATTAGTGCAGGGACACGCAAACAATGACAAATCCACCGCGTTATTGATGGGGTCACAGACACACACATCTTCAGTACTGGGGTCACAGGCACACATCCCTTTGGTGCTGAGGTCACACAAACACACACACACCTTCAGTGTTATGGCCACACACACAACCCTTCAGTGCTGCATTTCCGGGGGACATGTACACATGTGCCAAACAGACGAGCACTAGTGTTGAGCCACCCCCGTAGTGTTCGAGTTCGGTTCGGTTCGTCGAACACCCGTGTGTTCGCCGAACTGTTCGTCGAACTGTTCGTCGAACACCTTCGAACACCGTTAAAACCAATGGCAGGCAAACAAAAACACATAGAAACACATAGAAAACACCTTCAAAGGTGTCCAAAAGCTGACAAACTGCTCAGAAGACACAACTAACACATGGAAAAGTGACAAGTACATATAGTCATGCGAAAAGAAAAGAGGTGGAGGAGTAAAAGGAGGGGGAGACACAGATATAGGCATGTCATGCCCTTCTAAAATCCAAAAAGTGAGAAGCCGAGACGGCCAGTCCGCTCCTGCCCGTGCCACCTCCGTGTCGCCGGGTTTGTGCCAGAGCCGCGGTGAACCCTGACGGCCAGCCCCCCTCTCCCAATACTGGTGCCTGTCCGCTGGTGGGTCGAGAGAGCCCCCCTGTGGTGGAGGCAGCTCTAAGCTTTTTAATTTAAATTGTCCCTCTAATTTGAATGAATACACTTTAAATCCATTTACAAGGATCTATTGGAGGGCAAGTCTCATGCCAGCAGCCGCGTAATTCCAGCTCCAGTAGCGTCCACTAAAGCTGCTGCAGTTAAAAAGCTTTTATAAGGATCGAGCTCGGCTGTCCACCGCAAGGCATCCTAGTGCCAGTCCCAGCCCCTATGCCTTGGGGTGCCTCCTGATGCTCTTCACTAAGTATCCCGTGGTCCCGAAGCATTTCCTTTGAAAAAATTAAGTGTCCAAACTACAGGTGGTGTAGCTTGCTTAACAGCCGGGATAATCCGCTGACTAGCAGACACTGCTACTAGGCACAAAGTATTTCCTGGGCTAGATGCAGTTAAAAATTTGTAAGTAGATACTCTCGTTGGATGCTGAGAAAGCATTCCATAGAGTCTCCTGGCACGCCATATATGATTCTCTTAAAAAGCTTGGGGTAGGGGTCTAGGGGACCCTTTTATAGCCAAAATCACGGCCCTGTATCACAATACGTCACCTAGGCTGAAGATAAATGGAACTGTAGCACCGAGGGCTCGGTTGCTACAGACGTATTGCACCTCACCCAGAGGTGTGATATCTCACTCTCAGATAAGGATGGAGTGTGGATCAGGACCCGACACCTGCATGCATTACACCACATTGCCGTGGGGCAGGGCGACCAATATGCCCCTGAGATGGGCACGACAGTCCCTGTCCCTGGCTGGAGTGGGGGGAGGGAACACTGAGGAAGGGGAACCCTGCAGTGCAGGAGCAGGGAGGAAGCAGTTCCTGGGTGCATTGAGAAGGGAGTATAAAAGGTGGGCACCATCTTAGTTCAGTGCAGAGAAGTCTGAGCAGAAGTGGCAGGGAGCAGGGGCTCTGCATGAGCTCTGCTCCGGAGGCGGGCCTAGTAACAGAGGCCCAGGCCTGCAAGAGGGAGAAGGAAGGAAGAGGAGCGGAGAAGGCTCCAGGAACGAGGAATGAAGGGATCCCAGGGGTGCGGACGGGCGAGTCGCCACCGCACGCCCGAATCCACCTGCGTGGAGGGGTCAGGCCAAAGGGGGAGACCGGTCCCCGAACTAGTGGAGGCAGGAAACGACCCTCAGCTAGAAACCGGAGGCTCTGACATTTTATGTGGCGCAGCCCCTTGCTCCACCCGCTAGGAAGGCACCACATAGGGTCAGGGAAACTGGCGCCAAGTTTACCAAGAGGAGGCCCGAGGCAGCCGGACAGAAGTGTTGGTAAGAAAGGCCAGACAAAGGACACACAAAGGGGGTCCTGTGAAGCGCTCCAAAGTTATCTGGGAGTTGTCTGAGCCCCTCACCTGGTGAGCACAGTACGACGTGGGCAGCCGTTACCTGCAGACGTGGTCTGGATAATAAGAACTGTGAGTAAAGGCCCTGAACTGCATCACTGACTCCGTGTCGTTACTGCTGCTGCCCTGCACCATCACCCCCATCCTCCGCATACACTGCCCTGAGGCTATACTCCTCCCGTGGGGAGTTATGCTACGCTCTGCTGCACCCACAACACCAGCCTTAGCGGTCTGCCCTGTAGCGGCGGTTCACTCTGACCGCAATCCACGGGTGGCGTAGTCGGACATTTAAACATCAAAACCACATAAATAGTTCCGCCACTGGTTTGACCGCCCTGAGCCACGGAACCGGATCGCCGCCACGAAGACTACAACCACCAGCATCCACCAAAAAGGGTCCGGCTCCGGGTGTCCCAAGGCCCAGGGGGTGCGTCAGAACATTTTCATCACCTTTCACAATCACCAATGGGACAAGGCAGGGATGTCCTCTGTTCCCTCTCTTATACATCCTAGTGACGGAGCACCTGCTCTCATCAATTCGCCATAACCCCAATATTAGGTGGATTGAGGTGGGAGGCACCGAGTACAAGTGCTCTCTATTTGCTGATGATGTCCTAGTATATATCACTCAATCACATATATCCATCCCTGCTGTTATGGCTGAAATAGATCACTTTGTTACATGGTAAAATTTTAAAATCAATGCAGCGAAGTCTGAGGCCCTCGATGTCTCCCTCCCTAAATCCATATAGGATTCCATCCAGTCCAACTTTCCCTTTGCCTGGCCCTCACAGGGTATCAAATACTTAGGAATTCCTATTCATAGAGACCTCTCCCATCTATGTTATCTTAATTTTGGGCCCTTTATTGAACAATTCCATACAGACCACGGTTGGCAAGTTAGAACTGTAAGATTCACTACGTGAACCACTGGTGTTTTGTGGAAAAGCACATGTACACCGCGTTCCAAATTATTATGCAAAAAGTGTTTAGGAGTGATAAGGGAAGAATTTGTTTGTTTGTCAGTTAAACTCATTGATGGTGATGTGTGTCAGGGCTCTTTATATCACTGTAAGCAATTGCAGACACCTGTGCTAATTAGTTTGGCAGGTGTGTCCAATGAAAGGCAAGACTACTTAAGAAGGCTCTCTCACATTATTAAGCAGCCTACATTTTCTGCCAAAATGGGAAAGAAAAAGGATGTGTCGGCTGCTGAGAAGCAACAAATTGTGGAGTGTTTAGGTCAAGGCATGACTACAATCAACATTGTGCGATGATCAGGATGAAGTGTCTTGGCAATCAAGAAGTATGTAGCTGATTCACAGTACACACGTGTGCGTGCTGATAAGGGCAAATTGAGGACTCTTTCCTACAGGCAATTACGTCAGGTTGAAACAGCAGCGGCAAAAAAGCCTTGTCATAGCAGCAGACAAGTTTTTGAAGCTGCTTGTGCCTCCAACGTCCCCCGAACAACAAGATGCAGGGTCCTTCAGAGGTTTGCAGCTGTGCATATGCCATCCTGTCGACCTCCTCTATCCACTTCACACAAGCAGAAACGGCTCCAGTGGGCCAAACATTACATGAAGACTGATTTCAAAACTGTTTTGTTCACGGATGAGTGCCGTGCAGCGCTCGATGGTCCAGATGAATGGAGTGGAGGATGGCTGGTTGATGGACACCCCACGCAAACACGGCTACAGCGCCAACAAGGAGGAGGTGGAGTAATGTTTTGGGCTGGAATCATGGGGAGAGAGATTGTCGGCCCCTTTAGGATCCCTGAAGGCGCTAAAGATGAACTCCATAATGTATGTGGATTTTCTCAAACAGCACTTCCTGCCATGGTTCAAGAAGAAGAACCGTGTATTTCACAGCAAGATCATTTTTCTGCATGATAATGCACCATCTCATGCTGCACATAAAACATCTGCATCTCTGGCTGATATGGGCATAAAAGGGGACAAACTTATGGTGTGACCCCCATGCTCCCCTGACCTCTACCCCATTCAGAACCTTTGGAGCATCATTAAAAGGAGTGTCTATGATGGCGGGAGGCAGTTCACATCTAAGCAACAGCTCTGGGAGGGTATTCTGTCCTCATGCAAAACAATTGAAGCAGAAACCATCCAAAACCTGACAAATTCAATGGACGAGAGAGTTCAGAAGC
Organism: Phyllobates terribilis; assembly: GCF_046119375.1. Lineage (NCBI taxonomy): Eukaryota > Metazoa > Chordata > Amphibia > Anura > Dendrobatidae > Phyllobates > Phyllobates terribilis. The sequence continues at coordinate 112,847,436 of NW_027362769.1, read as the reverse complement.
TCCTTTCGAACAAGGGGTCCTATGTGAAAATGTAACATCACCTAGAATAAAGTTTTGAGTTGAAAACTGTTTGATTTCAGTTTCTAACAACCTGCTAATGCTTATAATTTCAAAAATGACCATTTTTTTGGTCTTTATTAAAATGAAAAGGTTGATCGAAAAGTTTGGGGGATCTAAGAGTGTGGCAACCCAGTAGTCATGATTACTTCGAATTCTGACAATATGAGGGTCATGCTGCAGGTAGTGCAGCAAGAAGGCACTTATGTGTCTTGCGCATCTCGGAGCCCCAAAATTATTTTCCGGGCTAGATGCAGCTAAAAATTATTTTTAATTTTAAATCTGGTGAAGCTTATTATAGATGGCCTAATAGGATCAGTGCTGCACACTGCTACAAAGCCCAAATTATTTTCCAGTCAAGATACAGATAAACATGATTAGTAATTTGAAAGCTTAAAACGGTTGGTAGGGTGATTTTAACCAATCATCAAGCTTTTACTCTCCCCAGGATGACACAGGGGTAGAAAAGTCGTTTCGGATCCATGATTTGTTCATCTTTATGAACGTGAGTCTGTCTACATTATCAGTGGAGAGCCGCGTGCGCTTATCTGTCAGCACACCACCAGCAGCGCTGAACACACGTTCAGACAGAACGCTGGCTGCGGGGCATGACAAGATCTCCAAGGCGTAAGTGGCTAGCTCCGGCCATTTATCCAGATTGGAAGCCCAAAAGAGCAAGGGTCCAGTGACACAGTCGTGGCTTCAATGTTTACTTGGAGATACTCCTGTACCATCGTCTCTAGGCGTTGACTATGTGTCAGACTTCTTGTCTCCTGTGGCCTTGCAAAGGATGGGCTAAAAAAGTGGTGAAATGATTCCGCAAAATTGATGTTACCAGCAGATACTGTGGTTCTGTTACGGTTTGAGTGCTGAACACTTGACGGTCCCACGGTTGGCAAGTTGGAACTGTGAGATTCACTACGTGCACCACTGGTATTTTGTGGAAAAGCACATGTAAGATTCTGCAACAGTCTCTGCTGATACTCCTGCATGCGTGCATCCCTTTCTATGGCAGGAATAATTTCTGCAAATTTACTTTTGTACCGGGGATCTAACAGTGTGGCAACCCAGTAGTCAGGATTATTTCTAATTCTCACAATTCGAGGGTCATGTTGCAGGTAGTGCAGCAAGAAGGCACTCATGTGTGTTGCGCATCCAGGAGCACCAAGTCCCTGTTGTGTTGGTGGCGAGGTAGCAATCATGCTTCCTTCCTCTGTCCTCTCCCCCCAACCTCGCACAACAGAAATGTGATCAAGGTCTCCCTCATCTGATGAGTCTTCCATCAGTTCGTCCTCCACTTCTTCCTGGGCTCCTGCACCTTCCTCACTAGTTTGGCTGCTACCATGCGCCCTGGTAAAATCATCTCCCCCACCCTCACATGCCTGCCGCTTGGTGCTGCCGACCGTCTGGACCTTGCAGATGTTAGCCCTTCCGCATACAACTCCTCCTCCTCTACTTCCTTCACCTCCTCTTGTGCCACCACCTGACTCCGAATTCTGTTTAACATGTGCTCCAGCATGTAAATCACCGGAATAGTCATGCTGATAATGGCATCGTCAGCACTAAACATCTTCGTCGCCATTTCAAAACTGTGCAGAAGGGTGCATAGGTCCCTGATCTGAGACCACTCCTCCAGCGTGATTTGCCCCACCTCTGAATCTCGTTGGCCCAGGCTATACGTCAGAACGTATTGCACCAGGGCTTGTCGGTGCTGCCACAGTCGCTGCAACATGTGCAGAGTTGAATTCCACCGGGTAGGCACATCGCATTTTAGCCGGTGAAGTGGCAGGCCCAACGACTTCTGTAGAGATGTAAGTCGCTGAGCTGCGGGATGCGAACGGCGGAAGTGAGCACACAGCGACCGTGCCCTCTGCAGAAGGCCATCTAGTCTGGGATAGTGGGCTAAAAATTGCTGGACAACCAGGTTCAACACGTGAGCCATACAAGGCACGTGTGTGACATTGCCCCGGCGAAGGGCCGCACCCAGGTTTGCAGCATTGTCGCACACGGCCTTCCCTGGTTTCAGGTCCAGTGGAGACAACCATTCATGAAATTGGTTCTCCAGAGCTGACCACAACTCCTCAGCTGTGTGACTCACATTTCCCAGACATTTCAATGTAAAAACCGCCTGATGACGTTGAGCCCTACTGCCAGCATAGTAAGGAGGTGTGCAGGATCCCTTCTGCGCAGTTAGAAAGCTTGTGGCATGACCAGACAGGCTTTGGGTGCAGGTGGAAGACCGAGAGGAGGTTGAGGAGGCAGAAGCAGTGGAGGAAAAATGACATAAAGAGGATTGACGCACAACTCGTGGGGACGGCAAGACTTGGACCGCAGTAACGCCCCTGTCCATGCCTACTCGTCCAAGTGTCTGTGGTGAAATGCACCCTGTCACACACAGAGTTTCTCAAAGAAGCGGTGATGTTGTGTGCGACATGCTGGTGGAGCGCAGGCACACCTTTCTTTGAGAAGTAGTGCCGACTGGGCATCTGGTACTGGGGCACTGCGACGGACATAAGGTCTCGAAAATCCTCTGTGTCCACCAGGCGGAAAGGCAGCATTTCTGTAGCCAAGAGCTTGCAGATGGTGAAATTCAACCTCTTAGCTTTCTCATGGCTAGGAGGAAATGGTCTTTTACTTGTCCACATCTGAGGGACCGAGGGCTGGCTATTGTGCTTAGACGGGGTTGATAAGGGTGTCCCCGGCAAACTGCCGGTCTGTGAGGAAGATGCAGGCGGACATGTTAGGTTGCCTTGATCCAAAGGTGATGCTATCGATGTCGGACAGCGCTCAAGACCAGCTGGTGTTACCACCTCCAAAGAAAATGATGACCTGCCAATCACGCTGGCTGTTGCGGGTAAAGAGGTGGCAGGTCTGCGCCCCAAAACAGGTGTGACTGCTGTCCCCCCAGTCACAGAGGATGAAGAGGCCGCGGATGCACAAGATATGGCAGACGGTGGTTGGCCCGGCCGGCTAGACCGCATTGTAGCACACTGAGCTTCCCACTGCAACTTATGCTTCATGTCCATGTGCCGGTTCATGCATGAAGTACTCAAACTATGTATTTTTTGGCCTCTACTTAGCTTTTGCTGACAAATGTTACAGATAACACGAGTTGGGTCATCTTTATCGATCTGAAAAAATGCCCAGGCTATGCAAGGCTTAGCACCCATGCGACCTGAAGAGCCACCACGACTTGTGGTGAGAGGCAGAGTTGTGTTTGAGGATGCAGTTGTTGACGTGCTTCCAGTACTACGTCTCTGTCCAGGAAGGCGCAACCTGACCTCGTCGTCACTAGCATCTTCCTCCACCTCCTCTGCTGACCTCATCTCTTGGCTGACTGTGGGTTGACAGTAAGTGGGATCTCCGACCTCATCATCATCACCCTGTGCGTTATCACACCCGTCGTCCTCAGAGCCAACCTGTTCCTGCCCTGACAAAAAACTAAAGTTGTCGCTCCAATCAGGTATTTGAGTCTTATCATCGTCTTCCTCATTGTCTCCACCAACAGGAGTTACAGTTTGGGAATGAGGGTCTACATTATGGTCAGAACCTTCTGCGTCTGGTCCTGGATCCGACTCATAAAGATTCTGGGCATCAGTGCAGATCATTTCCTCGTCTGGATTCACAGAAGCGCTGGAGTCGACCTCTGATTCCCAGGCTATAGTATGAGTAAACAGCTCTGCACACTCAACCATCTGTTCTACCTCATACTCAGACGGGCAGCTGGAGATTTGGGAGCTGTGAGGAAGCAAGTGCGATTTGGGTGACACCTTTGAGGACTGGAGTATTTGTGATGTTGAAGTTGATGTGGAGGAGAGCCCACTTAAAGGAGCACTTGATATCCGTTGAAGCACCTGCTGTTTTTGTGCCTCATCTGGAATTTGTAGCGATTGGCGTGGCCGTAAGAAAGGGATCTTATCACATTGTCCGCTAAAAGAAGTAGACATTTTAGTTTGGCTGGAAGATGGTCTTTCTTCTGCACCTACCCCACGGACACAACCTTTTTTCCCCTTCCCAACACGCCTATTCCCCTTTCCACCAGCAGCAGGCCTTTTTCCACTCATTTTGGTGGTTAACTAATTCACAACTCTGGAGTTGTTTGCACAAAAAAACAATGGATGGTAACCGAGCAGAGCTGAGTGGCCAAACTGTGGTATTAGGCCAAAACTATTGGCTGGGTTAGATGCAGAAAAAAATTATTTTTAATTTGCAACCTGATGGAGGTCAGTATAGATGGACTAATAGACCAAGTCCCACACACCGCTAGAAGCCCAAATATTTTTTCAGAGCTAGATGCAGAAAAAAATTATTTTTAATTTGCAACCTGATGGAGGTCAGTATAGATGGACTAATAGACCAAGTCCCACACACTGCTAGAAGCCCAAATATTTTTTCAGAGCTAGATGCAGAAAAAATTATTTTTAATTTGCAACCTGATGGAGGTCAGTATAGATGGACTAATAGAACAAGTCCCACACGCTGCTAGAAGCCCAAATATTTTTTCAGAGATAAATGAAGAAAAAAATTATTTTTAATTTGCAACCTGATGGAGGTCAGTATAGATGGACTAATAGACCAAGTCCCACACACTGCTAGAAGCCCAAATATTTTTTCAGAGCTAGATGCAGAAAAAAATTATTTTTAATTTGCAACCTGATGGAGGTCAGTATAGATGGACTAATAGACCAAGTCCCACACACCGCTAGAAGCCCAAATATTTTTTCAGAGCTAGATGCAGAAAAAAATTATATTCAATTTGCAACCTGCTGGAGGTCAGTATAGAAGGACTAATAGAACAAGTCCCACACACTGCTAGAAGCCCAAATATTTTTTCAGAGCTAAATGAAGAAAAAAATTATTTTTAATTTGCAACCTGATGGAGGTCAGTATAGATGGACTAATAGACCAAGTCCCACACACTGCTAGAAGCCCAAATATTTTTTCAGAGCTAGATGCAGAAAAAAATTATATTCAGTTTGCAACCTGATGGAGGTCAGTATAGATGGACTAATAGAATGATGCTATGCCCAAAAGATTTTACTTCACTAGGTGCAGTAAAAAAATTGGTATTCTATACACAGGTGGTATATCTTGCAACACAGATAGGCTACTCCACTGACTAACACACTCTGCAATAGGCCAAAAAGGATTAGCTTTGCTAGATTCAGCCAAATGCTTGAAAAAAACTTGCACAGCACTGGCACAGACCTGCCTGGCAAAAACTGATAGGAACTGATGTAACCTAGTCCTGAAAAGGACTCCAATTACAATTAGTCTTTACTCCCACAATCTATCTATTTAAGAGCACAGACCTGCCTGATAAAAGTCGTAGGAAATGCTGTAACCTAGTCCTTAAAAGGACTGCAATCACAACTATTCCCTACTCCCAAGCTATCTGTATATTTGTGCGAAAATTGGCTTGAAATTAACAAGGTATAGCGCACACAGCAACAGCGGTGCCGTCTAACACGCAGCTGCAGCAGTGAGAAAATGGTGGCGACGGGGAAAATGGCTTGGTCTTATAGGGCAAGGACATGTGACATACACTGCCAATCACACATGCCCTTGCTTGTGTGAAAAAAAGCACTTCGCTCCGTGTGTGCGCTGCTGATAGGCTGACAGATTGCACCTCCCCACTGCAAATGCGGGAAAGAGAAAAAAAAATGGAGATCTTCATTGTTCCTGCAGAGATCCATCCCCTGCCCCTCCCCCCGCCCCGCTGTACACTCAAACTGCGTATTAACATTAATTTTCATCATTACTGAGAAAAAATCCAGTTATGATTTTGGTGCACGAACAGTTATCGAACATAACCTCGAACAGCCGAATTTTTCTCAAATTGCTCGTGTTCGCCAACCGGCTCGAACACCGCCCAAAACAGCTCGAATTTGAGATTGGCGAACAGTTCGAGTAGAACAACGCTCATCTCTACTTATTACCTACCAGCCATTGTCTCCTTTATCACTCGCTAGTTCTTATACATATGATTTCACATCTTCGTTGGAAGCCGTATTAGGAATCTCCATCGCAGATTTTATCATACAGGACGAGTTCTCAGCCAACAGCTATTTTGCCATTGTTCACATGACGTAAGCCTATGTTATATACAGCAATATGCAGCAGGATACACGAGATCCAGGGAAATATCCGATCGCCAAAAATGGGGTCAGGAAGGAATTTTTTTCCCCCCTGAATCAGAATTCTTTTGGGGGGGTTTCTTTGCCTTCTTCTGGATCTTTGGGTCCCAATGACTCTCAGGTGGTCCCCAATGACCGCAGATCGTTTTGTGGTCTCCACCGGGGCCAATCTGAGAGTGACTGTGACCATAGTTTAATTTCTTAAAGGACCAGTAATATTTTCATTACAATGTTGCTTATTGCTATTTCAATAAAAAAATTAATTATATATATATATATTATTTTGTGTGTTTTTTTGTTCCTGGATTTCACCTTACACAGTGAAAATGATAAGAGTAATCACAAAATGTGGGGGCTCCATACACAGACAGAAGATGTCATAATATCAACTCTGGTACCAAATTCCATGACAATTGTTCTGGGGTTCAGTCTGTGATGGAGCAGTAACATTGTATCCAGGATGTCGTACACACCATGCTACAGAAAGAAGACTGAAGAACGGGACGCAGCTGCAGAATACACGAGACACAGGGTCTTGTGTAACAGTAAAAAACAGTAAAGATGTTCAACAAGTGGCCAGGGGGCTCCAGGACCAAACCAGGAGGGAGGCCTCAGTCATCAGTGGCCAATATTCGCATGAAGTGGCCCACATTTACCAACCGTTCTGCAGCCACTCGTTTACCTTTGTCCAACATCTCCGTCGGTCCTTGCAGTTATTAGGCCACCACTGAAATTTTTTTCTGACTACACACAGACACGTACATAGAAACCGTGCATGCCACCATCACCGTACACAACCAGAGTCCTGGTCCAGACCAGTGGCCTTTACAATTCAAGTCTACTTGGGTTTAAACAAGGGTACTGTCTCTAAGAGAACCATGTGCTTGCCACTTGGAACAGCAGTAATACAGTAACACCAGGTTAATATTCTTCGGGCACAGAGATGCACATACAGTGAACCCTCTTAAAAAGAAGAAATGGACTGACATTCCCTAAGCAATAAGTACCCACACAATTGAGGGACAAATTGCTAGCCCTTGCTGCACCATGGTGTATGCCCAGTGGTGGCCACTCTTAGTCTAAGTTGGCTCTTCAGATTGCATGGTGATAAAGAACCTGAGGGCCATATACCTTCAAGAAAAAACAATTTATGCGCTAAGAACCTTCGCATTTTGTAAGTATAGCTTTCTGAGCATTAATATAGTCTAAATTCAATGTTCACACTGACTTTGTGTATCTTGGCCATAGTGGAGTGCTGCTGCGCTTTTTTTATTTGTATTATACAATTCATGCAGCTGGCACCAGTTCACACTTAGGAGGTGCTGGTGAGGATTTTTTACTATTTATCTCTATAGGAGGTTGAATTGCCTTCTACCTGACACTGCACTCCTCCCATTGACCAGCAGGTGATTTATAATCAGTTTTACCCACCCATTTAAATTGTAGGCGTTTTTGCCCAGAAGTGACGTGTGTTGTCCAAAGAGGTAGGCTTGTAGCCCAAAAGTGGCATGGTACGTAGAACAGGGACCCATCAGACAGGAGGTCACCTTGCCATAGTTGATGGGCACACATGAATTGGCCAATTTATGCGCTAAGAAACTACAGCTTTCTGAGCTGTAGTCTAAATTTAATGTTCACACTGACTTTGTGTATCTTGGCCATAGTGGAGTGCTGCAACGCTTTTTTTTGAGTTTAGCTTTATTTTTATTTTTTTTTACTTTTTGTGTATAGGTAAATGTCTCTGTTTCTATTGATTCAATGGAAAAACGTGGAGATTGTGTGAGGGATTTCAAGAACACACATGTCGTTTGTTGCATATTTTCCCATTTAAATCAATAGGAAGCTTATTCAAATAGTATTTGGGTATGTGCATATGGTGTCTTTTAGATGCCAGTGTACCAGCATAATTTTTGAACCAAGAGAAGCTGAAAGAAAACGCGTTGCAGTCAACATCTTTTTTGTATTATTTCATATATAAAATGGTGGCGGCTTCCAAGCAGAAGCCACCTAAAGAATGTTCCGTTCATTTCTTTTTAGATGCTTCACGGCTTTCGAAGCCTGAAGCAGTTACAAAAAACAGGACAAAGACACACAACGTGAATGAGCAACAACTGTTTTGCGTAAATACATGCTTCTTCAGGCTTCATCCAACAGAACCAGAAGAAGTGTGTACGTACGCGAAACGGCTGTTGCTCATTCACTTTGTGTGTCTCTGATAACCATCCCATGACCGAATAACTTTGCTTTCTGATTTAATTGCCAGTGGTGAGTGTCACTTTCCACGTCTTTCTATTCTGTTTTTTGAAGTTTCAAGTTGGATATTTTTTAAGCTGAGCACCACAGGATCTAAACATATACTCCACGGGATTTCTTTGATATTGGGTGTGCTAAGCAGTGCCAGTATTTTCTTTTTTTCTTTTTACTATTGTGCTTTATAATAAGGATTTTGAAGCACGATCCTTGTAAAAATAGATTTGTGATAGCACGTCTTGTGACAAATATTTAAAATGCTAAATTTCTACAGTAAAATTCCCAACTACAAAATCTTCACCAAGTAGTTGTGACTAATATCATTGAACATAAGCTGCAAATGATGCACTGGGTGTAATCCATAGTGTAAATCAGCAGCTTAAATTGATCTGCAGTGGATTTAAAACTGGCACTAAAGGTGATTTTAAGCTGAAGATTGATTTATTCATGTACCATATGGATGAGTTTTGGCAAAATCTCATTCAAAATGCAACTACAGTAATTCGCTGCGAATTATCCTCCAACAAATTTATGGCGGAAAATCGAGCCTGTATTCGTTACGTGGACACATGCCCTAGTGTAACATTTTAGGTGAGAAAAAAATGAATATTATACAGTAACACACAGTAAACACAAACACTAACCTTTTCAATGGCTTGTTCCAACTTGGAATTTAGCGACTGTGCTTTTTTCAGGTATCTGTTCACCTCCTGGATATCACCATACGCTTCAAGTTCTTTAACTTGCTTTCCATAGCTCTCTAATTCTTCAATAAACCTCTCACAACGCAACTGTACAATAATCAAAGTTTCATTGAAAAAAAAACAAGTTCACAACTTTAAAAAAAATATTGTACATATTTTGTACACCGAAGAATGAAAGCTACAAAGCACATTCTGTGTGACGCAAATTGCTGTTATCGCAGTGTAATAAATGTTATATAATTTATAAAACACTCAGGAAACAAATCCATTTCATTACTTCATTATATCAAACAAGTGACGTCAGATAATGTGTAATCTCAGCAATAAATGTGTAACTAAATGTATATATTGCTGACCTTCAGTCCTTCTTGAAACTGTTCAGTCTTGTCCTTAATTATCTTTCTGTGCTCCTCAAAAACGTCTCCCATTCGGCCGTGCCACTGAAAGGTACTATTGTTCAAACGAATATCGGAAGGAGACAAAGTTACATAATCCACAAGGAACAAAAGGCGATTTTTGGATTCTACAAGTTTCTGCTCCATAAACATCATATCCTGAGCTTCCACCTTCTTTATGTATTCCTGGGGAAGGAACAAAAGAAAACAATTTACATTATTTAATGACTCAAAATCATTATAATTTTCTACTTGTGTGGGATTCACAAGATAGCCAATAATTCCCGAAATATTAGTGCTCTTAAAAAATAAGAACAATACTGGAAATTCATATGAATGCAGTCTGATGTCTAGATAATCTATAGCTGCAAATTGAGAAGTATTAAAGTATAATTTTTCCATCAGCAGGTCCGGTATCATCACATTTATAAAGATCTGAGAGGTCACTGTAGCCAAGCGGCAGGTATCATACACCTGTCCTAATCTAATGAATAGCACAGGTCATGGATACCTGCCACTCGTGCACTGTACCTGTCGCTGCTCACCTTTCCTATACATAACGGATGCTCAGCACACCCAGAATAAGTGTTCCCCTCTGACACGGCCTCTCCAGCTACACTTTCGTATGGTGGATTCCATCTTTCTCACATACCCCGCTCCAATGGCAAGCATGGTGGAGGAGTAGGTTTTCTCCTGTCAGATAACTGCTCTTTACCCATATCCCACTACAACCCTCCATTGCTCTCCCCTCTTTTGAGGTGCATTATGTGTGCATCTATTCCCCCTCCAACCTCCAACTGGCTGTCATTTACCGCCCCCAGGACCAGCCACCACTTTTTTCGACCACTTCTCCACCTGGCTGCTTCATTTCCTTTCCGCTGACATCCCCACTATCATCATGGGTAACTTCAACATCCCCATTGACACGTCCCACACATCTGCCTCTAAGCTTGTATCCCTCACTTACTCCTTCAGCCTTGCTCAATGGTCTTCTGCCCCTACTCACAAAGATGGCCATACACTGGAACTCATCTTTACCCGCATCTGTTCCCCATCTAACTTCTCTAACTCTCTCCCCCTGTCTGATCACAACATACTCACATTCTCTTCCCTCTCCTCTCCAGGTGCACAATCCCCACTCCACAAACTTGCACACCCTCGCAGAAATCACTCATCTGAACCCCTCCTCCCTCTTAAAGACAGAAGTTCCTTACACGATGCAGATGCTGCTCCCGCTTTATATAACACCACAACAGCTGCAGCTCTCAATTTGGTCGCCCCCCTCACACATACCACAGCTAGCACACTAAACAGGCAACCCTGGCACACCAACCTGACTAAAGAACTGCAAAGGGCCTCCAGGGATGTTGAGCAGAGATGGAAAAGGTCCCACTTCAACGAGCACTTCATCGCATTCAAACAGTCCCTCACTTCTTTCAAATCCACACTTACTGCAGCAAAACAAACCTACTTCTCATCTCTCATATCCTCCATCTCACAACACTAAACAGCTATTCAAAACTTTGAATTCTCTCGATCACACCCATCCTCAAAAAGCCCTCCCTTGACCCAACCTTTCTGACTAGCTATCGCCCCATATCATTTCTCCCATATGCCTCAAAACTACTGGAACAACACGTCCATTCTGAACTGTCCTCCCACCTTTCCTCCTGCTCCCTCTTTGATCGCTTGCAATCTGGCTTTCAAACGCATCACTCCACTGAAACTGCCCTGACTAAAGTCACGACGACAGCGACCTACTAATCGCCAAATCTAAGTGACAATACTCTGTTCTACTCCTCCTGGGCCTGTCATCTGCCTTTGACACAGTGGACCATTCCCTCTTACTACAGACTCTCTCATCTCTCGGCATCACAGACTTGGCTCTATCTTGGATCTCTTCATACCTAATAGACCGGACATTCAGTGTCTCCCATTCACACACCACCTCCTCATCTCGCCCCCTATCTGTCGGTGTCCCCCAAGGTTCAGTCCTAGGGCCCCTACTCTTCTCCATCTACACCTTCGGCCTGGGACAGCTCATAGAGTCTCATGACTTTCAATATCAACTCTATGCTGATGACAAACAGATCTACCTCTCTGGACCGGATATCACCTCCTTACTAACCAGAATCCCACAATGCATGTCCACTATTTCATCCTTCTTCTCTGACAGATTTCGAAAACTCAACATGGATAAAACTGAATTCATCATCTTTCCACTGTCTCACTCAATTCCCCCATCTGACCTATATCATAGTCAATGGCTGCTCACTCTCCCCAGTCCCGCAAGCTCGCTGCCTCAGGGTAACCCTGGACTCTGATCTCTCCTTCAAACCACATATCCAAGCCCTTTCCACTTCCTGCCGACTCCAACTCAAAAATATCTCCCAGATCCGCACATTCCTCAACCACGAATCTGCAAAAACACTAGTGCACGCCCTTCATCATCTTTCGCCTCGACTACTGCAACCTCCTGCTCTGTGGCCTCCCTTCCAACACTCTTGAACCCCTCCAATCTATCCTAAACTCTGCTGCCTGACTAATGGCTCCCCATTACCCAGAGTCTCCAGTTCAAAACTCTAACCATGGCATACAAAGCCATCCAGAACCGGTCTCCTCCATACATCTGTGAGCTAGTCTCCTGGTACATACCTGCACGCAACCTCCGATCCTCACAAGATCTCCTTCTCTACTCCCCTCTTATCTCCTCTTCCCACAATCGCATACAAGATTTCTCCCGTGCATTCACCTTACTCTGGAACTCTCTACCCCAACATATCAGACTCACACCTACCGTGGACACCTTTAAAAGGAACCTGAAGACCCACCTCTTCCGACAAGCCTACAACCTGCAGTAACCACCACTACACCATACTGCTGCACGGCCAGCTTTAGGCTATGTACCCACGATGCAGAAGTGAAGCAGAAAATTTCTGCAGCATTTCTGCATCTCCCTGGCAGAAAAAAACGCATGCAGATTGTGCATGCGTTTTTCCTGCAGAATACATGCAGATCCACATGCGGGTTCACATGCATTTCCGCATGCAGATTGACAAGCACTTTCCAGGCGATAGCATCACTTGGAAAGTGCTTGACAACTAGGTCACACTGTATAAATCCATGCAAACAGCATGGATTTATACAGTGTGAACCGTAAAAATTAAAACAAATAAAGCTATACTCACTCCCGAGGCCCCGGCGTGGCTGCAGCGCTGCTTCCTGGCTGGTTCCCGGCTGCCGGCATATCGCGAGACAGAGCGGTGAAGGGCCTGCGGTCACATGACTGTGACGTCACCGCAGGTCCTCAAGCGATGCTGGCATTCAGAGAGAAGACGCCGGACAGGTGAATATAAACTTTATTTGTTATTTTATTCTTTTTTTTACAGGTACAATGGTACCCAGGTCTGGATGAGAGTCTCCTCTCCTCCAGAACTGGGTAACATCCGCACATAGAGACGCATAGAAGCCGCTTGTAAAAATGTACAGTCGCGGTTTCTGTGCGTCTCAATGCAAGTCAATGGCGGGAGTTCCGCTGCACTTCCGCAAAATTAAATGACATGCTGCGGATTTTTGTACGCAGCATAAACGCTGCGGAAAAATCCGCAGCATGTGCATAGAACATGCGGAATCCCCTTGGGGACCATGGGGTGCGGATTACCTAGCGTTTTACAAGCGTTTCCGCTGCGGAAATTCCGCAGCATAAATGCTTGAAAAACGCTACGTGGGCACACAGCCTTACCCTCACCTACTGTATCCTCACCCATCCCTTGTAGATTGTGAGCCTCATGGGCAGGATCTTCTCTCCCCCTGTATCAGTCACTGACTTGTTTTGTTCAGATTATTTTAACTGTTTGTGCTATGCATTCCCGTTTCACATGTAAAGCGCCATGGAATAAATGGCGTTATAATAATACATAATAGTAATACAATTGCTCACAGATCTATCCCGAAAGACACTTGCTAAAAGAAGGATATTGAAACCACTACTTGATGCCCTCCGGGAAAATGTACTCCTGGGGGTACTCATTAAAAGATGAAGGTCCAGAAAAAAGAAGTTTGTATAAAAAAGAACATTGTATACTTGTATTCAACCGACATGAGACCATTCTGTGATGCCCTGGACAATCCCAGAATCCATATATCTGACTGGCCACCTGATCTACCATTGCCACAGAGAGTTCCTGCAAGCCACTAGATCAGGAACTTGAGGGCTTTGTATTTAATAACAATTTTTTACTGCATCTAGCCCAGTAAATACTTTTGGGCCTGTAGCAGTATCTGTTACTCATTGTAGTAGCCCATCTGTACCAAGCTACACCACATTTGTATTTAATAACAATTTTTTACTGCATCTAGCCCAGTAAATACTTTTGGGCCTGTAGCAGTGTCTGTTACTCATTGTAGTAGCCCTTCTGTACCAAGCTACACCACCTGTGTATCTAATAAAATTGTTTTACTGCATCTAACCCAGCCAATCCTTTTGGGCTAGTACCACAGTTTGGCCACTCAGCTCTGCTCGGTCTCCATCCATTGTTTTTTGTGCAAACAACTACAGAATTGTCAATTAGTTAACCACCAAAATGAGTGGAAAAAGGCCTGCTGCTGGTGGAAAGGGGAATAGGCGTGTTGGAAAGGGAAAAAAAGGTTGTGTCCGTGGGGTAGGTGTTAAAGCAACAGTAACATCTGCAGAAGAAAGACCATCTTCCAGCCAAACTAAGATGTCTACTTCTTTTCGTGGACAATGTGATACGATCCCTTTCTTACGGACACGCCCATCGCTACAAATTCCAGATGAGGCACAAAAACAGCAGGTGCTTCAACGGATATCAAGTGATCCTTCAAGTGGGCTCTCCTCCACCTCAAATTCAACATCACAAATACTCCAGTCCTCAGAGGTGTCACCCCAATCGCACTTGCTTCCTCACAGCTCCCAAGTCTCCAGCTGCCCGTCTCAGTATGGGGTAACACAGATGGTTGAGTCTACAGAGCTGTTTACTCATACTATAGCCTGGGAAACGGAGGTCTGCTCCAGAGCTACTGTTAATCCAGACGAGGAAATGATCTGCACTGATGCCCAGAATGTTTATGAGTCGGGTCCAGGACCAGATGAAGAAGGTTCTGAGCATAATGTAGACCCTCGCTCCCAAACTGTAACTTCTGTTGGTGGAGACAATGATGAAGACGATGATGAGACTCAAATGCCTGATTGGAGCGACAACTTGACTTTTCGGTCAGGGCAGGAAGAGGTTGGCTCTGAGGACGACGGGTGTGAGAACACACAGGGTGATGATGACGAGGTTGGAGATCCCACTTACTGTCAACCCATAGTCAGCCAGTCGATGAGGTCAGCAGAGGAGGTGGAGGAGGATGCTATTGACGACGAGGTTAGGTTGCGCCTTCCTGGACAGAGACGGAGTACTGGAAGCACGTGAACAACAGCATCCTCAACCACAACTCTGCCTCTGACCACAAGTCGTGGTGGCTCTTCAGGTCGCATGGGCTCTAAGCCTTGCATAGCCTGGGCATTTTTTCAGATCGATAAGGATGACCCAACTCGTGTTATCTGTAATATTTGTCACCAAAAGCTAAGTAGAGGCCAAAAAATCCATAGTTTGAGTACTTCATGCATGAACCGTCACATGGATATGAAGCATAAGTTGCAGTGGGAAGCTCACTGTGCTACAATGCGGCCTAGCGGGCCGGGCCAACCACCGTCTGCCCCATCTTGTGCATCCGCGGCCTCTTCATCCTCTGTGACTGGGGGGACAGCAGTCACACATGTTTTTGGACGCAGACCTGCCACCTCTTTACCCGCAACAGCCAGTGTGATTGGCAGGTCATAATTTCATTTGGAAGTGGAAACACCAGCTGGTGTTGAGCGCTCTCTGACATCGAGAGCACCACCTTTGGATCAAGGCAACCTAACTTTTCCGCCTGCATCTTCCTCACAGACCGGCAGTTTGCCAGGGACACCCTACTCAACCCCGTCTAAGCACAACAGCCAGCCCTCGGTCCCTCAGATGTGGACAAGTAAAAGACCATTTCCTCGTAGCCATGACAAAGCTAAGAGGTTGAATTTCACCATCTGCAAGCTGTTGGCTACAGAAATGCTGCCTTTCAAAACTGGTGGACACAGAGGATTTTCGGGACCTTATTTCCGTCGCAGTGCCCCAGTACCAGATGCCCAGTCGGCACTACTTCTCAAAGAAAGGTGTGCCTGCGCTACACCAGCATGTCGCACACAACATCACCGCTTCTTTGAGAAACTCTGTGTGTGACAGGGTGCATTTCACCACAGACACTTGGACGAGTAGGCATGGACAGGGGCATTACATGTCTCTGACTGGGCACTGGGTAACTATGGTGACAGCAGGACGAGGGGCTGCTGTCCAAGTCTTGCCGTCCCCACGAGTTGTGCGTCAATCCTCTTTATCTAGAAGTTCCTCCACTGCTTCTGCCTCCTCAACCTCCTCTCGGTCCTCCACCTGCACCCAAAGCCTGTCTGGTAATGCCACCCACTTTCTAACTGCGCAGAAGGAATCCTGCACACCTCCTTACTATGCTGGCAGCAGGGCTCAACGTCATCAGGCGGTGTTTACTTTGAAATGTCTGGGAAATGTGAGTCACACAGCTGAGGAGTTGTGGTCAGCTCTGGAGACCCAGTTTCATGAATGGTTGTCTCGACTGGACCTGCAACCAGGGAAGGCCGTGTGAGACAATGCTGCAAATCTGGGTGCGGCCCTTCGCCGGGGCAATGTCACACACGTGCCTTGTATGGCTCACGTGTTGAACCTGATTGTCCAGCAATTTTTAGCCCACTATCCCGGACTAGATGGCCTTCTGCAGAGGGCACGGTCGCTGTGTGCTCACTTCCGCAGTTTGCATCCCGCAGCTCAACGACTTACAGCTCTACAGAAGTCGTTGGGCCTGCCAGTTCACCGGCTGAAATGCGATGTGCCGACACGGTGGAATTCAACTCTGCACATGTTGCAGCGACTGTGGCAGCACCGACAAGCCCTGGTGCAATACGTTCTGACATATAGCCTGGGCCAACGAGATCCAGAGGTGGGGCAAATCACGCTGCAGGAGTGGTCTCAGATCAGGGACCTATGCACCCTTCTGCACAGTTTTGAAATGGCAACGAAGATGTTTAGTGCTGACGATGCCATTATCAGCATGACTATTCGGGTGATTTACATGCTGGAGCACACGTTAAACAGAATTCGGAGTCAGGTGGTGGGACAAGAGGAGGTGGAGGAAGTAGAGGAGGAGTCGTATGCGGAAGGGATAACATCTCCAAGGTCCAGACGGTCGGCAGCACCAAGGCAGCAGGCATGGGAGGGTGGGGGAGAGGGATTAACCAGGGCGCATGGTAGCAGCCAAACTGTTGAGGAAGGTGCAGGTGTAGCACCCCGAGGACTCGGCTGCTACAGGGGTATTGCACCTCGAACCAGAGGTGTGGTATTCCACTCCCGGGTAAGGATGGAGTGTGGAACATAGCTCAGTTAGCTGCATGCACTACACTCACCCCATTTCCGGGGGACAGACCAACGACAGCTTCTGTCCCTGGCTGGAGTGGGGAGGGGGGAGGAACATCCCAGTGGTGTAGGAGCAGAGAGGGGAGGGACTCTGGGCATAGGTAGGAGCCCATTGGGTGCTAGCCACCTGGGCTCGGGTGTCAGAAGGGAGGATATAAGGTGGGCACCATCTTGGATTAGGGAGTTCAGGCAGGAGGAGAAGAGGAGAGGAGCTCAGCCAGAGAGGGCTGACAGGGAGCTGTGGCTCAGTCCGGGCCCAGCTCCAGAGCCAGGCCTGAAGTGGAGGCCTGAGGCAGGGAGAGAGAGAGAAAGAAGAAGAAGGAGGAACAGGAACACCAGGAAAGGCCCCTGCCTCACCAGCTGCCCTGAGGCTATACCCCTCCCGTTGGGGGTTATACCATCCACGCTGCACCACCGTACCACCGGCCTCAGCGGTCTGCCCTGCAGCGGCGGCTTCATAGCCGCAATCAACGGGTGGCGTAGTCGGACACTAATACCATCATACCAATACCTTCCACTTAGTTTGACCACCCTGGGCGCGGACCGGGTCACCCCACACGAAGACTACTACCCCCATCGGATCCGGCTCCGGGTATCCCCCGCATGCGCAACGCGGCACAACATGGCCCAGGGGGCGAGTCAACTTTGGCGTAGTCGGCAGGATCTCGTGCCCGCAACCACCGGGTACTGCGTGCCTGAAGAAAAGTGCATATATACCTCAAAAAGGAGTCTCCTGCCAATTCCAGAGGGTTCCCGCCATCGGACGCCATCTGGGGTCGTTTCCCGCCGTTTGCCCGCCATCTGCAGCCTTTGCACGCCATCTGCGGAGTTTCCCGCCAACAGTGGACGATTCCCGCCATCTTGGACAGTTTCCCGCCCTGGCAGAGCGGACGCCATTGTGGGCGTGCCAGAGGGTGGCAAGAGACCACCTCCCATCGTGGGCATGGTCCCAGAGTGGCGCCAAAGGAAGAGACCGCCCCCACCAGCCGAGACTACAATAATGGAGATGTCCATCAGAGTGGGGGGTCTGCCCCTGAAACTGACTGTCACTAAGATGCCCCGGGACCACTCCCAATGGGGGCGGATAGAGAACAAAACTGAGAGGATGGGTGCGGCCTGGAGGAGTCTGGATGGATCGCACCCGGGAATGGAGGAAGCGCCCAGCAATGCCAGCACCTCGGGCCGGGGCCTGCTGCAGGCCGCAACGCCAGACAGCCTAGTGGAGATCCTGGCACAGCTCCCCAGAGATCCGGAGCGTGCACAGGCTGCGCTGGAGGACTTGGACCGGAGGATGGCCCGAGTACAGCAGGAAGCACTGGCCGAATGGAGAAGGGAGATGGCCCAGCAGGCTGGAACCCACCAGCAGAGGATGCCACCCGCAACGTGGGGCATGTCTGCCCCTAAGGATGGTGCAGGAGGGACGAAGGCCGGAGACGACGCCGCGGAGGGAGCTGCAAGGATGGAAGCAGGTAATGGGGACGTCATTACCCCGAGCCCAGTAGCCGTAAGCCTGCCCCAGCTCCGCGTCGCAGAGCCCGAAGTCCTACTCACCGCGCCCGTTGCCGCACTGCCACTGCTCCCAACTAGGCCTCAAGCGGCAGGAGCCGCGGTCACACCCTCTTCCGCGCCACGCCCCTTGACCCTGAGCGCGGCGAAACAGGAAGTGCCACCGGCCTGGTCGCAAGGCCTAGTGAACCAGGGCGCCGCTGCCCCAACAGCGCCCTCTACCTCCAAAGCGCCCCCGGCCTGGTCGCAAGGCCGAATACCCCTGGGCGCCGCGGCCCCCACCGCGCACTCTACCTCCACAGTGCCACCACTGGGCGCAGATCTCTTCGCGCAACATACCAGCCCGGACGGGCTGCCCTTCGTGTGGCCACCGGAGTACGTCAACCCCCGACTCCGGAGGGAGCGGCCCCTGTGCGAGCCCCTGATCCCGGCTCCGGCGCCCGCCAAAATTGTTCCACTCCCGTTGGAGGACGCCCAATTTGCATGGGATCCGACCGGTGAGGACCTCATGGGGTTCACCAAGGAGACCCGGGCAGACGCAGCCCGGCGTGAGGAGTGCTGCCGTCAACAGCTGGAGGTCTTTGGGAGAGAACGGCGAGGGAGGCGAATCCGCGAGGAACAGCTGCAGGCCCAAAGCGCGGAGCAGAAACGCCGGGCCCGACGAAACCCCCGTACGGCCCTCGGCCCCCGCACCACCGGGACCGTAATAAAGTTCCAGCTAGAGAATGGCTGGGGCTTTATCCGGGATCACCGAACTCCCGGCGACGTCTTTGTCACCCGCAGGGATGTCGAGAGCCACCTGCCGGAGGGACACCGCGGACGTGACCTCTACCCGGGTGATGTGGTCGCCTTCACCCGGCATCAGTGTGCTAAAGGACCGTACGCCCTTCACGTACACCGGCTGACTGAGGAGGAGATGCAGTATGAGGAAGACCAAGAGGACCCGGACGGGTCTGAAGACTACCCTCAGGAAGGAGCAGGAGGACATTGTTACTAATGAACGGTAACTGAAACTGTATATAGTTACCCGTAAGGGTACCTGTCATGCTGCTAATTGGAGTGTGGTCCCCGTTGGGACTAGTATGGAGTTATTAAAGGGACTGTTACCTGTGTGCCCTAATCCCTAATCAGGCTGAGGACTGTGAGCAGCCATTCCCTATTCCCACTGGCCGAGGACTGAGAGCGGTCAACGCCCTGTAAATAGTTGCGCTTCTTAAAGTGCCCCCTACTGGTTTTATAAGGAACTGTTTTTCTACTACGGAATTGGTGACTGTTGCACTTTACCTGGTCACAAGTTGCACCGTGGCCAGAAATCAAGAATATGTTCTGAAAACGTTGTATGTGAAAATGTCTTATAATAGAAAGTTTATTATGCTGCTAAAACAGTAATGCCAAAGTCTTGCATAATGTTTTACAAAAGAGTTCCGGTGGCATTAGCCAGATATTTTATAATGTCATAGGAAAATGTTTTATACCTGTAACGTTTAAAAAGAAAAGAGTACCTCCCATAAAGGGATGAGTTCATAGTTAATATCTTATATGTGAGTGCACTTTAAAATTTTTGTATGTCTAATTGTTTTGCTCTATTCCAGCCCGAGGACGTGCTGTGATTTACCAGGGGGGAATGTAGCACCCCGAGGACTCGGCTGCTACAGGGGTATTTCACCTCGAACTAGAGGTGTGGTATTCCACTCCCGGGTAAGGATGGAGTGTGGAACATAGCTCAGTTAGCTGCATGCACTACACTCACCCCATTTCCGGGGGACAGACCAACGGTACTCCCACCAGATAGATGTGCAGGTACGACAGCTTCTGTCCCTGGCTGGAGTGGGGAGGGGGGAGGAACATCCCAGTGGTGTAGGAGCAGAGAGGGGAGGGACTCTGGGCATAGGTAGGAGCCCATTGGGTGCTAGCCACCTGGGCTCGGGTGTCAGAAGGGAGGATATAAGGTGGGCACCATCTTGGATTAGGGAGTTCAGGCAGGAGGAGAAGAGGAGAGGAGCTCAGCCAGAGAGGGCTGACAGGGAGCTGTGGCTCAGTCCGGGCCCAGCTCCAGAGCCAGGCCTGAAGTGGAGGCCTGAGGCAGGGAGAGAGAGAGAAAGAAGAAGAAGGAGGAACAGGAACACCAGGAAAGGCCCAGAGACGCAGGAAGAGAGGGAACCCTGAGATCCCACGAGTTAACGGGTGAAGGGTTGGCAGAACAGGGTACCGGATCCCAAACTGGTGGAGGCCAATTATCCTCAGCCAGGAACCGGAGGTCGTGGTCAAGCCTTGGCGCGACCCCTCACCATATCCACCAGGAAGGCATACCACGTATAGGGTCAGGGGAGCCGGGAAAGGTTTCACCACTAGAAGGCCCGAGGGAGCCGGACAAAGGTGGGTCCCTGGTGGGGACGGCCAGTAGAAAGGAAGAGAGGGGAGCCCTGGACCACGCTCCGGAATTGCCTGGGAGTTAGCCGAGTCCCTCACCTGGTGGGCGCAGCACGGCTCGGGTGGTCCTTACTGCGCACAAGTGACCTGATAAAGAACTGTGAGTAAAGCTGTGAAAACTGCAACCGCACGTCTCAGTGATTCCTTGCCACACTACCACTACCACCATCATTCCTCCCTGCCTCACCAGCTGCCCTGAGGCTATACCCCTCCCCTTGGGGGTTATACCATCCACGCTGCACCACCGTACCACCGGCCTCAGCGGTCTGCCCTGCAGCGGCGGCTTCATAGCCGCAATCAACGGGTGGCGTAGTCGGACACTAATACCATCATACCAATAACTGCCACTTAGTTTGACCACCCTGGGCGCGGACCGGGTCACCGCCACACGAAGACTACTACCCCCATCGGATCCGGCTCCGGGTATCCCCCGCATGCGCAACGCGGCACAACATGGCCCAGGGGGCGAGTCAACTTTGGCGTAGTCGGCAGGATCTCGTGCCCGCAACCACCGGGTACTGCGTGCCTGAAGAAAAGTGCATATATACCTCAAAAAGGAGTCTCCCGCCAATTCCAGAGGGTTCCCGCCATCGGACGCCATCTGGGGTCGTTTCCCGCCGTTTGCCCGCCATCTGCAGCCTTTGCCCGCCATCTGCGGAGTTTCCCGCCAACAGTGGACGATTCCCGCCATCTTGGACAGTTTCCCGCCCTGGCAGAGCGGACGCCATTGTGGGCGTGCCAGAGGGTGGCAAGAGACCACCTCCCATCGTGGGCATGGTCCCAGAGTGGCGCCAAAGGAAGAGACCGCCCCCACCAGCCGAGACTACAATAATGGAGATGTCCATCAGAGTGGGGGGTCTGCCCCTGAAACTGACTGTCACTAAGATGCCCCGGGACCACTCCCAATGGGGGCGGATAGAGAACAAAACTGAGAGGATGGGTGCGGCCTGGAGGAGTCTGGATGGATCGCACCCGGGAATGGAGGAAGCGCCCAGCAATGCCAGCACCTCGGGCCGGGGCCTGCTGCAGGCCACAACGCCAGACAGCCTAGTGGAGATCCTGGCACAGCTCCCCAGAGATCCGGAGCGTGCACAGGCTGCGCTGGAGGACTTGGACCGGAGGATGGCCCGAGTACAGCAGGAAGCACTGGCCGAATGGAGAAGGGAGATGGCCCAGCAGGCTGGAACCCGCCAGCAGAGGACGCCACCCGCAACGTGGGGCATGTCTGCCCCTGAGGATGGTGCAGGAGGGACGAAGGCCGGAGACGACGCCGCGGAGGGAGCTGCAAGGATGGAAGCAGGTAATGGGGACGTCATTACCCCGAGCCCAGTAGCCGTAAGCCTGCCCCAGCTCCCCGTCGCAGAGCCTGAAGTCCTACTCACCGCGCCCGTTGCCGCACTGCCACTGCTCCCAACTAGGCCTCAAGCGGCAGGAGCCGCGGTCACGCCCTCTTCCGCACCACGCCCCTTGACCCTGAGCGCGGCGAAACAGGAAGTGCCACCGGCCTGGTCGCAAGGCCTAGTGAACCAGGGCGCCGCTGCCCCAACAGCGCCCTCTACCTCCAAAGCGCCCCCGGCCTGGTCGCAAGGCCGAATACCCCCGGGCGCCGCGGCCCCCACCGCGCACTCTACCTCCACAGTTCCACCACTGGGCGCAGATCTCTTCGCGCAACATACCAGCCCGGACGGGCTGCCCTTCGTGTGGCCACCGGAGTACGTCAACCCCCGACTCCGGAGGGAGCGGCCCCTGTGCGAGCCCCTGATCCCGGCTCCGGCGCCCGCCAAAATTGTTCCACTCCCGTTGGAGGACGCCCAATTTGCATGGGATCCGACCGGTGAGGACCTCATGGGGTTCACCAAGGAGACCCGGGCAGACGCAGCCCGGCGTGAGGAGTGCTGCCGTCAACAGCTGGAGGTCTTTGGGAGAGAACGGCGAGGGAGGCGAATCCGCGAGGAACAGCTGCAGGCCCAAAGCGCGGAGCAGAAACGCCGGGCCCGACGAAACCCCCGTACGGCCCTCGGCCCCCGCACCACCGGGACCGTAATAAAGTTCCAGCTAGAGAATGGCTGGGGCTTTATTCAGGATCACCGAACTCCCGGCGACGTCTTTGTCACCCGCAGGGATGTCGAGAGCCACCTGCCGGAGGGACACCGCGGACGTGACCTCTACCCGGGTGATGTGGTCGCCTTCACCCGGCATCAGTGTGCTAAAGGACCGTACACCCTTCACGTACACCGGCTGACTGAGGAGGAGATGCAGTATGAGGAAGACCAAGAGGACCCGGACGGGTCTGAAGACTACCCTCAGGAAGGAGCAGGAGGACATTGTTACTAATGAACGGTAACTGAAACTGTATATAGTTACCCGTAAGGGTACCTGTCATGCTGCTAATTGGAGTGTGGTCCCCGTTGGGACTAGTATGAAGTTATTAAAGGGACTGTTACCTGTGTGCCCTAATCCCTAATCAGGCTGAGGACTGTGAGCAGCCATTCCCTATTCCCACTGGCCGAGGACTGAGAGCGGTCAACGCCCTGTAAATAGTTGCGCTTCTTAAAGTGCCCCCTACTGGTTTTATAAGGAACTGTTTTTCTACTACGGAATTGGTGACTGTTGCACTTTACCTGGTCACAAGTTGCACCGTGGCCAGAAATCAAGAATATGTTCTGAAAACGTTGTATGTGAAAATGTCTTATAATAGAAAGTTTATTATGCTGCTAAAACAGTAATGCCAAAGTCTTGCATAATGTTTTACAAAAGAGTTCCGGTGGCATTAGCCAGATATTTTATAATGTCATAGGAAAATGTTTTATACCTGTAACGTTTAAAAAGAAAAGAGTACCTCCCATAAAGGGATGAGTTCATAGTTAATATCTTATATGTGAGTGCACTTTAAAATTTTTGTATGTCTAATTGTTTTGCTCTATTCCAGCCCGAGGACGTGCTGTGATTTACCAGGGGGGAATGTAGCACCCCGAGGACTCGGCTGCTACAGGGGTATTTCACCTCGAACTAGAGGTGTGGTATTCCACTCCCGGGTAAGGATGGAGTGTGGAACATAGCTCAGTTAGCTGCATGCACTACACTCACCCCATTTCCGGGGGACAGACCAACGGTACTCCCACCAGATAGATGTGCAGGTACGACAGCTTCTGTCCCTGGCTGGAGTGGGGAGGGGGGAGGAACATCCCAGTGGTGTAGGAGCAGAGAGGGGAGGGACTCTGGGCATAGGTAGGAGCCCATTGGGTGCTAGCCACCTGGGCTCGGGTGTCAGAAGGGAGGATATAAGGTGGGCACCATCTTGGATTAGGGAGTTCAGGCAGGAGGAGAAGAGGAGAGGAGCTCAGCCAGAGAGGGCTGACAGGGAGCTGTGGCTCAGTCCGGGCCCAGCTCCAGAGCCAGGCCTGAAGTGGAGGCCTGAGGCAGGGAGAGAGAGAGAAAGAAGAAGAAGGAGGAACAGGAACACCAGGAAAGGCCCAGAGACGCAGGAAGAGAGGGAACCCTGAGATCCCACGAGTTAACGGGTGAAGAGTTGGCAGAACAGGGTACCGGATCCCAAACTGGTGGAGGCCAATTATCCTCAGCCAGGAACCGGAGGTCGTGGTCAAGCCTTGGCGCGACCCCTCACCATATCCACCAGGAAGGCATACCACGTATAGGGTCAGGGGAGCCGGGAAAGGTTTCACCACTAGAAGGCCCGAGGGAGCCGGACAAAGGTGGGTCCCTGGTGGGGACGGCCAGTAGAAAGGAAGAGAGGGGAGCCCTGGACCACGCTCCGGAATTGCCTGGGAGTTAGCCGAGTCCCTCACCTGGTGGGCGCAGCACTGCTCGGGTGGTCCTTACTGCGCACAAGTGACCTGATAAAGAACTGTGAGTAAAGCTGTGAAAACTGCAACCGCACGTCTCAGTGATTCCTTGCCACACTACCACTATCACCATCATTCCTCCCTGCCTCACCAGCTGCCCTGAGGCTATACCCCTCCCGTTGGGGGTTATACCATCCACGCTGCACCACCGTACCACCGGCCTCAGCGGTCTGCCCTGCAGCGGCGGCTTCATAGCCGCAATCAACGGGTGGCGTAGTCGGACACTAATACCATCATACCAATAACTGCCACTTAGTTTGACCACCCTGGGCGCGGACCGGGTCACCGCCACACGAAGACTACTACCCCCATCGGATCCGCCTCCGGGTATCCCCCGCATGCGCAACGCGGCACAACATGGCCCAGGGGGCGAGTCACAGGAGCCAAGGAAGAAGTGGAGGACGAACTGGCGATGGGCATGGAAGACTCATCAGATGAGGGAGACCTTGATCACATTTCTGTTGTGCGAGGTTGGGGGGAGAGGGCAGAGGAAGGAAGCATGATTCTTACCTCGCTACCAACACAACAAGGACTTGGTCCTCCTGGATACGCAAGACACATGAGTGCCTTCTTGCTGCACTACCTGCAACATGACCCTCGGATTGTCAGAATTCGAAGTAATCCCGACTACTGGGTTGCCACACTCTTAGATCCCCGGTACAAAAGTAAATTTGCCGAAATAATTCCTGCCATAGAAAGGGATTCACGCATGCAGGAGTATCAGCAGAGGCTGTTGCAGAATCTTATGTGCTTTTCCACAAAACACCAGTGGTGCACGTAGTGAATCTCACAGTTCTAACTTGCCAACCGTGGAACTGTCGAGTCTTCATCACTCAAACCGTAACAGTAACACAGTATCTGCTGGTAACAGCAATTTTGTGGAATCGTTTCACCACTTTTTTAGCCCATCCTTTGCAAGGCCACAGGAGACAAGAAATCTGACACATAGTCAATGCCTAGAGAGGATGGTACAGGAGTATCTCCAAGTGAACATCGAAGCCATGGCTGTGTCACTGGACCCTTGCTCATTTTGGGCTTCCAATCTGGAAAAATGGCCGGAGCTCTCCACTCACGCCTTGGAGATCTTGTCATGCCCTGCAGCCAGCGTTCTCTCTGAACGTGTGTTCAGCACTGCTGGTGGTGTGCTGACAGATAAGCGCACGCGGCTGTCCACTGAGAATGTAGACAGACTCACGTTCATAAAGATGAACAAATCATGGATCCGCATGGACTTTTCTACCCCTGTGTCATCCTGGGGAGACTAAAAGCTTGAGGATTTGGTAAAATCACCTCACCAACCGTTATAAGCAACTCTGGGGCAATTGATGCCACTTAAGTGGTGTCTGTGCCACAATTTTTGGAAAAAATGGAGACTCTTTTTGGAGTCCCCTTGCTGTATTTTACGTGACGTTGGCATCGTCAATTCCAGGTGGGTTGGGTCGCTCCCCCCACCTTTTAACCGTAAGAAACTACATACACTATGGCTTGGGGTAACACAGATGGTTGAGTCTGAAGAGCTGTTTACTCAGAGGTCTGCTCCAAAGCTTCAGTGTCTGCTAGTTAGCGTAGTAGCCCAGCTCTGAAGCAAGCTACACCGCCTGTGTATCTAATAATAATTTTTAACTGCATCTAGCCTAGGCAATACTTTGGGCGTAGTAGCCCAGCTGTGAAGCAAGCTGCACCGCCTGTGTATCTAATAAGAATTTTTAACTGCATCTAGCCTAGGCAGACTGTGGGGACCCCCAACCAAACCCAGACGCTCAGCCCCCCTATTGCCCCCCTTTCCTTGACAATACAATAATGTAACTCTTACAACTGGATGGGTGAGGATCGGTCACAGCTTTATTAACTGTTTATACTCATTCCATTAGAAAGGCATTTTATTAATTCAGCTTGTTGCAGCATGCCCTGTGTCTCCACACCGGCAAGGTGGCCAACAAGTGTAACTCTCCAACATGTCCTTTCTATTTCCAGGCCAAGGAGGATCCTGCATACTCGTATGCAGGACTCTGACCCCCATCCATCACTCTTAACGCTTGTTCCACTCCGTCCTGGAGTCCTGACAGGAATATGTCCAGTCCAATATCCATTAAGTGAACACGAGTCGGGCCGTATGAGGCCTGCTTTATCTCCTTCCAGTTGTCGGTGTCGTATCACTACACCGCCTCTGTCTCTTCTAAATTTTGCCATCCGAATATTTATTACCCGCCTTGTCCGTTCGATGGCCGTGATGTCTCACGCACCTTGCCATACCGCTATCGGCACAATCTCTGACCATACTATAGTTAGTTTTGTGAAAAATTCTCTGAAGCGCTCAGTGTCTAGTTTCATTATTGCCATTAGTTATGCGATCTTGTGATGACCTAGGTCGTTTCCCCCGGCCTGTATAACTAAGATGACCGGACCTCTTGCCTCTCTCCCTACCTTGATTACCTCCATTAGTACCTGTGGCCATTGCAGGCCTCTAATACCTCTCCAGTTGAAATATGTGTTATGAAAC
Organism: Phyllobates terribilis; assembly: GCF_046119375.1. Classification (NCBI taxonomy): domain Eukaryota; kingdom Metazoa; phylum Chordata; class Amphibia; order Anura; family Dendrobatidae; genus Phyllobates; species Phyllobates terribilis. The sequence continues at coordinate 112,820,053 of NW_027362769.1, read as the reverse complement.
TCTAATTTCCTCCCGCCTGGGCGGACTTTCGCCCTTTTTTCTGCCCAATATATATACGAGTGGCCTATCACCCACACTGTTGGCTTAGCGTCACCTGTAAAAGAAACAAACCACGTTAGGATAACAAGTCCGGTCTTATGTATCTCGCCAAACACGTGGATCGCCATCTCCCTATCCTCTGAACTTCCGTTCTGACAGTCCTGCTCTTGCTGCTTCCGTGGCCGTGCCTATGCGGAATGAGTGTGTCCCGTAATCTTTGGGGTGGTTCCCTGCCGATGTTAGGCATTTATTAAATATAGCTTGGAACTGGTATCTTGATAATGGCGTTCTATCAATGTGTGATAGGAAGATGGTTATATATGTTTTTACTATTGTTACCCGACTCAGTGTACCGTTTGTGGGTTGTAGAAGTACCCAAGTGCCCCTGCCCGCTGGAACCGTTTTCGATTTACGTGTGCGTAGACGTATTGCATTATTGGCTATGACTAGGTCCTTGTGTAATAAGCCTCCACTGGTGGTAATTTTGGATTGAGGGACTAATTCTCTTATGCATAGCGCCCCGAAGAAGGCGATCGCAAATGCAGTAGACAGTAGTGTTGCTTCAAATTGTGAGTGTCATGTTAATGGTGTTAGGGATATGATGTGAGAAATCAGTTTTAGTGACACGGGACGGGACGTCTACACTCCTGACTTGGCTGACCCCTTTTCCACCCTTTTATGGATTGTCTGATGATGAATCTCTTTGTCACATCTCCCCAATTCAGTAGTTGGAAGTGAAATGCTACTCCGGTCAGACACCGCTGCGCTGACGCCCCTGATATGCCCCTCATCATTAGCTGGTGGAGAAATTCTATGGTGACTTGTAATCTGGCTTGTTCACATTGGTCAACCCATCTGCCTGCTACTAGTCGTGTCCACTCTTCCCATGCCTTACCGTATGCTTGCCACGTCGACGGGGCAACTGACGCTCTGATTAATGGCATCAACTATTCGCCACTAGATCCCATAGGGAGGGTGGGCAACTGTTGCCCGATGGGTGGGCGTTGGGGAGGAGCTCTGTGAAAATCTGCCAATTGAATTGTGATAAAGCGTTAGCAGCAGTGTTAGACCACTCTGCATCGTGGCTAGCGCGGACCCATACATTGTGTTTTAGGCACAGGAATGCTAGCCGGCGTAGTAGGCCTAGCACTGGGAGAGACAATGATGCCATCTTATTAATGCAGTGCGCTAGGCTGGTGTTTTTTGTTATGAAGCGTATATTTTTGTTAGCCAGGCGCGCGCCCCATATTTCTATTGCTACCACTATTGGGAAGAGTTCCAGGAGTGTCTGTTTTTTCGTCAGCACTTGTTCTGCCCAATATGGAGGCCATAAGCTTGTGCACCATTGGTTATTTAGTATCGCTGCATATCCGCCTGATTCTGCCGCCCCGGTGAATAATCTTAGTTCAATGTTGGACTGTTCTGCTGACATAAATAACGTGTGACCGTTGAATGATTATAAGAAGGTTTTCCACACCTCTAAGTCCGCCCGTAGCTGCCTGCTGATTCTGATTCTATGACTCGGTTTTGATGCCCCTTTTGTTGCGGGCGATAAATGACGAGAAAAACCCCTTCCGACTGGCATCACCCAGCTCGCAAACACGAGGAGACCTAGTAATACTTGCATCTGCTGTAGTGTTACTTTCCATACGGCGCAAAAACCCTCGATCAGGTGTAATATTTTGGTATTTTTTCCCATGGGAGGCGGAACAACCATGCTGTGGTGTCGATTTTGATGCCTAAGAACGATAGCTTTGTTGTAGGGCCTATGGTTTTTGTTGGGCATAATGGGACTCCAAACCAACGGGAGATGTTTGTGAATTCGTTGAGTAAGGGGCAGCGAAAGGGGATGACCAATCGCCACGGCCTGCGGAGGGGCCACCACAGTCAGTGACTCCTTCCTTATTTAGTATAGTGTCTACCAATACTTTGGGCGTAGTAGCCCAGCTGTGATGCAAGTGTTATAGCAAAAGATGAGGTCCCCCAAGTTCAAAGACCCCATCTATGCTATATAAGTCTGACGGTTACTTTAGGTAAAAAACAACAACTAAATGTTCCTTCCTTGTATCAATAGAAACTAACGTGTCCTTGTTAGTCATCAGAAGTGTCTGATTAAATGTGTCTGATTAAATGTGTCTGAATAAATGTTTCAACTACAAACCTAGGTGTCACGAGAACAGAAACCAGCTTTTGCTTGCACAGCTAAATTGTATGATCGGACCATATATGGTAAATCCGTTTCTGCCTCCAGGGTGTATATAAACCCTATGCTTTGTAATAAAGTTAGAGTCTGTTGACACATACTACCTGTCTTGTGTCTTATTCTCTCTGGGCCTGTATACTAAAGGATAGAAGAACCAGAAAGCAGTGACGACAAGCTGGCGCCTCGAACAGGGACCTGAGTTAATCTGCCCAGGGGTGCTCGACCGGTCCGAGATGTGGGATGAGCGAAGCTCTCTGTTGGTGATATATACAGCGCTGAGGTAAGAATAACTGTTATATTCTACCTAAACTATATCACTACATAGAAGAGACTCCCTCACCCCCGAGCGGTCGGCTCCCAGATAATTCACAGATTGTTGTCTGGCTCAGGTCCCTTTGAACCAGTAGAATCCCTGTCAGTCCTGCCTTCTATCCTTTGGAAAAACTTAAGAATGAAAGTATGGATCCGATGATTGTGTTGTGGGATCGGTGTTTTTGGTCTGTTTTTCTGGTTGGCGTATAAGTCCTGGAGGGCAAGTAGTGGCGTGGTTCAGAAATCTTTGTGGCCCATTGTCTAAGTGATTGAGGAGTCTACTCTGAGTGAGGAGAACCGAAAAAAAATGGGGAACCAAAATGCCAAAGAAGGCATTACAGCCAAAGACTTAGTAGTACGCAGAGAAGGGAAACAGGCACTGATTGGAATTGACAAAATATTGTGTAAGGCGGGAATGAATGAAAATGGAGAGATGAATGGAGAGAAATGGAAATCCTTCTTTAACTCCTATCATGGATGGCTGAAAGGTAAGGGTCTGTTCTAGACAGTGGATGTATGGATGAATGCATGCGCTCATTTTGAAGGAAGAATTGAAGAATTAGGAAACGGATGTTACAGACTGACAAAAACCGGAATGACAGATTTTCCTCCCTATATGCCCCCGACGTCACCCCCACCCCAGTACCAGAATTCCCAGGAACCCAATTGCTGGGTTTGCCCCAGATGTGGACAGCAGAATCCCTTGACTGTAGATATCTGTGTGGCATGCGGAGGACCAAGACCCCACCCAGCTAGACTATTCCCAATGAGGACGGTAGTTGTGCCAGGAGCACCAGGCGCAGCAGCAGCAGTAAGGGACGCAGTTGTTCCAGGTCAAGAAGCCCGTACAATGTTAATGTATAGACCATGGAGTCCCTCAGAACAATTGGCGTTGATTTCCCAGTTGCTTGATCCGTGCCAGTCCCCGATGGGTTTTGCCAGAATGATAAGAACCATACAGGATACGTACAATGCAACTAGGTTGGATTTACAAGGGGTAATTAAGGGAAAATTGGCAGATGAAGCCCGCTATGATAGGTTGACAGACGAAACGTACAAGCAGTATAACAATAGGACCGGACCCGAAGACGCAGAACCCAATAATGCAGCGGCCGGAGTCCTGTTCACAACAGCATTGGTAAAAGCATGTAAAGACAGGCAGGGAGAAAGGCAGGTTACACTAGAAGACCGAGTTCAGGGTAAGGAAGAAGACCCCAAAGACTACTTTTGGGCTCTAAGGAAGACTTGGTCGGAAATGGGGTTCATTCCTGAAAATAAGACTAGTGAGAGGGTATTAGCAAGTGCTTTCATGAACGGACTAAAGAAAGAGATTGCAGAAAAGATAAAAGCAAGTAGACCAGAGTGGAGATCAGTGAATGCAGAGGATTTGGCCAGGATAGCTCAGGGGGCACAGCATGACATAATACAGGCAAAGAGAGCTGCCAGAATACATATAGTAGAGACAACCCCCAGAAACAACAGAGGCAGAGGACGGACTGCAGGAGAGGGACAGAGACTATGTTACGGATGTAGAAAGCCAGGACATTTTAGAAAGGACTGTAGGACCAACCCGTATCCAGATGCTCAGAGTACGGGTCCTCCAGCCAACCAAACAACGCCCCCATAGGATGAGGGTAGCTTGCACATGAACCCCCTCATCTCCTTACCCCCAACTCCCAGTTGTATAGTGCAGGTGAACCTACCAGGGGGACATGAATTTGATTTCCAAGTAGATACGGGGGCCGACAATTCAGTAATTACGTGAGGTGATTGGCCATACACTGACACTGTTTTTTCACATCATGTCATTGCCACCCCCTTCAATTCACCGTCTGTCCTGCTCCCTGTCACTAAAAAAATTCCCCTGCAAATTCAAGGAGCTACTGTACATAGCCAGCTTATGGTATCGCCCCGAGGCCAATGTAACCTTTTGGGAAACGATGTATTGTCTCAATTACAAGCACATATCGAATATCATCCTGATGGCACTGTCACCATGACCCCAGGTTTAAAACCAAGCACCCTTTGCAAAATAATGTCACTAGATATTGCCAGCATAGAAGAGACAAACGATTTTCCCCTGATATTGGAGCAGGCTGTACCCTACGACTTTTGGGCCTCAGATAACACAGATGTTGGTAGGTTAAAAGTTCAACCAGTAATGGTGAATCTAAAACCAGGAGCCATCTTGCCTCAACAGAAGCAGTATCCCCTTAGCTCGGCTCAGGAGAATGCCATAGCCCAGCAAGTCCAAAAATTACTACACAGGGGAGTCCTAGTCAAAACCCAGTCCCCTTGCAACACTCCCCTGTTCCCAGTAAAGAAAAAGAGCGTGCCAGGACAACCAGCCGCATAAAGCCACAGACCTTCTAACACCAGTTGTGCCCAACCCGCATACTCTTCTGTCACAGATACCTTCTAACTCTCTTTGTTTTTCAGTGGTCGATTTGGCTAATGCATTTTTCAGTGTACCATTACATCCTGACTGCCAGTACCTCTTTGCTTTCACGTTCCAGGGCAGTCAATATACATGGACAGTGTTGCCACAGGGTGCCCAGAATTCACAGTTAATTGATGCGCTACAATTAGCCAAACAAGTAGCTGTCATAAAGGTAAGAGCACATACCAGACGCACCGACCAGGTAAGCAGAGGTAATGCGATGGCAGATGCAGCAGCAAAAACAGCAGCCTGCAAGCTGCTACAAGGGTCAACAGTGCGTCAGTTAAGTGCCCCTAAAAACCCCTTTGTGTCGGAGGACATCTTATCCCAAATGCAGGCTCAGGCTCTGAAGGAGGAGGTTGATAAGTGGTTGAAGGAAGGTGCATGCCTGAATGAAGCAAATGGGGTATGGGGGAAAGGCACACGACGATGCCTTCCAAGGGCACTGTACCCAGCGGCTGCCCAGATGCTACATGGGCCAGTACACCAATCTAAAACGGCTGTGATGAATGTGATGCAGAAATATTGGGTGGCACCAGGATTCTCCACCTGTATTGAATGACTGATAAAAGAGTGCATGATATGTGCTACACATAATCAGGGTAGAGTAGTTAAAACACCACCCAAACACACCCCCCGGCCCCTCTATCCATTCCAGAGACTGCAAATTGATTATATTCAGCTGCCGAAGTCAGGATCATGGGAATATATGTTGGTCTGTATTGATTTGTTCTCAGGATGGCCAGAGGCTTTCCCGATTGCCAAAGCCACGGCTGCGGCAACCACAAAGAAACTGCTTGCGGAGGTGGTCTGCAGGTATGGGGTACCAGAGGTAATTGAGAGTGACAGAGGTACACACTTCACGGGTGAAATAATGAATGAAGACATGTCAGCTCTAGGAATTCAACAAGCATTCCATACCCCATATCACCCACAAAGTAGTGGTAAAGTGGAAAGACTGAATGGGACATTGAAAGTAAAAATTCAGAATGCCATGGCTGAGACAGGAAAACCATGGCCGGATTGTTTACCGCTTGCTCTGTTTTCAGTAAGATACACGCCCAATAAAAAGACTGGACTCTCTCCATATGAGATATTGTTTGGAAATGTACCCAGCCTAGGGTGTTTCTATCCGCAAGCATTAGAAATGAACAACCATGTGCTAAGTTCCTACGTAAGGGCTTTACACAAAAAGATCAAGCAAATACATGATAATGTTTTCAGTTCTCTTCCAGATCCAGATCAAGACTCTAGCAGCCATACGCTGCAACCTGGAGACTGGGTGGTTATAAAAAGACACGTGAGGAAAAGCCTAGATCCACGGTTTGACGGACCCTTTCAAGTTCTGCTGACCACAAGCACAGCCGTTAAGCTAGAGGGAAAAGAGGCCTGGATCCACGACTCCCATTGCAAAAAGATACTAGGAGACCCAGCGGACAAGGAATGAAGACATTGTTTATACTTACCTGCATCCTTGCGACCACAGGTGCATGGACTACGTTAGGCGCCACAAATGGAGATGACAATAGATTCATTAAACACCATCTTGCTCTAATCGATGGACTAAAGGAGTAAAACCAGACTACTGCTAATTGTTGGATATGTACACATGCCCCTGTGACGTCCACTAGCATACCCTTTCTCGCTGTCCCAGTCTCATGGGAAGAGATAAAACTTTTGGGTGAACTGCTCAGATACTTTGGCCAATAATTCCACACAGAAATTAGCTTTATGATGAGGCCAACCTCAAGAACCAGGATTCCTGGTGAGCAAACACCTTTTCCTTTCTGAATCCCGCCAATTTGTTTAAAGGTATCGGTGGGTGGTTGGCTGGTATAGTGCAAGCTATTTTTCAGGTTTTGCTAATGTGTCTTGCGGTTTATTTGTTTTTTAAGCTTTTTCTAATGTGTATTCAGCATTGTACTAAAAGAAAAAGAAAATAATATAGATTAATATTGATAAATGAAGGAACAAAAGGATGGAATGTTATAGCAGAAGATGAGGTCCCCCAAGTTCAAAGACCCCATCTATGCTATATAAGTCTGACGGTTACTTTAGGTCAAAAACAACAACTAAATGTTCCTTCCTTGTATCAATAGAAACTAACGTGTCCTTGCTAGTCATCAGAAGTGTCTGATTAAATGTGTCTGATTAAATGTGTCTGAATAAATGTTTCAACTACTAACCTAGGTGTCACGAGAACAGAAACCAGCTTTTGTTTGCACAGCTAAATTGTATGATCGGACCATATATGGTAAATCCGTTTCTGCCTCCAGGGTGTATATAAACCCTATGCTTTGTAATAAAGTTAGAGTCTGTTGACACATACTACCTGTCTTGTGTCTTATTCTCTCCGGGCCTGTATACTAAAGGATAGAAGAACCAGAAAGCAGTGACCACACAAGCTACACCGCCTGTGTATCTAATAAGAATTTTTAACTGCATCTAGCCCAGGCAATACTTTGGGCGTAGTAGCCCAGCTGTGAAGCAAGCTGCACTGCCTGTGTATCTAATAACAATTTTTACTGCATCTAACCCAGCCAATCATTTGCTAGTATTGCTAGTAGCAGTGTCGAATGGGCTCTAAACCTTGCATAGCCTGGGCATTTTTTGAGATTGCTAAGGATGACCCAACTCATGTTATCTGTAACATTTGTCACCAAAAGCTAAGTAGAGGCTAAAAAAACAATAGTTTGAGTACTTTATGCTTGAACCGTCACATGGATATGAAGCATAAGTTGCAGTGCAAAGCTCACTGTGCTACAATGCGGCCTAGCGGGCCGGGCCAACCACCATCTGCCCCACCTGTGTCATCCTGGGGAGACTAAAAGCTTGAGGATTTTGGAAAATCACCTCACCAACCATTTTAAGCAACTCTGGGACAATTGATGCCACTTAAGTGGTGTATGTGCCACAATTTTTGGAAAAAATGGAGACTCTTTTTGGAGTCCCCTTGCTGTGTTTTACATGACGTTGGCATCGTCAATTCCAGGTGGGTCGGGTCTCCCCCCCCTTTTAACCGTAAGAAACTACATACACTATGGCTTGGGGTAACACAGATGGTTGAGTCTGAAGAGCTGTTTACTCATACTATAGCCTGGGAATCAGAGGTCTGCTCCAAAGCTTCAGTGTCTGCTAGTCAGCGGAGTAGCCACTGCCTGTAGATCTAATTACAAATTTTTAACTGCATCTAGCCCAGGCAATACTTTGGGCCTAGTAGCAGTGTCTGCTAGTCAGCGGAGTATCCCAGTTGTTAAGCAAGCTACACCACCTGTGGTTTGGACACTTAATTTTTTCAAAGGAAATGCTTCGGGCCCCCGGGACACTCAGTGAAGAGCATCGGGGAGGCTCCCCAAGGCAAAGGGGCTGGGACTGGCAGTAGCACGCCTTGCGGTGGACCGCCAAGCTCGATCCTTATAAAAGCTTTTTAACTGCAGCAGCTTTAGTGGACGCTACTGGAGCTGGAATTACCGTGGCTGCTGGCGTCAGACTTGCCCTTCAATAGATCCTTGTAAAAGGATTTAAAGTGTACTCATTCAAATTACAGAGCCAATTTAAATTACAGAGCTTAGACCTGCCTCCACCGCGGGGGGGCTCGACCCACCAGCGGACAGGCACCAGTATTGGGAGAGGGGGGCTGGCCGTCAGGGTCCACCGCGGCTCTGGCACAAACCCGGCGACACGGAGGTCGCACGGGCAGGAACGGACTGGCCGTGTCGGCTTCGCACTCCAGCATAGTCCCTCTGCCCGCTCCCGCCCGTAACCTCAAAGGGATGCGCAAGCGGCTTTTCTTCCCAGGGCTGTTCCCCGTCCAGCAGGAACGTGGGGGAGCTCAGGTCGGCCTTCCACTGTACTCCCTTACCTCCCTCGCCCTCTTTCCGTCTTCCGTTCTCCATCTAACCCCTCGGCTCTGTGGTGTCCGCTCTCCCTCCAGCTCTCTCCTTCTCACAGGTGGACTACCGTGTGTATTCACACTGTGGCAAATCTTTTGGGCCCAGGCATAAGAAGTTGTCGAGGTAATGGATAATATGTGCCCCCTTAGAAACGTCCATTACAACCCATTCGAGGAAGCAACTAAACGCCTCAAATAGTGAGCAGGATCTGTACCACCCCATGGGCAAACAGCGATCTATATAGTATGCTCCTTCCCAGAAGCAGCCCAATAGGTGGACACTATTCGGAGGCACAGGTAGTAAGTAACCGGAACGCCGCATCAATGTCTGTTTTGGCCATTAGGGTGACCCTTCCCAACTTCTTGATCCGCCTGATTGCCTTGTCAAAGGATGTACAGTATATACTACTGTACTTGGTTCCGCGTCGATGTTGTCGTTTACTGACCTGCCCCTTGGATATGACAAATGGTGGATTAGTCCGAATGTATTGGGTTCCGTTTTTGGCACAACTCACAACGGGGATACCACTACGTCTTGTAAGGAAAGTGTTCTGAATGGAACCGCCATTCTACCTAAAGATATTTCTTTTTTTAATTTTCTTGTCACGACGTCTGGGTGTTGGTAGGCTGATCTTAGATTTTTACTCCAGCCTTTCTTGATTTTAGAAGGGCATGACATGCCTATATCTGTGTCTCCCCCTCCTTTTACTCCTCCACCTCTTTTCTTTTCACATGACTATATGTACTTGTCACTTTTCCATGTGTTAGTTGTGTCTTCTGAGCAGTTTGTCAGCTTTTTGACACCTTTGAAGGTGTTTTCTATGTGTTTCTATGTGTTTTTGTTTGCCTGCCATTGGTTTTAACGGTTCGGTGAACACACCGGTGTTCGACGAACCGAACCGAACCCAAACACTACGGGGGTGGCTGAACTCTACTCTTAATAGACATTATGTATAAAGAGGAAACAGAGTTTTAATGGCTAAAAAATGCATGATTTATTACATAGATATTAAAATACAAGTAAACAGAAAAAAACACACACAGTGAAAAAATGATAGCAACAAATGTGCAGCAGGGCTACCCACTGACCCAAAAGCATTACCTGGTAGAGAGTTCATTAAAAGAATAGCAGCCAATGTTAGTCTAAAGTGCAGCACAGGTAGGGAAAGACCGTTCACTTATGATAATAAAATGTCTATGTTGAACATATCAAATAACATCCATACTCAGTTTCCTATATGGCTAGGCAAAAGATCATAGAGACGGTCTTACCAAAAAGGGGGAGGGGGCTGTGGGCGGGCATGCGGCACATCAAAGGCGGTTAGTTAACTGTGATTTAAAAAAATGTAACGCTTTCTATTTTCTATTCCGATTTTTGAGAGGCAGAATAAACAGAAACTAACAATACAGGGATTGTTTTTTTTTTTTTTTTTTTTTTATTCTGTTCCGCGTGTGGTAAAATTGAGAAAACAGCTTTATTCTTCGGGTCAGTACGTTTACAGCGGTACCACATTTATATCGTTTTTCTATGTTTTGGCGCTTTTACACAATAAAAGCTATTTTACAGAGAAAAATATTTTTTTGTATCGCTTTATTCTGAGAGCTATAAACTTTTTATTTTTCAGTGATCATAAAGCTGTGTGGCGGCTTGTTTTTGCGGGACAAGATTACGTTTTCAGTGGTACCATTTATTTACATTTGTCTTTTTGATCGCATTTTATTCAATTTTTTGTTTGGCGGTATGATGATAAAGCATCGTTTTTTGCTTTGTTTTTTTTTTTTACCGTGTTCACTAAATGGGTTAACTAGTGGGACAGTTTTATAGGTCAGGTCGTTCCAGACGCGGCGATACCAAATATGTGTACCTTTATTGTTTTTTTTTTGTATTTTTCAGAATAATATTTATTTATGGGTACAATATATTTTTATTTTTTGGGGATTATTTTTTTCATTTTTTTAAAAATATTTTTACAATTTTTTTTTTCACTTTCTGACACTTTTTTAACTTTTACACTTTGTCCTACTATGGGATTTTCATTTTTGTAACCCAGATCGCTTGCATAGCATAGAAATGCTGCAGCAGCATCTCTATGCTATGCAGGCTGCAGCCCTGCGCACACAAGTTAGGTAGACCACGCACTGAGCGCTATCTACCTAACTTCCTGCTGTCTGATGACCCGGATGTCATCATGACATCGGGTCACCATGACAACCACCAGGATCCGGCAGAGACAGTGCGGGACGCCGGAGAGGAGGTAAATAACGGTGCTTACCTCCCCTTGCTACAATCGATTTAGATTGCAGCATTTCGGGGGTTAATGTGCTGGGAGTGGTGCAGAACCCCTCCTAGCACATAGTGCCGGGTGTCAGTTGTGACAATCAGCTGACATCTGGCAACGATCGCCCCGCATCGCTTGTTTACATTCCACGTAATAGTACGTCCCTGGCCCAATAGGCCCAGGGCACAAGGACGTACCGTACTATTACCACAAATGTCAGAAAAGGGTTAATAACATTGCGCACTGTTGAAACTGTGATACCAATGTCTTTGGACTTAGATCCTTTGGAAGTCTTGTATTTGCTAACAATAGCAGTTGTGAAGTCCTCAGACAGCTCCTTTGTCTTCACCATTGTGACAAAGGAACAGGGTCTACCATGTGGCTTTTTAAAACAGTGAAGTCATCATTCATTGGCTAATTCATGTCACATGGGCACCAACAATTAATCACAGGTGAATCTCTTTTGTGATTTACCACAGGCGAGTCAAAATGTGTTTCAATAATAAATTAATGTAAAGGGTGCCAATACCAGTGTCACAGCAACCTTTAGGTTTTTCTATTTTTCCCTCCCATTGTTTATGGCTTTAAATCATTGTTTATCATTTGCTCTTTTGTATTTAATACGAGTTCTCTATACAAAAACATTGTTTCACTTGATTAATTTTTTTTCAGGAGATATGCCACATTATTCACTTAAACTTCATGGGCAGGACTGTATGCACATGCATCTTAATTAGTGTTGAGTGAGCACTAAAATGCTCGGGTGCTCGAAGCTCGGGCCAAGCTCACCGTGATACTCGGGTGCAGACCCGAGCAACGAGCCCAATGTTAGTCTATGGGAGACCCGAGCATTTTTGCGGCGGCACCCCCGGCAGTCTGTAGAAAGCCTAAAAAGTGCCCAAAACGATAGTGACAGTGCTCAAAAGACATGGGGACAGCATGGGGATCGCCCCAGGAAGCGTTTCTGACCCCCAGGTCACTGCTGTCAACAACATGGTCAGAGGTATTAAGCCACTTTTACGGGCTCACAATAAAAAGTTCAAAAACGAAACTGAAACGGTTTTCCTGTGAAATATGTTAAGGAATTTCCTTTCCAGGGTAAAGACTTGTGTATAAGGTAAAATAAATAACCAAAAACAAAAATACTCCTCTACACCTTGGGCTATGTTCACAAGTAGCGTTTTTGCACTTTTGTATTGCTTTCAACTGTGACAAATGCATTCACCGGGAAATGTCATTTTAACATTTTACAACCTTATTTGGCCATGTGCTGTGTGACACATGCATACAGTGCTGAAAAGACATGGGAACAGCATGGGGAAGACCCCTGGAAGCATCTCTGACTCCCAGGTCACTGCCTAAAAGTGTGCCCATCAGAAGTGATCCTTGCCGCATCAGAAGATGCAGACTTGCAACTATCCCCGTGCAAGTCCTTGTCCCAGGGCAGTGTTCAATTGTACCTCCCCCATTCCTTGCAATGCAAGCGCAAATATGCAGCCAACCACCCACCCACCCGCAGGCTGCAATACCATACTGCTAGCTTGCACTTGAAATGGGGCCTTTTAGTTTGGAGGAGGCCGAAGCTGGCCACTACCTCATGGCTGCTTCGGCAGCGAGGTATCCATACTCAGTCCCCAGCCGCCTGGCGGCCGGGTGTCCACACTCGGTCCCCAGCCGCCAGGGGGCGGCCGGGTGTCCACACTCGGTCCCCAGCCGCCCCGCGGCCGGGTGTCCACACACGGTCCCCAGCCGCCTGGGGGCGGCCTGGTGTCCATAAATGGTCCCCAGCCGCCCCTATTTCTCCTGTGACCTTCCCCCCCACTTTCCTTAGCCTGGCCTGCTTTAGGGCAGCATTGGACGAGCCCACCAGAGAACCAGACTCCTCCGGTGGGCCCTGGCTTCTCCATCAGGGGAGTTGAGAGTGCCAAGGTGAGGAGCATGATGATGATGATAGAAGTTAGCATCTGCTTTGTTTTCTTGGAATGCAAGCGCATGTATGTAGTAGCGGCTAGGCCTGAGGTGGTCAGCATTTTGGCGCATATCCTACCTCCTCCGAGGATTGCTGGATGTTTTCCTGCTACAATCCCAGTTCTATGACTCCCGTTAAAACAAAGCTTCAGGTGATAAATGATGGATGAGGTGGTGGCAAAGGAGAAAGAGCAGGAGGAACAGGGACCATTCACACATGTCTTGTAGGATATGTTTCTGTACCAAAAGGAGCGGTTCGGCTACACAGTTATAGGGCATACAGTGAGTGCAATGCCTACCAAAAATTTCGAGGCACTCCAATGCCCCTTGGAAGTGACATGGAGGTCAGAGGGCCTTAACTAAACCGTTTTTTCCATTTATAGCAACTGGGTCTCCTGTACACTGTTGGCCTAAGCAGTGAAAGGAAGGCTTTCCAAAAATTATGAGGAACTGCAATGCCCCTTGAAACAGACGTGGATTACAGCGTGCTAAAAACCTTCTACCCATTATTGGGGAGTGGGTCTCCCTTAGTTTTTGCCTTTGCATTGAAAAGCAAAAGATGACTAAAATTAGGAGGAAATGCAATGCCCGTTGGAAGAGTCGTGGAGGTTAGAGGTAATTAAAAACAACATTTCAATGCCCCTTGGAAGAGCTGTGGAGTTCAGAGTGGTTTAACAAGACGGTTTTAATGCCCCTTTGAAGAGACGTGGAGGTCACAGTAGCTTAACAAGACGGTTTTAATGCCCCTTGGAAAAGTGGTGGAGGTCGCAGTAGCTTAACAAGACGGTTTTAATGCCCCTTGGAAAAGTGGTGGAGGTCACAGTAGCTTAACAAGACGGTTTTAATGCCCCTCGGAAGAGACGTGGAGGTCGCAGTAGCTTAACAAGACGGTTTTAATGCCCCTTGGAAAAGTGGTGGAGGTCGCAGTAGCTTAACAAGACTGTTTTAATGCCCCTTGGAAAAGTGGTGGAGGTCACAGTAGCTTAACAAGATGGTTTTAATGCCCCTTGGAAGAGACGTGGAGGTCACAGTAGCTTAACAAGACGGTTTTAATGCCCCTTGGAAGAGACGTGGAGGTCGCAGTAGCTTAACAAGACGGTTTTAATGCCCCTTGGAAGAGATGTGGAGGTCGCAGTAGCTTAACAACACGGTTTTAATGCCCCTCGGAAGAGACCTGGAGGTCGCAGTAGCTTAACAAGATGGTTTTAATGCTCCTTGGAAAAGTGGTGGAGGTAACAGTAGCTTAACAACACGGTTTTAATGCCCCTCGGAAGAGACGTGGAGGTCACAGTAGCTTAACAAGACGGTTTTAATGCCCCTCGGAAGAGACGTGGAGGTCGCAGTAGCTTAACAAGACGGTTTTAATGGCCCTTGGAAGAGACGTGGAGGTCACAGTAGCTTAACAAGACAGTTTTAATGCCCTTTGGAAAAGTGGTGGAGGTCGCAGTAGCTTAACAAGACGGTTTTAATGCCCCTCGGAAGAGACGTGGAGGTCACAGTAGCTTAACAAGACGGTTTTAATGCCCCTTGGAAGAGACGTGGAGGTCGCAGTAGCTTAACAAGACGGTTTTAATGCCCCTTGGAAGAGACGTGGAGGTCACAGTAGCTTAACAAGACGGTTTTAATGCCCCTTGGAAGAGACGTGGAGGTTGCAGTAGCTTAACAAGACGGTTTTAATGCCCCTTGGAAGAGACGTGGAGGTCACAGTAGCTTAACAAGATGGTTTTAATGACCCTTACAAGAGCCATACAGTACAGCATCTTAAAAACATTATTCCCATTATTGGGGAGTGGGTCTCCCATAGTCTTTGCTTATGCCTTCCAAGCAAAAGCTGCCAAAAATAAGGACGGAGGAACTTGCAATAATGGCAACACGGACCACGGTCACCCTGGTGGTATAGTGGTGGTGGAGGCTGAGGATAAGGAGAAGAGCATAAATGAGCCAAAATGAGGAAGTGTATACCCATGTGTGGGTGTGAAGCGGTGCATGTGAATACACCTCCCAAAATAACACAGTGGATTTGACTTTATGTTACTCTGCTGTCATTTGGTGGTGATGAGAAGTCTGGCCCAATCCAGCCCTTGTTCATTTTGATAAGGGTCAGCTTGTCAGCATTGTCAGTTGACAGGCGAGTGCGCTTATCAGTTATAATTCCCCCAGCGGCACTAAAAACACGATCTGATAACACGCTAGCGGCAGGGCAGGCCAGGACCTCCAAGGAGTACAGAGCGAGTTCATTCCAAGTGTCCAGCTTAGATACCCAAAAATTAAAAGGCACAGAGGAATCACGGAGGACGCTGGTACGGTCGGCAAGGTACTCCCTCACCATCTTTTGAAACTTTTCACTCCTTTTTCACTCCTCAGGGCCTGTAAGCTGGGCGGGTCTCAGAAAACTGTCCCAGAACGTTGACAGTGTTCCCCTGCCTCTGCTGGATTGGAGTTGCGTCTCTCTCGCATGTACACCTTGGTTGGGCAACGAACTGTGACCTCTGCCGCTAGCGTGTTCAGATGGGAATTTTTTTAACAGTTCTGCAGCAAGGGCCTTCTGGTACTGCCCCATTTTTGTAGACCTCTCCACCTCAGGAATAAGAGAGTGAAAGTTCTCCTTGTAGCGGGGGTCTAAAAGTGTCACCAACCAGAAATGACTGTCACCCAACATTTTGACAACGCGAGGGTCACGGTTAAGGCAGCGTAACATAAAGTCAGCCATGCGTGAAAGACTGGTAACGGTCAAGACTTCCGTGTCCTCACCAAGATGATGACTGACCATGCTCTCCTCCTCCTCCTCCCCCCTGTCCTCAGGCCACCCACGTTGAACCGATGGTATGACAGTTGTACAGGTACTACCGTCTACAGCGCATGATACCAGCTCCTGTTCTTCCTCCTCCTCCTCTCCCTCATTGTCCCCCAATGCACGTTGGGATGAGATGAGGCTGGGCTGTGTGTAATCGACCGCTATGGCTTCTTGATCCATCTCATCATACTCTGGCTGCAATGCCTCCTCTTTAATTCTCTGCAGAGAGCGTTGCAAAAGACAGACAAGTGGAATGATGACGCTAATGATGGCATCATCGCCACTCACCATCTTGGTGGACTCCTCAAAGTTTGTCAAGATGGTACATATGTCAGACATCCAGGTCCACTCCTGAGGTCTTATGTGTGGAGTCTGACTTGAATATCGACGGCCTTGTTGCAGCTGGTAATCCACAACTGCTCTCTTCTGCTCACAAATCCTTTGCAACATGTGGAGGGTAGAGTTCCAAAGTGTGGGGACATCACACACCAGTCGGTGTGATGGAAGCTGCAAAGGTTGCTGCAACACAGCAAGGGCGACGGAAGCTGTAGCCGACTTGCGAAAATGAGCTGACAGGCGGTGTACTTTGACGAGCAATCTGGCAACTCGGGGTACGATTTAAGAAGCCGCTGAACCTCGAGGTTAAGCACATGAGCCAGGCATGGTACGTGTGTGATCTCGCCTCGCCTCAGAGCCGCCACCAGGTTACGGCCATTGTCACACACGACCATGCCTGGATGTAGGTTCAGCGGTCTCAGCCACAGATCTGCCTGCTCTTTTACAGCTGTCCACAACTCACAAGCAGTGTGAGGTTTATCACCTAAGCTTATGAGTTTCAGCACAGCCTGTTGCCGCTTGGCGGAGGCAGTACTGCAATGCTTCCAGTTTGTAACTGATGTGGTGATATCTGAGATGGAGGCTGAACATGAGGAGGATGATGCGCAGGAGCTGTACACTGTGGGGGCAACTCTGACTGACATAGGGCCCGCAATCCTCGGTGTGGGGAGGATGTGTTCCGTCCCAAGGTCCGACTGGGTCCCAGCTTCCACTATGTTTACCCAGTGTGCCGTCAGGGAGATGTACCGTCCCTGGCCACAAGCACTTGTCCACGTGTCCGTTGTCAGGTGGACTCTCCCAGTAACTGCGTTGCTGAGGGCACGGCAGATGTTTTGGGACACGTGCTTGTGTAGTGCGGGGATGGCACACCGGGCAAAATAGTGTCGGCTGGGGACCGAGTACCGAGGGATGGCCACCGCCATAAGGTTGCGGAAGGATTCCGTCTCCACCAGCCTAAAAGGCAGCATTTCCAACGCAAGCAGTCGTGAAATGTGCGAATTTAGGACTGTGGCCTGTGGGGCGTTGGCTGCGAATTTCCGCTTTCGTTCAAAGGTCTGGGATATGGACAATTGAACGCTGCGGTGGGACTTGGACGTGGACGTTGATGCTGTTTCTTGAGAAACTGCCATAACAAGTGAAGACTGAGAGGAGGGGGCATCTTTGCATGCAGTATGGACAGGGGATTGCCTTGCACACACAACAGGGGGTTCTATTGCACGCACAACAGCGGAAGAAGCAGTGGTGACACCCGCTGACACTGGTCGTGGACCCTGGGGTTCACCCCACAAAGTCGGATGCTTTGCTGCCATGTGCCTGATCATGCTGGTGGTCGTCAGGCTGGTAGTTTTGTCACCCCTGCTGATGCTGGCATAGCAGGTGGTACAAATGGCCTTTTTGGGGTTGTCAGCAGAGTCTTTAAAAAAATTCCAGACTCTGGAAGACCTACAGGTTGTACTGGCAATGTCCCTCGTGTTGGTGTTACGGGGAACTGTTGCCTGCCTTCTGTGTGCGGCCACCACACTGCTTCTTCCTGCCTGTTGGGGTACTCTGCCTCCCTCACCCTGTGTGCTGCTGGCCTCGCTCTGCATGTCCTCCTGCCACGTTGGGTCAGTTACTAGATCATCCACCACCTCCTCCTCTTCCACTTGCGCACCACGATCCTCCTCCTCACTTCCTGGCAATTGTGTCTCGTCATCGTCCACCTCTTGTGACAAATTGCCAGCGTCGACTTCCTGTGGCCGTGGCTGTTCAAATATTTGGGCAACGCTACATGGGATCTCCTCTTCCACCACTTCAAGCGGAGCAGGCGAGGGGCACAAATCTGGAAATGGACCAGTGAACAGCTCTTCAGAGTGTCCAAGTGTGGGATCAGTTGCTGTCTGACGACACTCGGCATGGTGGGAGGAAAGAGCATCAGGGTGAGGAGGAGTATGCGGTCGAGACTCACGGCTACTAAGATTTGACCGTGTGGAAGACAGACCGGAGGTGGTAGTGCCCAGGTAACTGGAAGTATTAACTGCTATCCAATTAATAACCTGTTCACACTGATCAGTTCGCAATACTGGTGTTGTTCTGTGCTTCCCTAGTAATTGAGTCAAGAACTGGGAGTGAGAAGATGTGGCTGTTGGTTGTGGCACATTTTCACCTTGGCCACGGCCCCGTCCTCTGCACGCACCATCACCAGAACGTCCAGTTCCACGTCCCTTGCCACGTGCTTTGCCCATTGTAAATGAAGTAAAATAGCTTACACTCGCACTATCAATGGAAAAAGGGTAATAGAAAGGAGATTAGAACCGTGGAAGAGGAAAACCACAGTTCTATTTCTCTGGCCTACACCCGACTCTTTTAAACAATCTGAACAATCAGGGAGAAACTATTACTGTTTTTCTTTACGGAAAAAATACCAAAAGCTGGATAATAGAGATTTTTTACTGTGGAACGGTAAAACCACAGTTATAATTTACTGGTATATACCAGACTCTTTTAAACAGTTATATTTGCATCTGAACAATCAGGAGACACTATTACTGTTTTTCTTTACGGCAAAAAATGCCAAAAGCAGGATAATACAGAGATTTGACCCGTGGAACTGCAAAACCACACTTCTATTTCTCTGGCCTACACCAGACTATTTTAAACAGATATATTTGTGTCTGAACAATCAGGGAGAAACCATTACTGTTTTTCTTTACGGAAAAAATGCCAAAAGCTGGATAATAGAGATTTTTTTACCGTGGAACGGTAAAACCACAGTTATAATTTACTGGCGTATACCAGACTTTTTTAAATAGATATATGTGGCGCCCCTGAGGGTTCGGTCGACACAAGGGGGGATACTGCAGCCTGTCAGCAGGTGTAGTGTCTCATCACCCAGGTAAGGAAGGTGCACTGGTCAGGACCCTGAATCTACATTCAACACTACACACTCCTGACCTATGGGAGGCAAGTATGCACCATAGTGCTGCCTCAGCAGGATCACAAGTGAGGGGAACCAAAAGTTAGGGGAACCATGTAGTGGATGAAGGGTAGAACACAGTTTTAGTTTACACACATAATTTAATATATAATAGCCAGCCATCTTGAGCACAAGGTTCTTGATTCTTAGTTCTTTGAGCGTGATCTTCACAGCTGGCAGCGGCCTTGTGTAGGAGCCTGCAGTGTGCTGAAGATGCACAGTCCTCATGCTCTGACGTTGACACGAGGAGCGGGTATGAGTTAACAGTGTCTCTACCCCGGTCAAGTTCCCTTGCTTAAGAAGGTCGGGAGCTATAGTGACAGCTCAACAAGCAAAAGGATCCCAGGGAGCACGGACGGAGCGGCGTACGCCACCTGTACTCTCCATTCTGGCCTGGCCAGAGGGACTCCTGCTGCAAGAGGGGTACCGGCCCCCGATATCTGACTTTGCCACTTCACGTCTCTGTCAGAGAAGCCCGGTAGGCTACAGTGGATCCCGTCGGGTGACGGGCGAAACCGAATTGCCGCCTTACCCTATATCTGTGCATAGTCCAGAGGGAGACCCAGCCTTTGCACGTACACGGACAGGAGAGGTCAAAAGGGACAGCTTAGGAACACTCAGAGGGTCCTGATCGAAGTGCCTGAATATCCTGGGTGCGCTGAGCCCTCGTCTCTGGTGGCCACAGAGCGCCGTGAGGAGCAGGGAGAAGCCTTGCTGCTGCTTACCAAAACCGTGAGTAAAGATGTGGAAGACTATCCCTAAGGCCTCCGTACTCTTATTATTACACCGCACAGCACCAGAGCTTCCTCACTACTACTACCTCCTCCATCCGCACCTCTGCCCTGAGGCCCAGCTCCGCCTGTGGGGAGTTATACCATCGCCTGCTGCCACAACATCCAGCCTCAGAGGACTGCTAGCAGCGCTGGTGGCGCATCACCAGACACCACAGGTGGCGTAGTCGAAAAATACCACTCAACCCTGATAGCCCATTACTTTTAATGTGACGGCCCTGGGCACGGAACGGGTCCAGGCCACGACTGCCTCCCCAACATCTGACCCAGCTCCGAGTACCCCATTTCCCAGGGAGGGCTGTGAGCGTCACATATATTTGTGGATGAACAGTGAGCGACACACTCAAACTGTTTTTTTTTTAGGTAAAAATGGCCCAAAAGTGGATAATACAGAGGTTTGAACCGTGGAACTGCAAAACCACACTTCTATTTCTCTGGCCTACATCAGACTATTTTAAACAGATATATTTGTGTCTGAACAATCAGGGAGACACTATTACTGTTTTTCTTTACGGAAAAATTACCAAAAGCTGGATAATAGAGTTTTTTTTACCGTGGAACGGCAAAACCACAGTTATAATTTACTGGGGTATACTAGACTTTTTTAAATAGATATATTTGCGACTGAACAGTGAGCAACACACTCAAACTGTTTTTTTTTTAGGTAAAAATGGCTCAAAAGTGGATACAGAGGTTTGAACCGTGGAACTGCAAAACCACACTCCTATTTCTCTGGCCTACACCAGACTCTTCTAAACAGATATATTTGTGTCTGAACTGTCACAAACACACTTTTTTTTTGTGTGGGGGGGGGGTAGACACCAAAAGGTTAATAAGATGGGTATTTGTACAGTGTGAAGGAGGAAAAAAAAAAAGAAGAGGATTTAGATGAAAAAAAAAGGATTTTTCCTGGCCCCCGAGACCTGGAGTTAATTCTAGCAATTTGAGCAGCAGGAGCACACAGGACTGTAATGCAGCATTTGCTGGTATAACCACTGTGTCTCCTATACAGCCTGCCTGCCTGATATCTGGGATGGATATTAGTCCTGAGAAGGACTGTTTGTTTGATTTTGCAGGCTTTAGAGACCCTACACTATCTATTTCGCACTATAAATCGCTCCCTAGCTCAGCAGCACTTTCCTTACACTAGCTGATCCCGGCCGTCTGTGTCCAAGATGGTGGCGCCCGGTTTTAAATACTCGAGGTGACGCTGTGCAGCCAGCCAATCACTGTGATGCCTACAACAAACATGGCTGCGGCATTACAGTGACTGGCTGGCAATCCCTGCATGTTCATTGGCTCTGTAAAGAGCGCCAAACATGCAGGGCGGAGACCCGAGCTCCCGCCCGAGTAACCCAGAAATGCTCGGTGCTCTCCGAACATCCCGAGTAGCGTGATGCTCGGGCGGGTACCGAGCAGTGTCGAGCATGTTCGCTCAACACTAATCTTAATATATCATGTAACTTATTTTTTGCTTTTTTTGGGGATGTAATTATGTAGTTAAGTCATTAGAGCTCCATCCGCAAGAGTGTCTGTTGATTAATGAAATGTTTGCATTGGGCTGATATATTTTTTGTGTCCCTCACACAAGACACAAAAAACGCATGTCAATTCCGCATGCCTTTTTTCTGCCAGGGAGAGGAAAAAACGCATGCAGATTTTGGCGGCAATTTACGCATTGTGTGCACATAGCCTGAGACTGCATATTGAGATGCTCTGTTTTAATGAAGAGACATCCGAAAAGTTGTGTTCCTGCTATCCTGTGTACAACATAGTTGCCACGCAGTGTCTGTTTAATAAAGCATTTCTTTTTAGAGTCGGCAAGGGAGCACATGGTCAGTACACAACGAAAGTAACACAGTGGTGAGCAGGGACAGCATACTGAACATGTGTCGGTATTGACAACTATCACATGCTCAGTATACACACTTGGTCAAAATTGTTGGTACCCCTCGTTTAATGAAAGAAAAACCCACAATGGTCACAGAAATAACTTGAATCTGACAAAAGTAATAATAAATTAAAAATCTATGAAAATGGACAAATGAAAGTCAGACATTGCTTTTCAACCCTGCTTTCAGAAAATTAAAAAAAAAATTAAACTCATGGACAGAAATGATTGTACCCCTGAAAATAATGTGACAAAAGGGACATGTTAAATCAAGTTGTGTCCACTAATTAGCATCACAGGTGTCTACAATCTTGTAATCAGTCAGTGGGCCTGTATATAGGGCTACAGATACTCACTGTGCTGTTTGGTGACATGGTGTGTACCATACTCAACATGGACCAGAGGAAGCAAAGGAAAGAGTTGTCTCAGGAGATTAGAAACAAAATTATAGACAAGCATGTTAAAGGTAAAGGTTATAAGATCATCTCCAAGCAGCTTGATGTTCATGTGACTACAGTTGCACATATTATTCAGAAATTTAAGATCCATGGGACTGTAGCCAACCTCCCTGAATGTGGCCACAGGAGGAAAATTGATGACAAATCAAAGAGACGGATAATACGAATGGTAACAAAAGAGCCCAGGATAACTTCTAAAGAGATTTAAGGTGAACTTCAAGCTCAAGGAACATCAGTGTCAGATCGCACAATCTGTCGTTGTTTGATCCAAAGTGGACTTCATGGGAGATGACCAAGGAGAACACCATTGTTGAAAAAAAACATAAAAAAGCCAGACTGGAATTTGCCAAACTACATGTTGACAAGCCACAAAGCTTCTGGGAGAATGTCCTATGGACAGAAGAGACAACAATGGAAGTTTTTGGCAAGGCACATCAGCTCTATGTTCACAGACGGAAAAATGAAGCACATCAAGAAAAGAACACTACTGTCCCTACTGTGAAACATGGTGGAGGCTCTGTTATGTTCTGGGGCTGCTTTGCTGCATCGCTAAGTACAATGAAATCGCAAGACTATCGAGGGATTCTAGAGAGGAATGTGCTGCCCAGTGTCAGAAAGCTTGGTCGCAGTCGCAGGTCATCTGTCTTGCAACAGGATAATGACCCAAAACACACAGCTAAAAACACCCAAGAATGGCTAAGAGGAAAATATTGGACTATTCTGAAGTGGCCTTCTATGAGCCCTGACCTAAATCCTATTGAACATCTTTGGAAAGAGCTGAAACATGCCGTCTGGAAAAAGCAACCTTCAAACACAAGACAACTGGAGCAGTTTGCTCATGAGGAGTGGGCCAAAATATCTGTCGAGAGGTGCAGAAGTCTCATTGACAGTTACAGGAATCGTTTGGTTGCAGTGATTGCCTCAAAAGGTAAGAGTACCATCATTTCTGTCCAGGCCTATTTCATGAGTTTAATTTTTTTTTAAATTCTGTGGAAGCAGGGTTGTAAAGCAATGACTGACTTTCATTTGTCCATTTTCATAGATTTTTAATTTATTATTACTTTTGTCAGATTCAAGTTATTTCTGTGACCATTTTGGGTTTTTCTTTCATTAAATGAGGGGTACCAACAATTTTGACCACGTGTGTGGCAGAAAATAACCCAGCTCCTGAAAGAGTGGTCTCTGATGGCGATCTGATTCAGGTTGGGGACAGCAGTAACTATAGATTTCACAGGTGGTTTATCCACTAATTATAGGCAATACCTGGTTACTAACAAATCTGTTTTTCTCCAGAAAAATTGGTGTGAATCCTGACACCAGACCAGCCATTTTTAGGAGACCTCAGAAGATATGTTACAAAGACACAAGTCAACAAGACATCGAACCAAAGCACACCGGAAAATTGACCAAGCAATAGTTGAAAATACAAGATCTGTTGTATGGAATGGCTAAGCAAAACCTAAAATTGACTGTGCATTCAAGACATCCCAGAAAGATTGATAAACTGAAATACATTTGCAGGGAGTAACTGTCCAAAATTCCACCTTAACTTTCAAATCTAATTTGCAGCTACAGAAAGCGTTTGGTGATCTATAGGTACTGAAAATCAAGGGTTAACTTACTTCTTATTGCAACTGTATATGCTTCAATAAACTTAAAATATACCTACAATTTTTTTTTGCTATCACTAGCTGGCCCTGTAGTACAAAGACTGTAGTAAATAAGACTAAGCACGAATGGGGTCAGTGGATGGCTGAGACCACTTGAGAAGCAATGGTTCTTTGTTCTAAGAAGAGAAAGGAACTAGACTTCCAGTATGAAATTTCTCTGAATTAAAGGACCTGATAAAGGGGAAAATTTTGGGAGGGAAGGGGTTGCAGAGAAATGTGATGTTGGATGAGTAAGTTCACTAAGATCCAGCACCTGTGAGATGTGCCTGAAGAAGGTGGTAAGCCTTAAAATTATTGGCTGCAATAGATTGTGAACTTTGTTAGGTAAATGTTTAGAACTTTATTGTCAGAATGGGTTAGTCAGGTTCCAGTGTGCCAAGGTTTGCTTTATTCTTATAGGGGTGATGTGTGATGGGCAGAAGGAAACATGCAGAAATTACTGCATCAAAAAAGGAACAATCGAATCTATACTCTATCATACAAGTGTATAAGGAAATACTGACACTGAAATAGTGAAGATGGAATCTATAATAGCAGGTGCAAACTCAGAACAACAATATAAACCTATAAAGAATTGAGTTCAAAGGCACTACATGAGAAAATATATTTTTTTATTAAATCAACAACATGATTAAAATAAAAACACAAGATTTTTAAAAAAAGAACCACAATGGGTAAAAAGATGACATGGCAGAGATGATAGATACAGGCAATATAGTAGTACAATATGTGGTACAAATAATTTACAGGAATGGGACAATGGTTTCACATGCTATGATTATACCAAGTGAAAGAATGAGATTGAGCGTAGTATAAGCTTGTTGCAACCTCTGCTGGGGTTGCGTTGGCACCCAGGCCCTGGAGCCTTGGGGGGGGGGGGGGCTATATGAAAAAAACAATACTATTAAAGACTTGCAATAATTGGGGCCTCGTTGGAGCTTTTGCATTGGGGCCCATGAGTTTCAAGGTACGCCATTGGGCACATACCCTGCATTGTGACCCTATAACTTGACTCTTATTTGAGCATACATATCACCAACATATAATGTTGTAGGAATGTAGGTGTCAAATTGACAGGTACCAAATAGAACATTAGTTGCAGTAAGATCTTAAAAAAATTGGAGGTGTTTAGTTTTTTAGAGAAGTAACATGATTAAGATCCTACAGATATTGTAAAAAAGTGCATAAAAATGTATATAACATATAACAATGTAGCATTTTTAAAAATATCCATTTTAAACTGTTCCGAAGACTGATGGAAAGGCGAGTAGTCCTGATCTACATGTACATGAAGGGTAATATGTTTGACAATGCAGTCTAAGAAATTATAAAATTATTTTACCTTAGTCCGATTTTTAATTCATCTCATTTTTCTGCACTAGATGGCGATCTGTCCAAACTAATACGACAGCCACGTTTGCAGTCTGTATATCGCCTGGAAAAGAAAAATGCAATACAAATAAAATAATAAAATGTTTATCATTACCTGTGAGTGTTAACAAAGTGGCAATTTAAGAATCGCTTTGTATAATTTGTACAATCACTGTTGTGATTTTCACTAAATAGCTGCAACAGCAAATTTGGAAAAAGTCATCTAAGGATCAATCACTGAGGCATATAGAGTGCGGGTTTTGCCTGTTTAGTCTGATCCCACAAATTCAAATGTTTGATGTCAAGTACAGGATAAAAAAAATGACTGATAAAAATGTTACAAAATAAAAATCTCCACCAAAAATTCTTTAAAAATACTACAAAAACAATTACACATAAGGGCTCTTTAACACATCAGATTTTTTGCTACGTGTGCTATCCGTTATTCTTATGTACGGACCCATTACAATTAATGTGCCTTCTCATGTATCCTTTTTTTTTTGCAGATCAAATTCGCCAATGTAAATCAATGGCCTGATGAAAGAAAAAAAAATGGATAGCAAATGAATGTCATTCACGTGATGTTCATATTTTACTGTTTAATTGACTGAAGAAGTTAAGAAAACGAGAAAAACGAATGCAAAAATGATTGTAAAAATTGACCAAAAATTAGTCCCGCACACTGTAAAAAACATGGACTGTTTTCAGCTATTAGAAAAAAAAACGTGAAACCAGCCTTGGGGTATGATCACATTGTGTCATTTTTGGCTGTCAAAAAGGTCTGTTTTTCAAGTGTTTTTTTTATATTGTGCTTTTTTAGTCATTTCCTAAAACTTTGTCACACTTTTTTTCCATTGGTGGTTTTGGTTAATGTTTGTTTTTGGGGTATCTTTTTTAATGTTATTTT
Organism: Phyllobates terribilis; assembly: GCF_046119375.1. Taxonomy (NCBI): domain Eukaryota; kingdom Metazoa; phylum Chordata; class Amphibia; order Anura; family Dendrobatidae; genus Phyllobates; species Phyllobates terribilis. The sequence continues at coordinate 112,793,746 of NW_027362769.1, read as the reverse complement.
TCATATTTCTTTAAAATCCATCAAAGCACCACTTTAGCATTTTTCTTTTTTTTTTCAGCGCTGGAGTGGCACTTTAGATGTAAGCCCCCTGCCCCCCCCCCGTCATATCATTAACCTCCGGCATCTTCACTGCTTTTTGGTGCCTGCTCCTGTTCCATGGCGCCATCTTGTGAGCGCAGCTTATGACCCCTGGAAGTCAGAAGCTACATCACAAGCAAGTCTGAGAGCCAGAAGGAGGCCATAATGAGGCTCTCATAGAGTTGTATTGAAAAGTGACCTCTGCGCAGCTCCATGACACTCTGGAGCTTTGGGCAGGTCAATTTTCACCGGAGACCAACGGGAGCAACACTTGAAAATGATCAAGGTGCCGGCAGCAGGTGAGTATCAGACAAGTGGAGGGGACTTACATTTAAAACACCACTCCAATGGTGCAATAAAAATAAACGCTGGAGTGGTGCCTTAAGCAATGAATAAATCACTTGCATTTTTTGAGACGGAAATGCTGTGAAACACTCCAACATACGAGCAGGCATCTTCCTTGCATTTTTGTAATGTTCTCATTGACTTTTATTTTTAAATATTCAACGCTTTCCTAGCGGAAAACGGCAGAAGAATGTACATGTTACATTTGGGGGTTCTGAAAGGTTGAATCATTTAAAAGATATCCAAAAGCCTAAACATATGAGCAGCAAATCATTTTTGCATACAAATGAATAATAAGATTCTTTTGAGTATTTTGTGAGCACTTTTCCTGATGTTTTTTTGCAGTGGAGCCACTCAAAAAATGCCAGAAAAAGATCCAGTAAGAACATACCCTTAGGGCGTTTTTTTTCATCCATTTAAGAAAACTAAGAAGCTAAAAAAAAGTGTCATGTGAATTGTATCTAACATGTCTACTTGTGTAGAGTGACATGTCCAGCCTGACATGCCAAGGTGAGGAGACTTCTAAGCTGCAAAGTTCCTCTGGGAAATATGCAAGTTGTCTCTTCAGAGAGGAAGAGGACTAGAACTCTAGTGCCACCTGCAGGAAGTAGCGATTGACAAGGCTCCTTAGAGAATTGATATTGACCCTTAGGATCGCTACTTCTTCTAGGTGGCACTAGAGTTCTAGTCCTCTTCCTCTCTGAAGAGACAATTTGTATCTAATAATCATCTAGTCTTAGTTAGTAAAGATTATCTGCTTCTTAACCCTACGGATACTTGCTGTTTTTATACTTTTAATACTATTTACTTTAAAAAAATATTTTTCACTTTTTAATAGCTCAGTAGTCTTTGTTTTCTGAAACATGCATAGTTTGACGAACATTGCAAAAACAGGTAAAAAAGTTTTTTCATTATGGTCATAGGATCTTATGCCCTTAAAGGGGATTTCTGTTCACTGCTGCTCCACTAACTCTGTAGCAGTCTCTGACGGGTACGAGAGAACAACTCCTATTCTTGAATAGAAGTCTGGCAGCTATGTTCAAAGCCACCACCGGAACAAATAACAGCTGATTGGCCAGGCCTCCACCGATCTTATATTGATTACCTATCCCGGGGATAGGTCATCAGTATGCTGTGAAAGGACAACTTATTTAAAGGGATTGTCCATTACTCAGAAAACCCCTTCTCAATTGCTATATCCCCCCATGTAAAACAACAACAGCCAACTGCAGGTCGGGCAGTTTACGTTCGGTGGAATGTCATGCAGAAATCAAAAAGACAAACATTCACTATGGGGAACTGTGCATGTAATTGTCCTAATTGTTTAATAAAATTGTAGGAAGCAGACCTGGATATTATGAATCATTCCAAGATGGAAGTGTGATTCACAATGCACTGACGGTTTAGTGTGGAACTTGGCAGTGTGCGGAGCATTATACCTGCCAGCATAGAGGAAGCAGCATACAATGGTAGAGGCTGACAACAAAAACAGTGATACGACTGATAGAGTCATAGTGAAGGAGAGCTTCAATGTGACTCATCAAAAGAAAAATCTAGAAATATGATCACATGAGCACAGGATATCCGCTAGAAAATTCCTCTGTCCTTCCTCTTGTTTAAAAGGGGCAATATTAATTACACAGCTAACTCCAATATCATGTTATTACATAGTTATGTCATTGTGACGCCCCTGAGGGTTCGACCGCCACAGGAATGCTGCACTTCTCTAATGGAGTGTAGTGTTCCTCCTCTGAGGTAAGGCAGGTGTGATAGTTGTGACCTAACCTTTTGCATCCAACACCACACTTCTCCACCAGAGGGAGCTAGGAACACAAAGTGGTAGGAACCAGTTAGTGGGTGAGGGTGGAGGACGTACAAGTTAGTTACACTTAAATTTCATATTTAATAGAAAGCCATCTTTGATTTTGGTCTCTGGCAGTCTGTCTATCAAGCGGTCTTGTTACTAGTCTTTGGTGCATCTTGGCACAACCTGGCTAGTCTGCCTTGGTTGCTGTGTGCTGTCATGTACTGTGTGTTAATGTGACCTCCCTCCGGGAGCGCAGATCCTGTGTGGGCCTGCACCAGCAAGGGACACAGCCCTCGTACCCCAGCCTTGGGACGAGAGGTAGGTTGCAGACAAGGAATGTCTCAACCGGGCCAAGGACCAAGATCAAGAAGGCCTGGAGCCTAAGAGTGTGGCTCCATAGAAAATGGATCCCAGGCAGGATGCAGACAGAGCGGAGTACGCCACCTGTCCTCGCCTACCTGATCTATTCAGAGGGATTCCGACTGCAAGAGGGGTACCGACCCCCGACCTCGTACTTCATGTACTGGACGGGAAAGCCCGGTTAGGCCCAGAGGATCCCACCGGGTATCGGATGGAGAGGAATTGCCACCCGTACCCTTGTTATGAGAGGAGCTCAGAGGGAGACCCGGCCTATTTGCACACACACGGACAGGAAAGGATTTGGTCTGTAGTTCAGGAACACTCTGGTGTAAGGTCTCGACTGAATGCTGGACTCACTCGGAGGTTGTCAGACCCCCGTCCCTGGTGACCGCAGGACTCCGCGAGGAGCAGGGAGTCGCCTTCCTTCTGCCATCTCTAAAGTGAGTAAAGCCTTGGAAGTTCACCCCTATGGCCTCCGGACTGTTTATTCTGCGCCACACCGCACGACGCGGCGCCCGTCTCCCTCTACTACTACCCCCATCCTCCTGTCCCTCTGCCCTGAGGCCTCGCTCCGCCTGTGGGGAGCAGTGAGAACTTTGGCCGCCATGACACCGGGCCTCAGCGGACTGTAGCGGCACTGGTGACCCTTCACCAGGCACCACAGGTGGCATAGTCGTTAATCAGCCACTCAACCCGGACAAGCCCACACCATCTCTTTCTAATGTGACGGCCCTGAGCACGGGTCGGGCCCAGGCCATGGCTGCATCCCACCTCTCCATCATAGGGCCCGACACCGAGTCCCCTAACACCCAGGGTAAAACACGGGCTTCTCTGAGTAGAGGCGTCACATCATAGAAAACATTCACTTTAGATGGCAGCAAAAGGGCGATCAGCTGATTTCTAAGACTTTGTCAAATAGTCTTGTCTGGGACAACAGGATGTAATATTAATGAGTAGTATTAGATGAAGGCCCAACGGGCCATATAGGTAAGATGTTGTTTTCACAAGTCAACTCGTTCAAGCAAAACCAATTATGTTGTAAGTGCATTCCTATCTGTGAGCAGCTTTGTGTGGAGCAGATGAATCTGAGCAGATTATATATATATATATATATATATATATATATATATATATATATACTGTATATATAATTATTATTATTTATTTCAATAGCGCCATTGATTCCATGGTGCTGTACATAAGAAGGGGTTACATACCAGATACAGACATCACTTACAGTAAACAAAACTAACAATGATAGACTGATACAGAGGGAAGAGGACCCTGCCCTTGCAGGCTTACATTCTACAGGAATGGGGAAGGAGACAGTAGGTTGAGGGGTTGCAGTAGCTCCGGTGTTGAGGTGGCAGCAAGCAAGGTCATGGCAGGCTGTAAGCTTGTTTGAAGAGATGGGTTTTCAGGTTCCGTCTGAAGGATCCAAGTGTGGCGGATAATCGGAGGCACAGAATTCTATAGGATGGGGGATAATCGGGAGAAGTCTTGGGGGCGTTGGGTGAGGAACGAATAAGTATGGAAAAGAGAAGGAGGTCTTGGGAGGACCGGAGATTACGTGAGGGAATACATCGGGAGATTAGTTCAGAGATGTACGGAGGGGAAAGGTTATGGATGGCTTTGTAGGTCAGTGTTAGTAGTTTGAACTGGATACGCTGGGCAATTGGGAGCCAGTGAAGGGATTTACAAAGGGGAGTAGCAGAGAGTAATGAGGCGAGAGGTGAACCAGTCACACAGCAGACTTAAGGATGGACTGGAGGGGTGTGAGAGTGTTAGCAGGTAGGCCACAGAGGAGGATGTTGCAGTAGTCGAGGCGGGAGATGATGAGGGCATGCACAAGCAGATTAGTAGATTGAGAGTTGAGGAAAGGACGGATTCTGGAAATATTTTTGAGCTGGAGGCGACAGGAGGCGACGAAAGCTTGGATGTGGGGTTTGAAGGACAGGGCAGAGTTAAGGGTTACTCCGAGGCAGCGGATTGCCAGTACTGGGGAAAGTGTGGTGTAATTTATTGTGATAGAAAGATCAAGTGGGGAAGATATGCGAGATGGGGGAAAGATGATGAGTTCAGTTTTGTCCACATTGAGCTTGAGGAAGCGAGAGGAGAAGAAGTGGGATATGGCTGATAGACATGCTGGAATTCTGGACAGCAGAGAGGTGACATCTGGGCCAGAGAGGTAGATCTGGGTGTCATCAGCGTACAGATGGTATTGGAAGCCATGGGATTTTATGAGCTGTCCCAGGCCAAGGGTATAGATTGAGAAGAGTAGGGGTCCTATGACAGAGCCTTGAGGGACTCCAACAGAGAGGGGGCGGGATGAGGAGGTAGCGTGGGAGTGGGAGACGCTAAATGTGCTGTTGGAATGGTATGAGGAGATCCAAGATAGGGCAAGGTCTTTGACGCCAAAGGAAGAGAGGATCTGTAGTAGGAGGCAGTAGTCAACTGTGTCAAAGGCAGAGGACAGGTCAAGAAGAAGGAGTACAGAGAATTGTCTGTTAGCTTTGGCTGTAAGTAAGTCATTAGTAATTTTGGTAAGGGCAGTTTCAGTGGAATGGTGGGGACAGAAGCCAAATTGTCGGTTGTTGAAGAGAGAGTTAGATGAGAAGTGAGAAGAAAGTTCAGAGTGAACGTGTTGCTCAAGGAGTTTGGAGGCAAATGGGAGCAGCGATATGGGGCGGTAGCTGGCCAAGGCGGTTGGGTCGAGGGATGGTTTTTGAGGTTGGGCGTAATAGTGGCATGTTTGAAGGCAGCGGGGAAGGTATCAGAAGTTAGTGATAGGTTGAAGAGATGGGTTAGGGATGGGATGAGTGTGGGGGTGAGGTTGGGAAGGAGGTGGGATGGGATGGGGTCAAGTGCACAAGTGGTGAAGTGTGATTTGGAGGGGAGATGAGTGAGGTCTCCTTCCGTGATGTTGTAAAGGGAGGTTATGGGGAAAGGGCAATGGTCTGGGAAACAAAGGGGTTGTGGTGGTCGGACAGTAAAGACTTGCCGTGTTTGGTCAATCTTGTTTTTGAAGTGTGTGGCAAACTGCTCAGCAGAGATGACAGAGGTCGGAGGGGGCAGTGGAGGGCGGAGGAGAGAGTTAAAAATGTTAAATAATGGTTTGGGGTTGTAGGACAAGGAAGATATGAGGGTTGTGGAGTATGCCTGTTTAACAGAGGTGAGGGCTGATTTGAATGCGAGTGTTGCTTGTTTGAATGCAGTGAAGTCATCTTGCAAGCGTGTTTCCTTCCAATGCCGCTCCGCAACCCCGGACACTTGCCGAAGATGTTTAGTGAGGTTGTTGTGCCAGGGTTGCCTATTGACTCGTCGCGCTCTGCCATGCATAAGACGGGCGACCGAGTCAATAGCCGATGTGAGAATGGCATTGTAGAAAGCAGTGGCACTGTCTGTGTCGTGGAGTGAGGATATGGATGTCAATGGTAGAATAGAATCAGAGAGTGTGTGAGTGTCTAGATGTGCAAGGTTTCTGCAGGGGGGTGCTACTTGCTGGACAGGGGTGACAGGTGAGGAGGACAGGGATGAGAAAGTGAGTAGATGGTGGTCAGATAAGGATAAGGGGGAGGTTGTGAGGTTAGATAGGGAGTAGAGTCGGGTGAAGATGAGGTCTAGTGTGTGTCCGTCTGTGTGGGTGGCTGACGAGGACCACGGAGTAAGTCTAAAGGATGAAGTAAGCGACAGGAGTTTGGATGCTGTTGACTGGCCAATGTCAGTGGGGATGTTGAAATCGCCCTTGATGATTGTGGAAATGTCAGTAGAGAAAAAGTAAAGAAGCCAGGTGGAGAATTGGTCAATAAATGCAGTGATCGAGCCCAGTGGTCGGTATATGACGGCCACTTGGAGGGAGAGTAGATGCGGACAGAGTGGACGTCAAAAGAAGGGAGAGTAAGGGAGGGTAGAGGTGGGATAGGGCTGAAGGTGCAGTTGGTAGAAAGGAGAAGACCCACTCCTCCACCATGTCTGTTACCAGGGCAAGGAGTGTGAGTGAAGTGGAGGCCACCGTAACACAGCGCAGCAGGGGAGGCAGTGTCGGAGGGTGTCAACCATGTCTCTGTGATGCCCAGGAAGGAGAGATGATGAGAGGTAAAGAGTTCGTGGACAAAATGGAGCTTATTACGGACAGAGCGGGCATTCCAGAGTGCTCCAGAGAGAGGGAGCAGGGGAGTGGGTGTCAGGGGCACGGGTTTTATGTAGGAGAGGTTGCGGTAGCTTGCATTTGGTTGGAAGCGATAGGAGGAGGAATTTGTTGGAGGTGTGAGTTGTGGGGGTCCAGGATTGGGAGATATGTCTCCAGCAGTGAGGAGAAGCAGAGAGAGGGAGAGCAGGTGGGAGAAGGAGAGTGTCCGGCTTGTTTTATGTTTTGGTCGGATGGATCTGAGGTTGAGGAGCAGGTCTGCAGATGAGGTCAGGTGGGGAGGTAAGAGGGAAGGAGAGATGATGACTTGGTTAGAGGGTGCTGGGGTTACAGACATTAGGTCCTTACATGATGCAGATGTTGCTGCCACTTTATACAACACCACAACAGCTGCAGCTCTCAATTCGGTCGCCCTCCCTCACACATACCAAAGCTCGCACAATCAACAGACAACCCTGGCACACCTGCCTAACTAAAGAACTGCGAAGGGCCTCTAGGGTTGCTGAGCGTAAATGGAAAAGGTCCCACTCCAATGAGCACTTCATTGCATTCAAACAGTCCCTCATTACCTTCAAGTCCACACTCACTGCAGCAAAACACACATACTTCTCATCTCTCATATCCTCCCTGTCTCACAACCCCAAACAACTATTCAACACCTTGAATTCTCTCCTCCGTCCCCCAGTGCCTCCTCCCTCTCCTCTTATTTCAGCTGAAGACTTTGCCTCATTCTTCAAGCAAAAGATTGACACCATAAGACAAAGCTTTTGCCTAAAGTCCCCACAGCCCCTCCCCACACCTACTCAACCCTCCTCTTCCAAAGGCAGCTTCTCCACCATTACGGACGATCAACTTTCCTCTTTAGTCTCCAAATCATACCTCACCACCTGTGAACTTGACCCAATCCAGTCTCACCTCATCCCAAAGCTTACCACTATCTTAATCCCAACCCTAGCCCACCTCTTCAACCTGTCACTAACAACTGGCGTCTTCCCCTCATGCTTCAAACATGCCATCGATTACACACCCATCCTCAAAAAGCCCTCCCTTGACCCATCCTCTCTGACTAGCTATCGCCCCATATCACTTCTCCCCTATGCCTCAAAACTACTCAAACAACACGTCCATTCTGAACTGTCCTGCCATCTCTCCTCCTGCTCCCTCTTTGACCGCCTACAATCTGGTTTCTGACCGCACCATTCTACTGAAACTGCACTGACTAAAGTCACCAATGGCCTACTAACCGCCAAATCCAAGCAACACTACTCCGTCCTCCTCCTCCTAGACCTGTCATCTGCCTTCGACACAGTGGACCATTCCCTCTTACTACAAACTTTCTCATCTCTCGGCATCACAGACTTGGCCCTATCCTGGATCTCCTCATACCTAACAGACCGGACATTCAGTGTCTCCCACTCACACCACCTCCTCATCTCACCCCCTATCTGTCGGTGTCCCCCAAGGTTCAGTTCTAGGACCCCTACTCTTCTCCATCTACACCTTAGGCCTGGGACTGCTCATAGAGTCTCATGGCTTTCATTATCACCTCTATGCTGATGACACACAGATCTACCTCTCTGGACCCGATATCTCCTGTCTACTAACCAAAATCCCACAATGTCTGTCCACTATCTCATCCCTCTTCTCTGCTAGATTTCTAAAACTTAACATGGACAAAACAGAATTCATCATCTTTCCGCCATCTCATTCAACCCCTCCAACTGACCTATCTATCAGCGTCAATGGTTGTCCACTCTCCCCAGTCCCTCAAGCTCGCTGCCTTGGGGTAACCCTGGACTCTGAACTCTCCTTCAAACCACATACCCAAGCTCTTTTCACTTCCTGCCGACTCCAACTTAAAAATATCTCCTAGATCCGCACATTCCTCAACCATGAATCTGCAAAAACACTAGTGCACGCCCTCATCATCTCCCGCCTTGACTACTGCAACCTCCTGCTCTGTGGCCTCCCATCCAACACTCTCGCACCACTCTAATCTATCCTAAACTCTGCTGCCCGACTAATCCACCTGTCCCTCTGCTATTCCCCGGCCTCTCCTCTCTGTCAATCTCTTCACTGGCTCCCCATTGCTCAGAGACTCCAGTTCAAAACCCTAACCATGGCATACAAAGCCATTCACAACCTGTCTCCTCCATATATCTCTGACCTAGTCTCCCAGTACATACCCACACGCAACCTCCAATCCTCACAAGATCTCCTTCTCTACTCCCCTCTTATCTCCTCCACCCACAATCGCATACAAGATTTCTCCCGTGCATCCCCCCTACTCTGGAATTCTCGCCGACCGTGGAAACCTTCAAAAGGAAGCTGAAGACCCACCTCTTCCGACAATCCTACAACCTGCATTAACCATCGCTCCACCATGCCGCTCCACGACCAGCCCTACCTTCACCTACTGTATCCTCACCCATCCCTTGTAGACTGTGAGCCCTTGCGGGCAGGGTCCTCACTCCTTCTGTACCAGTCGCTGTCACGTTTTGTTCAAGATTATTGTAATTGTTTTTGCTATGTATACCTCTTTTCACATGTAAAGTGCCATGGAATAAATGGCGCTATAATAATAAATAATAATAGCAACGGTCTGTCACAGGGCCCTGTGACGTGCAGAGGAAGGGGGAATATGACAATTAAGCAGAGAGGCGGCGATTTAGGGGAATAATAAGCACATAGGCGGGGATTGCTTGGTGTCCCCTGGACACCAAGCCTGTGCAAAATAGAATTGATTAAAGCGCTTTTCTCTGGCCATACTGGTATGTATAGATTTACTTTTCTATACCCTGTATGGCCATAGTAGAGATCTGATAACTCCAAAGTGGTGACAGATTCCCTTTAAATATGAATAAAATACAAGTTATACTCTGTAATTTCCCATAAAACTATATATGTCCTTGTGCAAGAAGAACTTGCACAAGCCTAGATCCACTCATACAGAGACACACACATATATGTATTTATTATGCTTACTTATATAGCGCCATCATATTCGCAGCGCCTTGCAGATATTGTCATCACTGTCCTCATTGCGGCTCACAATCTACTGTGGGAGGAAATCAGAGAACCCTGCGGAAACCCATGCAAACATGGGGAGAACATACAAACTCCTTGCAGATGTTGTTGTTTGTGGGATTTAAACCCAGGACCCCAGCGCTGCAAAGCTACAGTGCTAACCGTTTATGTTGAGGTCAGGGCTCTGTGAGGACCATATCATCACCTCCAAGTCTCCTTGGACCTCCATTTTCCTTCCAATGGATAACATTCTGTTCTTGTCTTATGATGGAAAGACAAAGGGCACGACTGTTCTTCTAATCTTTGACATCTCCTTTAGGACACTCAGACTGTCTATCTCTATTTTTGAATCCAACAACTTTTCATTGCACAATAGGGGGAGACGTTACACATTCAATGAGGGATTTTTGAGAGAACAGTGTATAATGTCACATATTCTAATTCTAGATGTCTGTGGGCTTCAATATTTCGGTTTGCCGGTGAGTTATAAATTATGGACCCAGGACTGTATATTCTTCAAGGAAGGGTAAACTCATTGTCCATCATCCTATACAAATATATGGGAATCAAAATGCTGTGCTGCAGCAGACAGTTGTCCATTCATGGTCTGCTTAGTGGGAAGCATGATCTCTGCTCCCCATCAATAGAGGGAGTGTTGTGCTATAATTTACATGGCTGAAGATACCAGCACACAACATGCATCACATACAGTACACAGCACAGCTCGCCCCTTGCCACAGAGATCCCTTTATTCTCTATGTAAATCAGAAGGAAATCCTTAAGTGCAAAAATCCTTACAAGGTTGAATTTCACCTAAGAGCCTTGATTTACTCCGGGCTGGCTGTTTGCCACCTCATTTTCTCAAGTTATTTCAAGCTGCAGGGCTAGTTTTTCTTTGACTGACTATTCACGCTGCAACTTGTCTTTCAGGCTATAGATTTTGCAAGTTAATTCTTGACTGAAATGCTTGGAAGAGCTTTTTTAACCCCTTTACTGCTTCGAGCATTAATGGGATGCAGAGATATCATTGCAACTGTTGCTTTAAATTACGTTGTGAGCATTACAATTCTAACTGTATTCTTTATTGACATAAGCAAACAAACAAAAAAAAACTATTTTTTTATTATAGCTATCTGTATTCATGAATTTGGACTTACATAGGGACTAAATCCTACTTAAAAATTGTCCATAAGAAAGTCACATATTTTAATATTTTCAGGGTGTATGGCTGAGCACATATGGATGGTGATGGACTGCAATAGAACTGGGAATTAATTTTCTGCTCTCTACTAAAATATGGCTGCATCGACTAAGAAAGTCCAAACATGGGAAATGCCGCTGTTTAAAATCCAACACGTTTAGTTCTTTAGTCCTCGAGAAATCAGCTGCTGACTTAACACTAATGTGTTTGAACACCATACAATAGCCACGCACATCTCCAGTATAAACATCACATTAGATGATTCGGATGCTGATACCTAGGAATACTCCTAACCGAAAAACTGTAAGCACAGAGATTAGTCCCGCAAGACAGCAGATATGGTGTGGAAGGCCTCGATCATTTGGATCTTCCATATCTGCGATTGTATATAGGATCAATTCTTTATTTCATATATATTATATTTTGCAAGTGTTTTAAGAATTTACTCTCTTATTGCTTTTCATTACCTGAAAAAAAAACCCCTATATTACTTACAAATGGCATGAAGTCTGATTAAAGGGGCTTTTTCAAAATCCTTAGAATGGGAAAAAAACGTACGTATTATGGGAGTCCAACCACCGGTACAACTCAGAGATGTCAAGAATGGAGCTCCGGAACCTCAAGAATGTGACTCTGCAGAGCTCCGACTTGAATGGAGCAGAGGTGTACATGCTCAGCTTCTTCTCCATTCATTGTCTATCGGACTGCAGGAAACAGATGAGTACAGAGTTTAGCCATTTCCAGTAGACACAATGAATGGAGAGGAGGAGGATATTTACACCTCAGCTCCATTAAAGTGGTTGTCTCCTACTAGGCCAATCCCTTATTAAATACTGTACTCCACCTTGTGAAATAAAAACACCTTATATCCACCTTGCATACTGGCGCCATTCCAGTGATGTCGGTGCCGAAGCCCGTGTGACATTGTTATACTGTATAAGCCCTGCAGCCAATCAGAGCCCGCTAATGAGCTGCAGTGTTGAAACCTCAATCAGACATCATTTGGCCCAAGGAAGTGAAAGTGCAGCAGCTCAACAGCGGCCAATGATTGGCTGCAGAGCTCACGCGGTATAACAATGTCACGTGAACCTTGGGATACTCAGTGTTGACATCTCTGGGATGGTGCCGACACAGGAGGTGAGTGTAGAATATCTTTATTTTACAAGGGGGAATATAGTATTTAAGAGGTTGTCCTAGTAGTGGACAACGCCTTTAAGGACTGGCCTCTACAGAACCCCATTCTCCAAAACATCGTCCTTAGTGTCTCAAGGAAGAGACTCTGGGGAATTGGACTCTGTTGAACTATAAGTAATAGGGGATAACTTGCGATTTGGTAAAAAAAAACTTTAATACACTTCCGTGTATAAACCAATGGACTGTTCTGTTGCTTTGTTCTATTAAATATGTGTTTTACATTTATTATACCGGAAATATTACATATATTTTTTGCTTTTGTCTGGGTGAAAAATCCTTTTAATTCAGTTTTTGTAAAGTTTACTCTTCAGCTGGTTAGTCAAATGAGGACAGCATAACAACAACATCATCTAGATAAAGGCCATGGAGGTCTTCGCTGACCCATAAGTGGTTTTCTGCGTGCCACGGAGAACTCAGCCAACATTCCTTTCTCATTAAGTGTTACCACAGATTAGCCAGTATTCAAGGCATGGTGCTTTACAGAGAGCTGTCGGCAAATAACTCACAGGGCATTAGTCTACACAAGCCCCTTTCTTCCAAGCTACAAAATGAAATAATCCGTGAAGTGCTCGGGGTCAATGATCTATGCGATGATCACAAAAGAAATGTAAGGCGCTGTTTTATACAAATGCGTTATTCAAGGGCGCCTTCATTTCCAACTCTGATTAACTACTTCCTGTGTATAAGAGACACCGTCCTACAGAAGTGATTCCCTAAGAAGTAACATCCAAGATTAATGTGACGTCTTGTCTTAACTCATAAGATTAATATATCCTGTAAAGAGATTGGATTGATATGCATTGGAAGTTGACTAATGTCTTGCTACCTTTCTCCTTGTAGGTTGCATTCTGTCTCCTATTACAATTGTCTTGATACAATAATCATTTTCCATGGCAATGTATAGAATGGCAGAGATTTTATTTACCTGAATAGATCTTAGACTTTGAAATAACTATTGAACACTCAAAACCCGGCATTTTCTAGAATTTAAAACGTTCTTTGAACTTAATGTATAAAATACAAAATGTTTGGCATTAGATTAGAAAAGCTACTGTAAGCTGATGTAATTTAATAAAATTAAATTTATGACATAAAACCTTATTTTTGCGGATCACTCAATCATTGAACAATGGCCCATTTAGAGTACAATAAGGCTTTCAATTTATTATGTGTTTTTTTTTTGCTTTTTCATTAAATGGAATGTGTCTTCTGAAAATTATTATTATTATTGCTTAGATTAGGTTTTTGTGTTAAAAAACAAAAAAGAAACATATTTGTATTGCCATGTTCATAAAAGTGCGATCTATCAAAATATAAAATTAATTGACCCGATCGGTAAAAGTCATATCAAGAAAATAGATCAAAACGCCAGAAATGTTTTTTTTTTGTCACCACTTCTCCCTAAAAAAATACAATAAAAATAGATGAAGCTGTTGTAGACAGAAAAAAATTACATCAATAAAACAGTCAGCTCATCGCTCAAAAAGCAAGCCCTCACCCAGCTCAATTGATGGAAAAACAAAAATTTTACGGGTCTTGGAAAAAAAAAATATTTTACTAATTTCTGATTTTTTTTGTGCCACTTACATATTAATAAAAATAAATAAATAATAATAAAAAACCTATACAAGCAGTATCGGACTGTGGTGCCAAGGGCCCACCAATAACCAACTCCAGGGCCGCACTTTTCAACTACATGCAAATGTGACATTATCCTCAATCACAAATTTATATAACAATGAACTTGGTAAATTGTTAAATGAATAAGATGCTGCCTTTGTCTGTACATAGTGATTCACTTATATTGTGCCACGTACTGCTCATATAAGATGGTGGTGGCCCACCGGAGGATTCTCCTGTGCTCCTGTGGGCCAGTCCAAGCCTACCAGTTTGGTATCACTATAATACACTATATACCGACCAAGAATCACATAGTAATTTTCATCACAGAATGTACGTCGTAAAAATAAAACACAAAAAAACATGGTGGAACTGCATATTTTCCCCAGTTTCACCACACTTGGGATTTTTTTCCCGTTTCTCAGTACATTGTACAGTAAAATGAATGGTGTCATTAAAAGCTACAACTTGTCCTGCAAAAAAAAAGTTGCTATGTGGACAAAAAAATAAAAAAGTTATGGCTCTTGGGAAGAAGGGGGGGAAAAAAATGCAAAAATTTTAATTGGCTGTGTAGGGAACGAGTTAAAAGGTGTATTATTCGCATATTATTTGGGCACTATCTGGGGATTTTATGTGGATTATATATAGTAGTTTTACATCGGTACTATACTGCAGCATTACGGTATTATTTGGGTTGAAAGAATGAAAATCTGTCTGGCAAGCAATTTGAGCCCTACTTGGCTTGATGCCCAGAACCCCATTTTTGTATAAAGCTGGTTTCTCACAGAGCATTTTGTAGAAGATTGGGACTTTCTTCAAGGCGTTTAAGGTTTTTGTGGCTTTAGAAGTTTTGGATTGTAGTATTTTTGGTTCAGGTGTATTTTTTTTCTAAATGCAGCATGCTTCAGATATGGCATTTTTTCACAGTTTCTGTATATAACTTTAAAACACTAGTACAAAATGAGTGCACAAAATTTTACAAAATAAAAAAAAACGAAAATGCTTTAGATTCCTGGCACTGTTTTTTTTTTCTTTTTTTTTTCCAAATGTGTGTGAAGATCCTAAACTGGCCTTAAGCTGCGTGCCCACTATGCGTTTTTCAAGCGTTTTTGCCGCGGAATTTCCGCAGCGAAAACGCTTAAAAAACGCTTGGTAATACGCGCCCCATGTTCCCCAATGATAATCCGCATGTGCTGTGCACATGCTGCGGACATTTCCGCTGCGGATAAATCCGCAGCATGTCCATTATTTTTACGGATAAGCGGCGTAATCGCCGCCATTGACTTGCAGTGAATCGTTTAATAACAGCATGAGTACATGTGCACATGGGAATATTAAGCGAATCAATGTGCGGATGGTACCCGGGTCTGGAGAAGAGGAGACTCTCATCCAGACCCAGGTATCATAGTACCTGTAGTTAAAAAAGAATTGAAATAAAAAAAAACATTATAGTCATCTTCTGATGGCCCCCTGTCTCCTCAGCGATGTGTCCTGGCTCCCCGGCGGTTCGCGATGGAGTAAAAGGACCTTCCATGACGTCATTTAGTCATGTGACAGGTCACGCGACCGCTGATGTCGGCGGTCGCGTGACCTGTCACATGACTAAATGACGTCATGGAAGGTCCTTTTACACCATCGCGAACCGCCGGGGAGCCAGGACACATCTCTGAGAAGACAGGGGGCCATCAGAAGGTGAGTATAATGTTTTGTTTTTTTTTACCATTTTTATTCTTTTTTAACTATTAACTTGGTCACACTTCATAAATCCATGCCGGTTGCATGGATCTATATAGTGTGACCAAGGTGTCAAGCACTTTTCCAAGTGATGCTAAAATCGCTTGAAAAAGCGCTTGATAACCCGCATGCAAAAATGCATGCAAAAATGCTTGACAAACGCTTCTACCTGGCAGGAATAAAGCTGTCAAATCCGCATGCATTTTTCCTGCCAGGGAGATGTAGAAAAAATCTGCAGCATTTCTGCTTTGTGGGCACTTAGCCTAAATCTTTTGGCTTTGGCTCCGAAGTAGACATTTATTTCAACACCGGCATGTGTTAATCTGGCCTCTCCTAGTAGAAAAGTTTCTGAAATTTTTAGAGAAGGAAGTGCACTAAAGACTTCTGTATGACATCTGGATATATTGACCTATGAATGGATGCAACTTCAGCACATAAAATAAGAAGTGGCCCATCTGGTGAAATTGATAGAACACTCAATGTTGAACTTTCAGTTGCACAATACCTGGCAGATTGCCTTAGAAACGTTTTTATGTGTGTCACACCACTGCCCTTTTTGTGCCTATATTATGTGATATTTGTGATCAGTGGTGTAACTAGAGTCTGATGGGCCCCGATGCAAGATTTGGACCAGGCCCCCCCCATCCTGATATATATCTCTATATCCTCAATCCTGCTATATAAATCCCCCATCCTGGTACTACATACAGTTGTGCTCAAAAGTTTACATACCCCGGCAGAATTTTTCCTTTCTTGACCTTGTTTCAGAGAATATGAATGATAACAAAAAACTTTTTCTCCACTCATGGTCATTGGTTGGGTGAAGCCATTTATTGTCAAACTACTGTGTTTTCTCTTTTTAAATCTTAATGACAACCAAAAACATCCAAATGACCCTGATCAAAAGTTCACATACCCCAGTTCTTAATACCGTGTAACATCAATAACAGCTTGAAGTCTTTTGTGGTAGTTGTGGATGAGGTTCTTTATTTTCTCAGATGGTAAAGGTGCCCATTCTTCTTGGCAAAAAGCCTCCAGTTCCTGTAAATTCCAGGGCTGTCTAGCATGAACTGCACGCTTGAGATCTCCCCAGAGTGGCTCAATGATATTGAGGTCAGGAGACTGAGATGGCCACTCCAGAACCTTCACTTTGTTCTGCGGTAGCCAATAACAGGTCTACTTGGCCTTGTGTTTTGGATCGTAGTCATGTTGGAACGTCCAAGTACATCTCATGCGCAGCTTCCGGGCTGATGAGTGCAAATTTGCCTCCAGTATTTGCTGATAACGTGCTCAATTCATCTTTCGTTCAACTTTTACCAAGTTTCCTGTGCCTTTGTAGCTCACACATCCCCAAAATATCAGCGATTCACCTCCGTGCTTTACTGCAGGAATGGTGTTCCTTTCATCATAGGCCTTGTTGACCTCTCTCCAAATGTAACGTTTATAGTTGTGGCCAAAAAGTTCGATTTTCGTCTCATCACTCCAAATTACCTTGTACCAGAAGTTTTGAGGCTTGTCTCTGTGCTGTTTGGCGTATTGTAGGCGAGATACTTTGTGGCATTTGCGCAGTAATGACTTTCTTCTGGCGACTCAACCATTCAGCCCATTTTTCTTCAAGTGCCTCCTTATTGTGCATCTTGAAACAGCCACACCACTAGTTTTCAGAGAGTCCTGAATTTCAGCTGATGTTTTTGTGGGTTTTTCTTTGCATCCCGAACAATTTTCCTGGCAGTTGTGGCCAAAATTTTTGTTGGTCTACCTGACCGTGGTTTGGTTTTTACAGAGCCCCTGATTTTCCATTTGTTAATTACAGTTTGACCGCTGCTGACTGGCATTATCAATTCCTTGGATATTTTTTTGTATCCCTTTCCTGTGTTATACAGTTCAACTACCTTTTCCCGTAGATCCGTTGACAATTGTTTTGCTTTCCCCATGACATACAATCCAGAAACGTCAGTGGCTGGATGAAAGATGCAAGAGTCTGTGACGCACCCCCTGGGCCGTGGGGTACTTGGTAGCCGGGCCGGTTGATGCTTGGGATGTCACGGTGGCAGTGACCCGGTCCGTGACCTAGGGCGGTCAATTAAAAAGGAATAAAGTAAAAGGAATAAAGTTTTTATATATAATGTTCGTGACACCACCTGTGGTATGCGCCTATATGGGGCCACCGCTGCGGTGCAGATCCTCTGGAGCTGATGGTGACGCAGCAGAGTTGGTTCAGCTCTCCACAGGTAAAGTTTAGCCCCAGGGCAGGAAATACAGTAGTGATGTTATGAGGTAGATGTTGCTGGTGCTGTGTAGTGCAGGGCTGGTGATGGCGCAGCAATAATTCTAGGGCACAGTGGGGTGTAGTCTTCAAAGTCTTCAAGATTTTACTCACAGTTGTTCAAGACTCCAGGTTACCAGCACCAGTGTATAACCTCCCACGTCGTCCTGCTTTCACCAAAGAAGGGGTTCAGCAATCTCTCAAGTATCTCAGGAGTTCTTAAACGGGACCCCTTTCTATGTGCCTTCCTCAGTCGTCTTCCTGCGCTGGCTCTCACCCTCCTGCCCTGCGCCTCGCAATCAGTGTCCCAAGTCAGTAGACTCAGATCTTGTCGGGCGACGTGCAGTCCCCTGAATCCTATGAGGCCACCTTTTCGGCGATATAATTGTGGTTTTGGGCAGCTGCACCTTGAAAGTACAGTCGCCTCCGGTTCCTAGCTGAGCCTGGTTGTTCTCCACTAGTTAGGGGCCAGTCCCCTTTGTAGCCTGATCCCTCCATGTCCGTGTAGATTCGGGCGCACTGGTTGCTTCCACACTCGCTGTGCCCCTGGGATCCCCTCTGTTCCTGGAGCCTTCCCTCTGCTCCCGTCCTCTCTCAGCCTGTCCTCCTGGGCCTCTCAGTCTAAGCTCGCTCCTCCCTCCTCTCTTCCTGAGCAGAGCTCCTACAGAGCTCCTGCTCACACTCTTTCTCCTCTCAGACTGAACTCTCTCCCTCAAGATGGTTCCCTTTTTATACTCCTTCTGAAGGTTCTCCCCTGTTCTACTTCCTCCACCCACACCCACTACATGGTTCCCCCTCTCTCGGTCCCCCCCCTTCCAACCAGGGACAGGGCTCAACACTGTATGTATGCATCTTGCCCCGCCTGCTGGTCTGGAATGGTGTAGTGTTGGATGCAGGTGGGTGGGTCCCGGGCAGTACTCCCTCCTTACCTGAGAGTGGGGCACCACACCTCTGGTGAGATGCAGTACCTCTGTGGTGACTGAACCCGCAGGGGCGCCACATCTGTCTGGATCCAGAAACTCACTCAGCTTTTATGCACATACACTGATTACAAGCAAACAGGTCACAGGTGAGGATGTTACCTTTAGTAGCCATTCAAACCCATTTGTGTCAATTTCTGTGCATGTTATCAGGCCAAAATCACTAGGGTATGTGAACTTTTGATCAGGGTCATTTGGATGTTTTTGGTTGTCATTAAGATTTAAAAAGAGAAAACACAGTAGTTTGACAATAAATGGCTTCACCCAACTAATAACCATGAAAGGAGAAAAAGATTTTTGTTATCATTCATATTCTCTGAAACAAGGCCAAGAAAGGAAAAATTCTGCCGGGGTATGTAAACTTTTGAGCACAACTGTATGTAGTACCAGGATTTATATAGCAGGATGGAGGATATAGAGATATATATCAGGATGGGGGGGGGGGCCTGGTCCAAATCTTGATATTCTCTGAAACAAGGCCAAGAAAGGAAAAATTCTGCTGGGGTATGTAAATTTTTGAGCCCAACTGCATGTCCCTTATCCTGGGCCCCATCATGGTATATATATATATCCCATCTTGGTATATATATATTCCCAGTTCTGCCACTGTGCTTTAATGAATAGAAAAAAAGAAAGCATTATACTCACCAGGGGCATACATAGAAGCCATGGGGCCACATAGCAGAAATATAATGCACTCTCCATAGTCCTCCATACAGTATAATGCACAGCCCATACTTCTTCATATAATATAATGCATTCTATAGTCTTCCATCTAGTATCATGCACCACATAGTCCTCCATATAGTATAATTCACCTCCATATAATATAATGCACCCCTCATAGTCCTCCATATAGTATAATGCATTCTATAGTCTTCCATCTAGTATAATGCACCCCATAGTCCTCCATATAGTAGAATGCGCACCCCATAATCCTCCATACAGTATAATGCAGCCCATAGTCCTCCATATAATATAATGCACCCTCCATATATAATGTACCTACCATATTCCTCCATATAGTATAATGCACCTCCATGTATAATGCACAGCATATAGTCCTCCATAGAATATAATGCACACTCCATAGTCCTCCATATAATATAATTCACCCTCCATATATAATGCACCTCCATATATAATGCACAGCCCATTGTACTCCATATTATAATACACAGCCCATATCCTTCATATAGTATAATGCACAGCCCAAAGTCATCCATGTAGCAGTATGGCCACCGTTCACCGATTTAAAGAAAATAAATACTCACCACCCCTCCGCCACGTGGCGTCCTCTTCTGAAGCCGGTAGCTGACTTCAGCGCGCAAGCGACCGCAGTGCATGGCGTCACTGCCATGCATCCCCAGTCATGTGCACGCTGACTTCTGCTGCTGGCCTCTGATTGGCTGGCAGCGTGCATTACCGCGCATGGACCTGAGGTTCTGTGTGCCCCAATACACTTCAGCTGAACGTGCGTCTGAGGACGCATATCCAGCTAAAATATTTGCTGGAATCGGCGGGCTCCTCAAATGTTGGGTCCAGTCATGGTGTCAACCGCTGAGACCACAGTAGTTATGCCACGGTTTGTTGCACTATTGGTTGTACTTCTTATAGTTCATATCATATGAGCAAAAAAATAAACATCGTGCCAGTACCGCACGCAGCAGCCATGCTCGCTCTTGGCACTATTATCATGGTCATGTTTATGATGTTATTCTACTAATATTTAACATTTATGTTGACTTTAAAATATTGACTTTGTTGCCTATAAGCCAATCACAGTACAGCTCAGAGCATCGTAGCATCTCCTTCATGGGTGGACTTCACTGGCATGTAAGAAGATAAGTAACAGAAAGTCCAGAATAATGTCTGCCCTCATGATCACTACTTTATATGTCATATGAGAACCTCCAAAAACACTTTTCCTAAATTCGTAAGGGAAAAACACATGACGTATTCCATTACACTGTGTGTATATATAAACAATACTTCTACAAAAGAATAATTCAGACAAATAGTACCTGACGGACCATTGTGTATTGAGCTTCTACTGTTTCCATTGCAGATGATTTCTTGTGCTAGAAAAATCCGAAAGTCGATCTGTCTTAAATCCTATCTGTAATCTTGAAGGGGTTGTTCGGTTATAAGATATTGATGACCTATCGTTAGAATATCAGATTGGTGGAGGTCCACTGGTCAGCTGTTACAAGGTCCGGCAGTGGCTGGATGTAAACATATTAAATGGGTCTGCCACGAGAATAGGAGCTGCTCTGCCGTTCTTAGCTGCAGCCACTACACATTGAATGAAGCTGGGTATTGCAGCTCAATTTAATGTTTTTACATCTTTCCATTGCCGTACCTTGTAGTAACTGGTCGTTGGGGGGTGTAAAGTGTTGGATTAGCACATATCTGATATTGAAGGTAATCTATATATTGTGACCAGACATCCCCTGTAAGGCCCTCTCGTACATGTATGACAGCTGTCATTAAAATAGTCAATTGAACAGTTGTTCAAATGCATGCTTGGAAGAATTGCACGCTTTTTTCAGTGGGTGGAGGGAGATGGCTACGGTCAGATCCTCTGGCAGCAGAATGATCTTCGCTAGATAAGGATCCAGGGTGGAAAATCCAAGAAGCCCAATTCATCTTAGACTAGATCTCTGCCTTTGGGCCGGACCTGGCAAAATCTGTGATGGCCAATATTTACCTAATGCATATGTGTACTTTTAGCTCAGCATAGAATAGAATGGAATTAGCATGTTGAAGTAAAAAACTTTATAACTTTGTAGCCAGACTCAGAATAAACATGTCCAGCATCACCTGCCTATACTTCTCACTGAGTGTCATGTAGCCTGGAAAAGAGAAGACAGAAGCTGCAATAAACCAACTCCTCTTCTCCTCAGGATCAGATACTGCGGAGAATCTGAACTTTTATTGCTAGATTGATGTCTCTGCGGATTTAGAACCGATAGATAGTGGGCAGGTTGTTAAAGTGAAGCAGGGATTGAAATCTTGCGCAGATTAATCACGTAATTTCTAAAACAGGAATTAAGAATCATAAAATGATGCTTAACATCACATAGCTTTTATCCCTCTTTCTAAATAATTGTTTGTTGCAATGGTTTGTGGCATATTTGGGAATTTTTTGGCCCATATGCACCATATTCTAGATGAGATATTTTAGAGCATTTTCCATACAGAATTTTTAAAAAGTTCTGTATTCTAGACTGCTGTTGCTGAGGTCTAGAACACTGATGTATATCAATCCCAAGTATCTTTTTAAACTTTTAAACAATGCTGATTCAGCGATCAGTCTGGAAATATCCTCACATTTTCACAATCTAGAAATGTATAATAATCCTCCTTTTCTTCTCCCGGCATAGACATTAGTGATAGGATCAGGACAGCTGATCTAATGTCTGACTTACTTGTCCTTCACCGTTTTCAAAACATATCCTGTTAATGACTCTCGAGTACATGGCTGAAGAGCATCGGAATGAACAGAGAGCAATGTCATTACATCACTTGATTGATATTTAACAGACAAGACGTAATGATACCTGACCTTCTCTCTGCTTATCCATCTGTACACCAACTTTGATGTAAACTTACCATTCACAACAGGATTGCAGCTGTGTAGTCCAGGGTTACAAATTTGAATATTCTAGACCAGAACTTTCAATGATTGTGTGTGGCGTAACATTCCAGTAAGGTGTTAAACCTGACTGCACAAAGTTTGCTTGTAGTCTGTAACCATGGAGACATATTAATTAATTTATCAATGCTTTTATGGCCATTTTTTACATCAAAAGTTGCAAATTTTGATGCTTTCTTTTTTTCATCATAAAATGTTTTGCTAATTTACACAGCTCTGGCCACATTTAAAAAATGGAAGAAATCTAGAGAAAAAAGTGGGAGTTAGCGATTAATGATGGTTAACAATGCAAATAAAGCGTAGTTCAGATGTTCCTGTATCATGGTCCAAACACGGACCCTGATGCACGTGACCTGAATTTAACAGCGTCATATTATATTATATATAATTCATGAATTGCAACTTTTTTTTTTTAAAGTTCTGAACTCCCTCCAGTAGGAACTGTAGAGGGAGGGAGGGGGGTTGGCATACAAAGTGTAAAATCACCACTGGACAGAAGGGATACTGTATATGTGGAAATGCACCAAAAAACTCATTGTGCAATACTTAAAAAAAACAAAAAAACAAACAAGGTACGAACTTGGATGTGAAAGTGGTGCCACATATTGGAAGAAGCAATCCTAGAAGGTAATAGTCAATAGTGACCCTAACGAGCCTTGCCAAATGACTTGTCACTCCTTAATGCAAAGCAAGATATATACATATTTTAGACACATTCATCTCTCGCTCTCTCTCACACTCATCTTCAAGATTAAAATCCAACATAAGGAAAAACAGCCAAGTAGGAAAAAATAGCCTTATGAGCCTACGCGTTTCGAACCGATATTATTACATGGTTCTTAGTCATGGCTATAGCTTTAGCCTTAAGTAATGACAACTTAATAATATTGGTGCAAAACAAGCAGGCTCATAAGGTTATTTTTTCTACTTGCATGTCAGAAATGAAAATATGAGATAATAGTTTACGATATTATATCATTACATTTCTATTATCCTAAACATAAAGCAAAAAAAAGACACAAACGTTTTCAGTCTCCTGAGAACAGATAGTTTTCTTTTCTGCTTTACATGGAGCCGTGTTTTGGATATTGTGTGACAGAAAACACCTTCAGCGGCCTGAACACTGATTTCACAGTAGGGTTTAACATTTCACAATGTGTCATGGGAATGATCTGCAGTACATTAAAGACATGAGGAATGCATACAGAACGAGTGGACTTCACAATAGATTTTCTTCACCAGCGTCAGATTACTTTTTTCCCACAGACAGAATCATCTATATCTTACAACACAGGGGGAGCGCTGATGCCTAAAGTGTGTAACAGTTTATTGCTACATTGTAATGATGGCAAATTTATGTTCTGCTCATATGCAGAGATCCCCAGCGTTGTGTTAGATTGTCCAGTCAAATATAACAGGTGACATTAATTTAAACCATATTGATTTATTTTTTTACTCTATGAATGTGACGCGCCCCCTGGGCCGTGGGGTACTCGATGCCGGGCCGGTCGTTGCTAGGGGAGATGTCACAGTGGCGGTGACCTGGTCCGTGGCCCAGGGCGGTCAATCAAAAGGGGAATATTTACAGGGGACTATATGCCCTTCTCAGCCATCTTCCTGCGCTGGCCCTCACCCTTCTTGCCTTGCGCCTCGCCAAACAATGTCCCAAACCGGTATCCTCGGATCTTTCTGGGCAACCTGGAGTTCCCTGGATCCTATGTGGTTACCTTTTTGGCGACTTGAGTGCGGATGTGGCAACTGCACCCTGAAAGTACAGAAGCCTCCGGTTTCCAGTTGAACTTTGTAATTCTCACTGATTAGGGGCCGGTCCCCTCTGCGGCTCGATCCCTCCACCGCCTGGCAGATTCGGGCGTACGGGTGGCCTCCAGCACTGCCCGTACCCCTGGGATCCCTTCTTCGTTTCTGGAGCCTTTCTCCAGCTCCTCTCCTCCTCAGTTGTGGGCCTCTCTGGCTAGGCCCTCCTCCTCCTGTGCAGAGCTCCTGCTCCCTCTACTTCTCCTCTCAAACTACACTGACTGACTCCACACCCAAGATGGCTTCCCTCTTTATACTATCCCTAACAAGTGCTCCCCTGATTTACTTCCTCCACCCACATCCACTACATGGTTCCCCCTCACTCTGGTTCCCCCCACTCCAGCCAGGGACAGGGCTCATAAGGAAAGCGACGCATGTTGCCCCTCCTGCTGGTCTGGAGTAGTGTAGTGTTGGATGCAGGTGTTAGGGTCCCGGGCAGCACTCTATCCTTACCTGAGAGTGAGATACCACACCTCTGGGTGAGATGCAGTACCTCTGAGGCGACTGAACCCTCAGGGGCGCCACATATTGTCCTAATGTCTGCACTGAGAATGGTTTGGAGAGTTGCTCATTAAACGTCTTGGGTCTCTTACTGGCTATTAGAGCCATAATATACACTTGCATTCGACATTATTCAACTCTCATTGCCAATTAGGTTTATTAGCAACATTTGTAACAGCAATAGGGGATACAGCAACCACTATTAATAGTCCAGGTATAATAGCGAAGTAGTATTAAAATATAACTTTTAATAGACATAGGTTAAAAGAAACAATATAATAAAAAATACTAAAAGGAACAGAGAAGTAACAAATATCAAAGGACCTCTCTAATCCAAAGATGGAACAATTATGCACACATGCAAGAAATCAAAGAGTAAGTACAAAAATTAAATTAAAAATGTGTCAGAAAACTATGTTTTTTCATCATACTGCCAAACAAAAAGTGGAATTAAATGGGATTAAAAAGTAAAATGGAAATAAAAATGGTATTAGTTGAAAATATCATCTAGTCCGGCAAAAAAACAAGCTGCCATACAGCTCCATCAGCAGAGAAATAAAAAAACTATAGCTCTCAGAATAAAACGATACAAAAATGATTATTTTTTCTATAAAACAGTTTTTATTGTGTAAAAGCGGCAAAATATAAAAAAAATGATATAATTGTGGTATCGCTGTAAACGTACTGACCCGAAGAATAAAGATGCCTTATCAATTTTACTACACGCTGAACAGCATAAAAAAAAAAAACACAAAAAGAAAAACAATTCCTGAATTGCTGGTTTTTGTTCATTCTGCCTCCCAAAAATCGGAATAGAAAGCAACAAGAAAATGTCATGTGACCGAAAATGGTACCAATAAAAATGTCAACTCGTCCCACAAAAAACAAGCTCTGTTTGTTTAACTCTGTCGGCTGAAATATGGAAAAATTATAGCTCTCAAAATATTGCGATGCAAAAAAAAAAGTGTTTAATGTGTGACAGCAGCCAAGCATAAAAACCCGATATAAATCTGGTATCGCTGTAATTGCACCGACCAAAGAATAAAGTCGTCTAATTACTTCTACCACACGAGGAACGGCGTAAAAAAAAAAATAAGACCAATTCTTCACCTGCTGTTGATTTGTCTATTCTGCCTCTGAAATATGTGATTCAGGCGGAATCCTCGGCAGAAGATTTCTTATAATGAGGCAGATGGAGGCACTGTGGACACTATCTGACCTGTGATCCTACGGTGTCCGTCTTTTTAGGCGTGTGTAAAAGTGCGATTGGCCACAGTTCTGTGCACTTCTGAAAAGAAGGACATCGCTGAACAGAGGTCAGAGTCCAGAGTAACTCTGCTGCCTCATTACAGTGAATGAATCCGTAGGGGGTTTTATCTGAATCACATAAATCTCTGAAGTACATGGAAAGCCCAAAGTAAATGCTCAGCGTAAGAGCGCAGGTTAAATGTGATCCAAAATGTTATATAAAATGCTCCAAATAAAAGCTTCAACTCAGTTCACAAAAAAAGCCCCTATTCCAGTCAGTCATCTGTCAATGGAAATATAGGGGGCTTCCACATTACTGGTTGTACAAAGGCTCTATGGCTCCTTGCCCTCCAAAAGAAATCCAGTGAATTCTACACTCCCAAATCCAAATGCCCCCCTCTCTTCTGAGCTCCAGTGTGTGCCTAAACCGCATTTGGCATCCACATGTTTGGCATTTCTGTAGCGATGAGAGCCCGCCTAATTTACAGAGTGCATGACTTCTGAAGCATGAGCTGGGCACAATGTATGGGTACTACAATGTATGGGCACTACAACGGTAGTTTGCAATTTTCATCAGCAACATCCACTGCTGTTTGTTCCTGGAAAACACTCATGGAGTCAAATCCTCACCACACCCATAGGCGGATTATAATGAAGGCAATCCGGGCTACCGCCCGGGGCGGCGGGTCTCCAGGGGGCCCGGGGCTCCGGGGGGGCTATGGCCGGATTGCCCTCATTATATGTGTGGCCCCGCGGCACATACCGGCAGACAGTGGCGGGGGGGGCCCCGGACCACTCCCCCAGCAGCGGTGCACGGCCGCTGCTTCTTCTTCGGCCGGACCAGCACTGTAGCAGTTAACTTCCCTGTGTGCTGGCCCGGCTGCGTCACTGCTAGGAGACACGGCCCTGTGCGCGGCCATGTCTGCTAGCTGTGACGTCACGCAGTGCGCGCCCGGCCTGCACTGCTACTTACCACCGGAGAGGAGCAGGAGCCAGGAGGACTGGAGCCGAGCCGGGGGATGGTGAGTGTGTGTGTGTGAGAGAGTGTGTATGTGTGAGAGTGAGTGTGTGTGTGTATGTGTATGTATGTATGTGTGTGCAGGCAGATATCATTGTGTGATGTCTGTTTATATGTATTTTTGTGTTTCAAATGTGTTTATGCGTGTATGTATATGTCTGTATATGTTTGTGTGCGTGACTGCGTGCGGCCTCCTGATGAGTATAGATGGCGCCGTGCGGCCTCCTGCTGTCTCTGGAGGGGGGGCGTGCGGCCTCCCGCTGTGTATAGATGGCTACGTGCGGCCTCCCGCCGTGTACAGATGGCTCTGTGCGGCCTCCCGCCGTGTACAGATGGCTACGTGCGGCCTCCCGCCGTGTACAGATGGCTCCGTGCGGCCTCCCGCCGTGTATAGATGGCTACGTGCGGCCTCCCTCCGTGTATAGATGGCTACGTGCGGCCTCCCACCGTGTATAGATGGCTACGTGCGGCCTCCCGCCGTGTATAGATGGCTACGTGAGGCCTCCCGCTGTGTATAGATGGCTTCGTGCGGCCTCCTGCCGTGTATAGATGGCTACGTACGGCCTCCCGCCGTGTATAGATGGCTACGTGCGGCCTCCCGCTGTGTATAGATGGCTTCGTGCGGCCTCCCGCCGTGTATAGATGGCTACGTGCGGCCTCCTGCCGTGTATAGATGGCTCCTTGCGGCCTCCCGCCGTGTACAGATGGCTACGTGCGGCCTCCCGCCGTGTATAGATGGCTCCGTGCGGCCTCCCGCCGTGTATACATGGCTACGTGCGGCCTCCTGCTGTGTATAGATGGCTACGAGCGGCCTCCTGCTGTGTATAGATGGCTACGTGTACTCAATATTGAGCCATACAATTAATGTAAGGCTATGTGCCCACGATGCAGAAATGCTCCGGATTTTTTTTGAGCATTTCTGCATCTCCCTGGCAGAAAAAACGCATGGGGATTGTACATGCAGATTGTACATGCGGATTGTACATGCGTTTTTCCTGCCGGGGACATGCTGATGTGAAGCGTTCTTCACATGCATTTCCGCATGCGGGTTGATAAGCGCTTTCCAAGCGATTTTAGCATCACTTGGAAAGTGCTTGACAACTTGGTCACATTATATAAATCCATGCAACCGGCATGGATTTATATAGTGTGACCGTAAAAGAATGGTAAAAAATAAATATATACTTACCTTCTGATGGCCTGCTGATGTCAGCGGTCGCGTGACCCGTCACATCACTAAATGACGTCACAGCAGGTCCTTTCCAGACCATCGCGAGCTGCGGGCAAGCCAGGATGCATCGGATAAAGACACCGGGGGCCATCAGAAGGTAAGTATAATATTTATTTTTTATTTTATTCTTTTTTTTACAGGTTCTATGGTACCCGGGTCCAGAGGAGAGTCTCCTCTTCTCCAAACCCGGGCACAATCCGCACATTGAAACGCATGGATTATGCATGTACAGATGCAGTGATGCGGATTCCATGCGTTCCAATGCAAGTCAATGGCGGCGAAAGCGCCGCGCTTCCGCAAAATAATTGTTAGTGCTGCAGATTTTTCCGCAATGATAATCCACAGCGGAAATTTCCGCAGCATGTGCACAGCACATGCGGATTATCATTGGGGAACATGGCAAACCAAGCGTTTTTTAAGCGTTTCTGCAGCGGAATTGCCGCTGCGGAAACGCTTAAAAAACGCGTAGTGGGCACACAGCATAAAAAAAATTATTATAATTAATATTGTGCCAAATTAATTTCACGTGAACTATTACATGATCTATCACAGGGGATCATGTGACATGTCACGTGATACATCAGGTGTGTGTGTGGGGTGGGGGGCCCGCGCCTTCTAAACTGCCCGGGGCCCTTGCTACTCTTAATCCACCCCTGACCACACCTATAGATAAATTCCCAGAGAGGTGTAATTTCCAAAATGGGGTCACTTGAGGGGGGATTCTGCTCTTCTGGCACTTAGGGGCTCGGTATATGGAGTCTGCATACTCTTCTAGGAAAATCTGTACTCCAGGAGGCAAATAGCGCTCCGTCCCACCCGAGTCTTTCCGTGTGGTCAAGCAGTACTGTACAGTCACATATGGGGGATTGTCACGTTCAGCAGAAATTGTGTGACAAATTTTGATGCCATTTTTACCCATTTCCCTGTGTGAAAATGTAAATTCTGGGGCTAAAACAAAATGTTGAATGTGGTTTTGAGCACTTGGAGGGGTGTAGTTTTTAAAATGTAATTTTTCAGTATTTTCCCCTCAAAAGTCACTTCAAATGGGATATGGTCCAAAAAAAATAAATAAATTGGTTTTATAAATTGTGTTGGAAAAATTGCTGATAAACTTTTAACCCTTGTAACTTCCTAATTTATTTTTGTTATGTTTCAAAAATGATGCAGATGTGAAGTAGACAGGTGGTAAATATTATTTATTAACTAGTCTTAAAAGCTTAAAAAGTCAAAAGTTTGAAAAAATTTGGCCTGGTCAGGAAGGTGAAAACAGGCCCGGGGGTGAAGGGATTAAAGGCCACCTGTCAGTAGGATCAACCCTCATGATCCGTATATATGGGCATGTAGGTCAAAGGAAGCTGAATAAAATGGTACCTCTGCTGGTCCTCGCAGTTGTGTATGCCACCCAGCAATTCCACCTCTGCTTTAGTCTTGGCTGCTAACTATGACCTATGGCTTAGCAAATGCACCTCCCAGGACGACTGTTACTACTACGACTACGACTACTACTACCACTACCACTACCACTACCACTCTTTAAAGGAGTTGTATAGGGGTTGTATAGCACTGCATTATTAGAGGAAGATCCTCCTTCATTTCATCCATCAGCTCCAATAAGCGTGCGTAAAGGGGTTACCCCTTAAATACATTTTAAACATTTTTTGTATAAAATTATAAGTAGGCAAGAAAAATATTGGCAGGGGACTGGGTGAATGTTAATCTTGGTAGATATTTTACTGAATCCCTTTTTTTAGCTTTTTATTTTCTAATAAATTAAAAAAAACATTAAATCTGGTTTTTAGGGATTGGATCATGACCATAGAACTGCTGATCTATATTATATCATTTCTTCCCCAGGGTTTTCAATCATTAGTCACAGTTGACAGGGCTGTGGTCGATAATCATGCATCCACATGCCGTACAATGTCCTGGACAGGAAGTGGCTCACAGGAGACATAATGTTTGATAGGTCTATTGCTTTGACGTTAACATTATACATGTGCTTGCAGGCTATGTGTCAGAGTGAGCCTTGCTTGTGTCTGTCAGGGCATGGATTCCTTGTATGAACACTTGTGTCTTACTCCTCCCAGCTAAGGTATCTATGTGCATAGAACCCCACCCTGATGATTCATAGCGTAGCTTTCATCATAACTTCAGGCTTGTTTTATGCAAAGTTCCATACCTTTTACAGGTTACTTTATTGACATTCATTTTGTATACACTTCTGAGATTGAGTAATTTCTTTTTTGTCCCGAAAATCTGTTTGAAGCCCTCCTTAAAGGGGTTTTCCCACTAACAAAAGTTTAATTTAATAAATAGATCTTGGAATAATAATAACTTCCACAATTGGATGTGTTTATTAACCACTTCGCACCAGAGCCTGTTTTTGCCTTCGTGACCGGGCCAATTTTTTCAATTCTGACCACTGTCACTTTATGAAGTAATTACTCTGGAACGCTTCAACGGATTTGCCTGATTCTGAGATTGTTTTTTCGTGACATATTGTACTTCATGATAGTGGTGACATTTCTTTGATATCACTTGCGATTATTTGTGAAAAAATCGGAAATTTGGTGAAAATTTTGAAATTTTGCAATTTTCAAACTTTGAATTTTCATGCCCTTAAATCAGAGAGATATGTCACACAAAATAGTTAATAAATAACATTTCCCACATGTCTACTTTACATCAGCACAATTTTGGAACCAAAATTTTTTTTTGTTAGGGAGCTATAAGGGTTAAAAGTTGACCAGCGATTTCTCATTTTTCCAACAAAATTTACAAAAACATTTTTTTAGGGACCATATCATATTTGAAGTCACTTTGAGGGGTCTTTATGACAGAAAATACCCAAAAGTGACACCACTCTAAAAACTGCACCCCTCAAGGTGCTCAAAACCACATTCAAGAACTTTATTAACCCTTCAGGTGCTTCACAGGAATTTTTGGAATGTGGAAGAAAAAAATTAACATTTAACTTTTTTCACAAAAATGTTACTTTGGACCCAATTTTTTTTATTTTCACAGGGGTAACAGGAAAAAATGGACCCCAAAATTTTTTGTGCAATTTCTCTTGAGCGTGCTGATACCCCATATGTGAGGGAAAACCACTGTTTGGGCGCATAGCAGGGCTCGGAAGGGAAGGAGCGCCATTAGACTTTTTGAATGTAAAATTTGTCTGAATAATTAGCAGACGCCATGTTGCGTTTAGGGAGCCCCTGATGTTCCTAAACAGTGGAAACCCCCCACAAGTGACACCATTTTGGAAACTAGACCCCTTAGGGAACATATCTAGATGTGTGGTGAGCACCTTGAACCCCAAGGTGCTTCACAGAAGTTTATAATAATCAGCTGTAAAAATAAAATTTTCACATTTTTCCCACAAAAACGTTTTTCATCCCTTAATTTTGCATTATTATAAGGGTAATAGGATAAATTGCACCATGAAATTTGTTGTACAATTTCTCCTGAACATGCCGATACCCCATATGTGGAGACAAACCACTGTTTGGTCGCACGGCAGGGTTTGAAAGGGAAGGAGCGCCATTTGACTTTTTGAATGTAAAATTTGTTTGAATAATTAGCGGACGCCATGTTGCATTTGGGGAGCCCGTGATGTACCTAAACAGTGGAAACCCCCCACAAGTGACACCATTTTGGAAACTAGACCCCTTAGGGAACTTATCTAGATGTGTGGCGAGCACCTTGCACCCCCAGCTGCTTCACAGAAGTTTATAATATTGAGCCATAAAAATAAAATTTTCACATTTTTCCCACAAAAAATGTTTTTCATTACCTAATTTTGCATTATCATAAGGGTAACAGGATAAATTGCACCATGAAATTTGTTGTACAATTTCTCCTGAGTACGCTGATACCCCATATGTGGGGGAAAACCACTGCTTTGGTGTACGGCAGGGTTCGGAAGAGAAAGGAGCGCTATGTTGGCTGGGATAGGCAGCAGACACCATGTCACATTTGAAGAGTCGCTGACATGCCGAAACAGCAAGTGACCCCATTTTGTAAACTACACCTCTCAAGGAATTCATCTAGGGAAGTAGTGAGTATTTTTTAATTTTTAAATTTATACCATTGGGCAGTGAAAAAAGCATAATTATATTTTTACCACAAAAAAATGTTTTACCCTCAGATTTTACATTTTCACACAGGGCAATGGGTAAAAATGGTGCCGAAATGTGTCACACAATTTCTTCTAAAAGTGGCAATACCCCATATGTGGCTGTATCGTACCACTCAGCCATACGGCGAGATCTGGGGGGGACTGAGCGCTATTTGACAATTGGAGAACAAATTATTGTAGAATAGGCATTTGGATTTGGGAGCACAAAATTTTCTGAATTTCTTTTGGGGGGCAAGGACCATTTTGCTTTTCCAGAGCTTTTCTGCTACCAGTAACTTGGAAGTCCCTTATATTTTTAACAGATGACAGACCTGAGTGGGGACTAGCTTTTTTTGAGGACTGAGTTGAAGCTTTTATTGGGAACATTTTACGTAACATTTATCCGGCGCTCTAGGCTGAGCACTTACATCGGGGTTTCCATCTAAATTTCCAAGTGATGTAATTCAGATGAAACCCCTGCAGGATCCATTCACTGTAATGAGGCAGCAGAGTTACTCTGGACTCCGTCTGGCCTCTGTTTAGTGGTGTCCTTTTTTTCAGAAGTGCACAAAACTGTGGCCAACCGCACTTTTATGCACGCCTAAAACAAATGACACCGTGGGATCACAGGCCAGACGGCATCCACAGTGGCCTATATCTGCCTCATTACAGGGAATCTTCCGTCATGGGTTCCGGCTGAATCACATATTTCAGAGATTTACACGGAAACTCTGGCGTAAGTGCTCAGCGCAGAGCGCAGGATAAATGTGAGCAGAGCCTTACTGCGATCTTTGGGAGACATAATAAACAAATCAGTAGCAGGTGAAGAATTGGTTTTATTTATTTTTTTACGCCGTTCCTAGTGTGATATAACTGATTAGATTACTTTATTCTTCGGGTCGGTGCGATTACAGAGATACCAGATTTATATCGGGTTTTTATGACTGACAGCTGTCACACACTAAGAGACGCTTTTTTTTTGCAAAATCTAGTTTTTGCATCGCCATATTTTGAGAGCTATAATTTTTCCATATTTCGGCCGACAGAGTCATGTGGCGGCTTGTTTTTTGCGGGACGAGTTGACATTTTTATTGGTACCATTTTTGGGTACGGGACATTTTTTGATCGCTTTCTATTCCGTTTTTTGGGAGGTAAAATTAACAAAAACCAACAATTCAGGAATTGTTTTTTGAGGTTTTTTTTTATGCCGTTCTGCGTGTGGTAAAAGTGATCAGACAGCGTTATTCTTCGGGTCAGTACGTTTACAGCGATACTACACTTACTGTATATTTTTTTTATGTTTTGGCGCTTTTACACAATAAAACAATTTTATAGAAAAAATATTTTTTTTGCATTGCTTTATTCTGAGCGCTATAACTTTTTTATTTTTCGGCTGATGGAGCTGTATGGCGGCTTTTTTTTTGCGGAAAAAGATGACGTTTTCAGCGGTACCATTTTTATTTCCATTTTGCTTTTTGATCGCATTTTTTTCCACTTTTTGTTTGGCGATATGAGGAAAAAGCATAGTTTTTTGCTCCGTTTTTTATTTATTTTTATTACGGTGTGCACAGAAGGAGTTAATTAGTGTGACAGTTTTATAGCTCGGGTTGTTTCGGACGCGGCAATACGAAATATGTGTACTTTTTTTATTTTTGCATAAATATATGGATTTATCGGTTTAATATTTTATTTATTTATTTTAATTTATTTTGTATTTTTTTTTAACAGTTTCAAAACATTTTTTTTTACTTTTTTTTACATTTTTACTTAGTCCCTGTATGGGACATTAATTTTTATTTTTCTGATCCCTGATCTCATGTAATGTAATAGACATATATTACATTACATGAAATCTTCACTGACTGTTTCACAGTCAGAGTCTCCTGCCAGGCTTCAGCTGCAGGCTGCAGGCTGAGCCAGGCAGGACACCATATATGGCAGAGCTGGAGGCGGTCATGTGACCTCCAGCTGCCATAGCAACCCAAGGTCCTGGAAGGTATCAGGGGCCGTCGGAGAGGTAAGTGGACGACCCCCTCTCCTCCTGCTGTCTTCTATATGCCGCGATCACTATAGATCGCGGCATATAGAAGACAGCAAAGGGTTAACATCACTGGGACCTGATCCAATCAGGTCCCGATGATGTTCCCTGTCAGAGCTATCGCTCTGCATCGCTCCCGCATCGCTTGCAAGACCCTGGGGGTCCTGAGCGCTGCGGGACCACCCACCGTTTTTAAACGTCCGCGCTGCACAGAGCCCAGGCAGCGCGGACGTTTATCTACAGTGGGCGGTCGGGAAGTGGTTAAATAAAATGTTCCTGTGCTGAGATAATCTTATAAATGTGCCCCTGCTGTGTGCTGTGTAATGGCTGTGTCGGACCGTACAGGAACATGGTCTGATCATACCACAGCTCCTGTGGAGGGGGAGGGGAGCAAAAGAGTATACGGACATTACAGCACGGGATCACAAATTATTCTTTCTTTGAAGTAAAACATTGTTTAAAAACAGACAGGGAAATGCTTTACTTCACAAAACCAATCAGCTGTGATCCTGTGCTATCCTGTCTGTATACTCTTTTGCTTCCTCCCCTGCCCAGGAGATGTGGTATGATCAGACCATGTTCCTGTACGGTCAGACACAGCCATTACACAGTACACAGCAGGGGCACATTTATAAGATTATCTCAGCACAGGAACATTATTTTTAAACACATCCAATTGTGGAAGTTATTATTATTACAGGATCTATTGATTAACCTGAACTTTTGTTCGTGAGAAAATCCCTTTAAGTAAAATAACTATATTTAGCTATAATATTAATCTTTACAGTATATTCTCCATGCAGATAAACTGTTGTTACTTAGCTATACCCCAAGATCGCCTAAAAAAATCTTCATAATTATTTACAATTCAGCTTGCTGCATTATTTTTTCAGTTAAAATAATGGGCATGAAAAAGGAAGACATATGGACCCCATTATTTTTACTGGGGTTCGTCTGGCATTGTTTGGCTCTATCATAGGATAGATCTGTTTTCTACAAGTTTTTCTGTCACGGTAACAGAACAGAAAGTCAGAACTCCAAATGTCAGAGTGAAACTAGCCTAAAATAAGTTTATAAAAAAAATAAAATAAATAAAGCTCTTGGGATATATACTCTTTTGATCTTTTAGACATATTGATTATTGTTATGTCAGACTTAATGAACCATAGACAGTTTCCATCTGATTTCATTTCTCCAAACGACAGAGTAAATGCAGTATAGGAGTGGTTAGTGGCCATACGCAATAATGGTCATGGGCTACAATTAAAGTTAAATCAGTTAGTCTGGTTCCACTTCCTTCCGCATCGGCAGGTGATCAGTGCTGATGTCGTATCTAGTATTGAGTCGGGCATGTGCATGATACCTGCCAATCATACATTCGTCCCGGCTCGTATGTAGGAAAGTAATATTATCAGCACCTATCACCTCCGTATGTGAAAGTGAGTGGAACCAAACTAATCATTTAATTAAAATTAATGACTGCAATCAAATTGACTATTTTTTTAAATTTAACAATGAATGATCATTGTAACCAACCATTGACAATGGGTCCAGTTTCACATTTGTTAGTGGCTAGTCCAGAAATAATCCCGAGTCCGACACTGATGGTCAGTATGAATGGTTGGCTACAATGAGCATGCATTGTTAATTTTTTTTTTTTTAAAGTTGATTTGGTTGCAGCCATCAATTTTAATTAAAGGGTTAGTTTGATGCCACTCACTTTCACATCGAGAGTTGAGCGGTGCTGCTTGCACAGAGCGGATCAACAGTACCTTATTGGGTCTGTACTAGTGATGAGCGAGCACTAAAATGCTTGGGTGCTCGAAGCTCGGGTCGAGCACATTGGAATACTCGGGTGTTCGACCCGAGCAACGAGCCCAATGTAAGTCTATGGGAAACTCGAGCATTTTTCTGGTGGTCCCCCCCGGCGGTCTGCAGAAGGTCAAAAATTGCCCAAATCGATGGGAACAGTGCACAATTAAACGTCAGGCAGGCAGAATATATAGGCAGACAGGCAGGCAGGGTATATAGGAGGGTACATGAAAAACATAGCAGGGCACTTGGAACACACTAGTGCCCTCCGATTTTCATGCACCTGTCTCTTTAAAAAAGCCGGCCGGCAATTCATCAGCGGCATACACCGGTACCCGACAATTTAGAACAGAAAGAATAGAGCATCACACATAGATTAGATAGATAGAAACATGTCAGTCACATATATAATAAGTACAGTGACAGTGTTGGTTACTGTACTTGTTATTTAGTGTTAAAATAAAAGATTTATTAAAAAAAAATAATAGTGTTTTTGTCTCTTTAAAAAAGCCGGCCGGCAATTCATCAGCGGCATACACCGGTACCCGACAATTTAGAACAGAAAGAATAGAGTATCACACATAGATTAGATAGATAGAAACATGTCAGTCACATATATAATAAGTACAGTGATAGTGTTGATTACTGTACTTGTCATTTAGTGTTAAAATAAAGGATTTATTTAAAAAAATAATTGGCGTGGGGCTCCCCGTAATTTTAGTCTCTAGCAGAGGTTAAGCAGACGGCTGGGGCAGATGTTTGAAGCCTGGGAAGGGGGTAATACCCATGGAGCTTCCCTGGCTACTAATATCAGCCCCCAGCTGAATACCTAGCCTTTACTAGCTATTAAAATGGGGGACCCCCAAAAAAATGACGTGGGGTCCCCCCTATTTTAATAGCTAGCAAAGGCTAGGCAGACAGCTGGGGGCCCAGGAAGGGTGCCATGAATATTGGCCCCCTCCCAGACTGGAAACACCAGCCGTCAGCCGCCCCAGAAATGGCGCATCCATAGGATGTGCCAATTCTGGCACTTAGCCTCGCTCTTCCCACTGCCCTGTAGCGGTGGCAGTGGGGTAATAGGGCTGGGGTTGATGTCAGCTTATAATGCCAGCTAACATCAAGCCCAGGTTAGTAATGGAGAGGCGTCTATAAGACACCCCCATTACTAACCCCATAGTCAAAGTTAAAAAAAAAACACAAACACCCAAAATAAAGTCCTTTAATTGAAATAAACACACAATTCTTTAATGTTCTAAATTAAACCATACTTACCATCACGCCCATTCCAGCTGAAGCCAACGATCTCCTGAAATAAAAGTAAAATAATAAACCAACCTCATCCTTACCTTTCCATGGTTCTCAGGACGGCTCCAGCTCTGCTACATTCACATGACACGTGGGAGAATTCTCCTGCAAATGCAGCCGGCTTTTTAAAAGAGACGGGTGCATGAAAACACTATTTTTTTTTTTTTTTAAATAAATCCTTTATTTTAACACTAAATAACAAGTACAGTAACCAACACTGTCACTGTACTTATTATATATGTGACTGACATGTTTCTATCTATCTTATCTATGTGTTATGTTCTGTTCTTTCTGTTCTACATTGTCGGATACCGGTGTATGCCGCTGATGAATTGCCGGCTTTTCATGTTTCACTGTGAGCACTGTTCCCATCGATTTGAGCAATCACTGTAATGCCACAACCACCATGGCTGTGACATTACAGTGAGTGGCAGACAATCCCTGCATGATTGGTGCTCTAAATAGCGCCAAACATGCAGGACGGGGATCCGAGCTCCCGCCCGAGCATCGCGCAAGTACTCGGCGAGCTCCGAGCATCTCGAGTACTGAGATGCTCGGGCGAGTACCGAGCAGTGGCGAGCATGCTCGCTCATCACTAGTCTGTACATTCACTCACAGACTGGTGTACGGACACATAGACTTACACCCGTACACCGCTCTGTACATTTATCTCAAGCAGTAGCTGTGCATGACCGTGTACGGCCAACCCGGGTTCCACCATTTAACCTGTTCCTCCCATTTTCCAGCACTCACCTTTTCCCATAAATAAAAACACTGCACCTGTAATTTCTTTGGATAAATTTGCCCACAGCGGCCATTTTATTAACAAACAACATTAACATATTAACAGTGTTATAAATAAATAAGAAGGGAGGGTTCTTGGAGTTAAAAATTAGATCTGGCATAAATTAAACCGAACTGGAACCACCATATTACCCTCAGCCGTCCATCACCAGCTCAAGGGCACCAAAAGCTCCCAGGGTAAAACCCCGTCCAGAGCCCAAAAACCAAATGCCAGATCACCCCGCTCAATTAACCAATTGGCTGTAATTTTAACCAAATTATTCCCACCGACACTTCTGTGCCAACTCCAAGAACCCCACCCCCCGCCAAGCCACTGCGACAAACACCCTACCTCCTTTTTCTTTATTTTTTATTCACTTTTTTTTTTTTTTAACAATTATAATAGACATATGTCCATCTTACTCCTTATCCTTTTCCACCATACCACCGCCACTTCCCACTTATACTTGAACAGATGCAACCAGAAAAAAGGGGTGGGTGGGTGGGAACTTTCTCCTGTAACTTCCCTGCCGGACTGACTAATTTCCCGCACTTTTTCTTGATATACTCACCCTCCCACCACCAACTGCCAGCCCCTCAGCTCTAATACCCAATCCTGATCCTTTATCTCAAAAATTCCACCCTCGTGGCCCATCCTGGTCATGTGGGGCTTCCATCCAGCTTCCCTTGCTTCCAGCCCCTTTCTTGACCGTGTACGGCCAACCCGGGTTCCACCGTTTAACCTGTTCCTCCCATTTTCCAGCACTCACCTTTTCCCACAAATAAAAAGACTGCACCTGTAATTTCTTTGGATAAATTTGGCCACAGCGGCCATTTTATTACCAAACAACATTAACATATTAACAGTGTCATAAATAAATAAGAAGGGAGGGTTCTTGGAGTTAAAAATTAGATCTGGCATAAATTAAACCGAACTGGAACCACCATATTACCCTCAGCCGTCCATCACCAGCTCAATGGCACCAAAAGCTCCCAGGGTGAAACCCCGTCCAGAGCCCAAAAACCAAATGCCAGATCACCCCGCTCAATTAACCAATTGGCTGTAATTTTAACCAAATTATTCCCACCGACACTTCTGTGCCAACTCCAAGAACCACACCCCCCGCCACAAACGAACAGCCCTGACCACCTCAGGCTCGTGAGTGCCCCAAAAAACCGCCAAAGCCCTCTCATTCCCCTGCTGTATAGCCAATGCCCACAAATCGGTACCAATGTCATTCAAATGTACACCATCCTTTGCCCAAAAATTTCCAACTCCCGCCTCGAGTTCAAAATGTCGAACGCTTACTCCCCCGTTCCTTGACACAAAGGCTGATATGGCTCTATTTAACCTCACTCTCGCCCTATTAATCCCCTTCAAAGATCTAGCCTCCCTCTACCTTTTTTTTTTTTTGGCACAATGTCAGACCAGCCTGTCAACACCACAGGAAAGAATGTCCATAACCTTAAAAATTAAATCGAATGTCCCTCATCAGTTCCCTGACCGGGCGAGCCCCCAAGTCATTCCCCCCCCATATGCACCACCAAAATATCCCGCGTCCGAAAAAAATTGGGCTGCCTTATGAAATTCAGGCAGCACCCTTCTCCATACCATGCCTCTGGAGACGAGCCACCGAACCACAACTTGCTCTCTCCTAAAACCCAACTGCCTACCGTCTGGCCTCCCGTCTGCTCGCATCACCCCCAGTGGACGAAGGAATGTCCCAGAATCCACGCTAACAATGGGACACCATCTGCAACAAACAACCACAATGTATTCAATACTTAACAAGATGAAAACAACCCCAGCCCCCCGTACCTAATGCAGCACAAAGGACAAATAACGATCAGAACTCCACCTGCCTATCCGCTTTGGCACATCCTTGCCTAAGCCCAAGCCATTGGCTTCTGACGCCGCGCCAATTCTAAAAGAATGTGACCCGTACACCTCCGGGCGAAGGCCCAACTCCCGAACTCCTTTCTTAAATACTGCTATTTAAGAAAAGTCCCCATTTTCATGACATAATAAGGAACCCACTCGCCCAGGCCAAAATTGCCAGTCTACTTGGTGCCACCGATTCAGACAATCTCAGCGCACCAAAAAAACGCTACCGAAAAGGCTAACCTAAACAATGTAGCTTCACAACTGAACAACAAATTTCGTCTAACACTAAACCCAAACGTTCCAAGATGTTAAAAGTCACCGGTCTTCTTTTATCCAGTACCTTATCTCCTCTCCTAAAGCCCCTAAGTGCTTTGTAACAACTCTTATCCCCACTTTTGAAACAGACCATCCAATCTCCGCTGCCCTACCTACAAGAAAGAACACCGCCATCTCCCTATCACCG
The DNA here is from genome assembly GCF_046119375.1 of Phyllobates terribilis. Lineage (NCBI taxonomy): Eukaryota > Metazoa > Chordata > Amphibia > Anura > Dendrobatidae > Phyllobates > Phyllobates terribilis. The sequence goes on along the minus strand of NW_027362769.1, from coordinate 112,753,113 downwards.
ACATTCTCCACCAAACCCCACTGCATTATCCAACTTTTCCATACTCGCCACGATGCCTCGTATGAGGACCAGGTCTGCCTCGTAATGGACTCTCGTATTAAACGTCCCCACTCCTCCATAACCAGCTGCCACAAATGCGAAGGGCATTCCTGTCCCACGTCCTCTGCCTCTGGTGCTAGCGCCCGAAAAACGATCCCACTGAAAACGAGACAAGGCATCTGCGATGGAATTTTTACACCAGCACCTCCTGCAGCATCTGTAAAAAATCTCACAATCACGACTGCTCAAAAACTCGTGCTGAATTAACGACCTGCCGTTATAATTTTCCAAAAAACATTTTCCAAACCTTCAAATCCTCCTTGTGATCCTTATTTAAACAAATGAAATGATGGGGCGCGCGCACTCCTGCTGTCGCCATTGCCAACCCGCGACAAAATATCCTGCCCATTGGCATAATGCTGCATGCGAAATTCAAAAGACCTAACAGGGATTGTAGCTCCTTCAGCGTCACCTTATGCAACCTCCTGACTCTATCGACCTCCTGCTTGAGCAAACTCAATTTATCATCAGGTAACCGACACTCCATATCAATTAGGATGCCCAAAAAGTTAACAAGGTGCAAGGTCCCTCTGTTTTTGTTTTTTTTTAAATTTCCTGCCAAAGGTATGCCAAAAATGCTCCGCTACCCACACCATAGTTCCTAACAAAGTCCTACACAACAACGATTGCGGAGGGCCTATAAACAAAAAGTCATCCAAATAATGAATGACCGACTGAACTGATGCCAGGTCCCTCACCACCCATTCCAAAAAGGTACTAAATGTTTCAAACAGGGAACACGTAATTGCACAGCCCATATGCAAACACCTGTCCACGTAGTATTCCCCTTTCCAAAAACAACCTAACAATGGGATGCTATCCGGATGTACTGGCAGCAATCTAAAAGCCGATTCGATATCAGTTTTAGCTAGCAACGATCCTGGCCCATATCTCCGTACCCATCCCACCGCCGCATCGAATGCTGAATACTCCACCGAACATAATTCCTGAGCAATGCCATCATTCGCCGAAAAAAACCCTTAGGGTATGACAAATGCTGAATCAAACGAAACTTATTAGCCTCTTTTTGGGCACGACCCCCAATGGCGAAATAATCACCCTGCTGCTAGGTAAATCCTGAAACGGACCAGCCATCCTGCCCAATTCCACCTCCTTTGCCAGTTTCAAGCTAACCACTTCCGGATGAAGGGAAGCCGACATCAAATTTTGTAAGAGAAAAGGGGACCTCATGATCAGGAGGAGGAATTCTAAAAACCTTCCAAAAAAAAAAAAAACATCTGAAATGACCTTAGCCTTCAACTGATCTGGATACCTACTTAGAAAGGGGGCCATCTCGTGAACCCTCACCGGAGTCACCCCCTTGACCGGTACCCATTGGCATTTTTCCATTACCCTTCTTAAAGCATTTAGATGCTCCGTGTGAAATACCGTTGCAATGGGAGCACACATGTTTAAATTTGCAGGAGTTCCCGTACTTACACTGGCCATCATTAAATTGCCAGCAAGATCCCGCTTCCTTCTTAGTGCTTTGTGCACCCTGGCTACTTCCCCCGTGTCCTGCCGATTAGTTCCCACTACCGCTGCTCCCGTGAAAGGACTGCCCATACCTCACCGGAGCCACAACTTTCAGCCACAACCCGATGTCCTTTGATCCCATCTAATCTCCGGGCGGACTGCCTTCCTCTGCCGATATTGCTCGTCGTATCGTAACCATGTCTGGCCCCCATAAGTACGATGAGCCTCCCCTATAGCATCCAGGTAGCAAAATAAACCTGAGCAATTATTCGGAGCTTTTTCCCCAATGACACTAGCCATTATTGAAAAAGCTTGCAACCAATTAACAAACGTCTGAGGAATGAACCTCCACCTACGCTTTTCTTCCTCCATATTTTTTTTTTTTTTTGCTGTCGTCCTTTTCTCCCTTGTCCAAATTAAACTTTTCAAGAGAAAGTAGGGAAAAAATTTCTACAAATTCATCCCGCCCAATTTTTTCTTTAACTTTTTTTTTTTTTTTTAAATGTGCCCAGCTGCCCCTCGAAGCACACGTATACCTCCCCTTTCGCCCTATCATCCAGTTTTACGGCATCCGCTTTATCCTTTTCTGTCTGTACAGAAACCGATACCCCCGAAAGTCCCCCTCAGTACACACCGCAGCCCTTGCCGATTCACTCCCCACCTGCGACGCCACAGGTCGACCGGGTAACCAAGCCCCCATCGGAAATAACCCTGCCTCACTGGCTCCACCAGTGTCTAAACTAGTCAGTATTTGTGACATGTTTGCCAAATTATCCCTGAGCCCCAAGATATCTAACCACGCCTCCCCCTAACATTTACACCACAGAGCCCTGCCAACTGCCTATCCCCTACCCCATCCGCTACCGACCCGTGGGTGACAAAACATACATAGACACATACTCACGGAGCTGCGCAGGTGCTGTGTCCCCGCCAGCCGTACGTCCTGAGTCCTGCCGATTCCTTGGGTCGTCCTGATCCTCTCCGTATTCCGATCCTCCCTCTCGCTGTTGCTCAAGGCCCGCGCCCCTGGCCTCCTCATCACCAGGGGGACCTGAGCACGTGCCGATGCCCCTGCAGATCGTCCGCTGCACGTTTCTGCACCGATCCTTCCTGCCGTCCGTGATCCAGCACGATCTCTGGACCCGGGCCCCCCAGCCCAGTCCGTGCTGATCTGTGGGGGGACTGCCAGGCAGCTCCATGCTGCTGCCCGCCGCTCTGCTACCGTGACTCCGGTGACTGGGGCCAGGCAACAGGTCTACAAACTGCTGCTGCCAGCCCGAAAAAACGCCATACTGTCCTCCACTGTCAATTTGACTGGCAGGCACCCCGACTGGTACATCGCCAGGTGTGCCTGCCGCGCTGCTGCTCCTCCTGGCCCCTTTTCTTTTCTTTTTTTTTTATAATGGCCGTCCACCGCCGTGAACCGCTGCTGGCCCTGGTTGCGGGGGCCAGCGTCATCGCTGCCCCACGACTTCCTGTCCGGCCCGGTCACGTGCACAGGAAGTGACGCGGGCCGAACTTCCGGCGAAGCCACGCCCCCGGACTGGTGACGTGGCTCTAGTGCGGGCCTTGCTTCCGGCGCGGGCTCTATTACTGCGGCGCGCCGCCGGAGCAGGCCGCACTTCCGGTGGGGCCCTCGGTCCAGACCCTGCTAGCGATCCGCTGACGGAAGCGCCCACAGGCCGGCTGGGCGGATTCCTGCAGCGGCGGGCGCAGCGGCAGGGGGGGTTCCGCCGCCAGGCTCACCTGGCTCAGGGTCCCATGAGGGGCTCCGCAGCCTGCGTCTGCGACACGTGGGAGTCTCTGGCAAAAGCCTCTCGGGGGGCCGCGTTCTCCTTGCCCTCCTTCCTGACCCCGTCGCCGATTCATCGGATGAGCCATGCAGCAACCCTTAAAGCTGTGCCTCCAGCCACCCTCCACGCCTGGATCGAGCCGCATCCCACAGTCTGCTAAACAGAGATTCCACGGTCTCCATTACGCCCGGTCAGTGTCCAGAACAATGGGTGAGCGGATGTTAAATTTTTTTTTTTTGTGAACTTTCTCCTGTAACTTCCCTGCCGGACTGACTAATTTCCCGCACTTTTTCTTGATATACTCACCCTCCCACCACCAACTGCCCGCCCCTCAGCTCTAATACCCAATCCTGATCCTTTATCTAAAAAATTCCACCCTCGTGGCCCATCCCGGTCATGTGGGACTTCCATCCAGCTTCCCTTGCTTCCAGCCCCTTTCTTTCAAAGCAGTGTTTTGACTGATCACTGGGGGTCTCAAGACCCGGACTCTACTGATCAGCAACACCGTGCAGCGCCAGTAAAAATACACATAAAAACCTTTATGAAATGACAGTTACACTTTAACCAACATGAATTGAAACACTTTAGATTGCTCGTTCATCTCTTCAGCAATTCTCCATCGTACCCTTGCATGCTTGGTTTTTCTGAGCTTGTATTTTTTTTATTAGTGGGGAGTAAACTGCTCCCAGACTTTTTTCGGAGATGACTTGTCTTCCCTGAGAACAAAAAGAAGAGGTGATGAAATTCAACATGCCCAATCCTTCTTTTCCTTGACATCATCTGTTAGGGGAGAGTTAGGACATTACCATAGACATAGGCTAGTCCACCAGTCCTGCCAAAATCAGCAAATTTGGATGACTTCACTCTAATGTGTTTGCGGACCTTATTGTCTATGGCAACCTTAAAAAGTGAGCCAAGATATGTGAGCAAGATTGAGATTGTGTAAAGAAGCCCCATTTACACAAGTGCTGTATATATGGTGTTGCTGCCATTGTTATCAATTTTATGTTAAGAACTTTTTCTAGGTTCACAGCTGTGAGATATTTCATTATTACAGTGTTTGATGTGTTTATCGCCGTTGTTTACTGGTCTGGTAAGCAGACCACAAGCCATCCGCCTCTATAATAGAGAAGTCAGCCATTTGTCATAGAGAACAGACATCCTACAGAGCAGATGGGTAGAGAAACAATGATATAATTAGGGCAGCGGTGATTGAAATGCAGTTTGTCATAAAGAGTTAACCGAAACTGTTCTAAAAATATGTTCCATGAACAAAAATAGAGTCCGACTTATCTGAGACAAAGTATGATGTTTATCTGCATTTCACTGAAGTCAAAATTATATTTCTGCTTAGTTGATTGTATGGAGGACGGTCGTACATCGATGGAAGTGATGCCCAATTCTTAGGCTATGTGCCCACGTTGCGGAAATGAAGCATATTTTTTACGCTTCTCCCTGGCAGGAAAAACGCATGTGGATTTTACATGCGGATTTCCCGCCAGGTAGAAGTGTTTGTGAAGCGTTTTTGCATGCATTTCTGCATTTTAGCATCACTTGGAAAAGTGCTTGACAACTTGTTCACACTATATAAATGCATGCAGCCGGCATGGATTTATAGTAGTGTGACCAAGTTAGTTAAAATAAAGAATAAGAATGGTGAAAAATAAAAAAAATAAAGTTTATACTCACCTTCCGATGTCTTCCTGGTGTTTTGTCTGCTCCCTCCGGTGTCTTGCACTGCTCACGGTGGTGTGAAGGACCTGCGGTGACGTAATTGAGCCATGTGATGGGTCACATGACTCAGTGACGTCATGGCAGGTCCTTCACATCTACACGAACATTGCAAGACACCGGATATAAACCTATAGAAAGAGCTTGCAATCAAAATCTAAACATCCCAAAAAAGAAAGAGAAATGTGATAGAAATCCTGCTAATATATAAAGGACATCACTCTCAGTCAAATAACGGTCAGAAATATAGCTATTATTGCAAAATACTGTATCTTTATTATACAAAGTACAACATGTGATATACACCGGAGGGAGCAGACAAAACACCAGGAAGACATCGGAAGGTGAGTATAAACTTTATTTTTTATTTAAATTCTTTTTTTTTACAGTTTTCTATGGTGCCCAGGTCTGGATGAGAGTCTCCTCTCCTCCAGACTTGGGTACCATCCGCACATTGAAACGCATATAATCCGTGAGTACAAATGTACTGACACGGATTATATGCGTCTCAATGCAAGTCAATGGCGGCGATTGCGCCGCGCTTCCGCAAAGTTAATGGACATACTGCGGATTTTTAAAGCACAGCATAAACGCTGCGTTAAAAAACGCAGCATGGCCATTGAAAGTGCGACTTGTCATTGGGGACTATGGGGGGCGGATTACCAAGCGTTTCTCAAGCGTTTATGCTGCGGAAATTCCACAGCATAATCGCTTGTAAAACGCTACGGAAATTCCGCAGCATAAACGCTTGTAAAACGCTACGTGGGCACACAGCCTTAAAGACAAACATTTGGTGGTGCGAGAAGACAAACCAAAGTTTTCATTTAAAACAATACGCAAATTGTCTCTTCAGATAGGAAGAGGACTAGAACTCTAGAGCCACCTATTGGAAGCAGCAATCCTAAAAGTCAATGACGACCATTTAACGAGCCTTGCAATAGGACTTAGAGATTGTGATTTGGCTTTTATTCTATTTGCAGACACTGTGTTTCGGGGTACTGCCCCTCATCAGTGCAAAGTGTAAGATCTGGTTTGGCTCGGTGAGAGGCGTCTGACCAGGATCCAAGGGGTAACGTTTCTCCTTGCAGAGAGTGACATTTCAAGCCTGGTATGCCAAGCTGAGGAGACTTTTAAGCCTTGCAATGCTTCTCTGGGAAATTAAATATGCAAATTGTCTCTTCAGAGAGGAAGAGGACATTGACTTTTAGGATTGCTTCTTCCATTAGGTGGGACTAGAGTTCTAATCAGAGACAATTTGCATATTTAATTTCACAGAGGAGCATTGCAAGCTTTAAAAGTATCCTCACTTTGGCATGCTAGGCTTGACATGTCACTCTCCACAAGGAGAAACGTTACCCCTTGGATCCCATTAAAAACAATATTTTTTTTTTCTTCTTTGGAGAATACAGCTCTGCAACAGTGAGCTGTCTGATATGCTGGGTCCCCCAGGGTGAGAGAGGTTCTGTATCCATCAAATATGCCATAAATTTACAATAGGTGCGGGTTCCAAAGTTGGGACCCGCATATATCTGACTAATGGGGTAATGGCGAACGCTGATGTCAGTGGAGAGATGATCGGAATTCTTAATTTTTATGGAAACTCAAATGACTGGGAATTCTGACCGTCTCTCCATTGACAGCAGCGTGCAATGGTGCCCCATTTTTGAAAAATGGAACGAGTCCCATTAGTGGGACCTGTATCTACTATATGTACCTGCATTCTGAAAATATGCCATAAATGTACAAGATGAGAATAACCATTTTATGGATACAGACATAACATAATAAAACAACCTCATGGTTTCATGGATATCATTGACATAAAACAACATTAACAAGACAGATAATCTAATGTTATTCATGAATTTCCAATAAACTAAGCATTCATCCCATTACCCTAATAGACTAGCTGTCTTCAGTTAATGGGTCTCTAGAAAATTAACTAATTTAACCTTCAATTGACATTCTATCAATCCCAGAGAAAGGTTGTACACTGTATTTTAACCATGGAATACTATAGGTGGCTGCTATTTCATGGTTCTTCTGTGTGCCAATGAATCTAATGAAAGTAAAACAAAAATATATGCAACTACAAATTAAATATATTGCATGCAGTTACATGTGATTGAATAAAAAAATGAGAAAAGATCCTCTTTCAATATGACAATCCAAAACAAAGTAATTGTAGAAAATCGGAATAGATCAATAATGATCAGTTTATGCAGAATAGTAAATAACGCGTTTCAGCGCAGCTCTTCGTCAATTTTCTTTCTTCATCTTTTTTCTATTTGCAATTAGAGGGTTATATATACACAGTACAGACCAAAAGTTTGGACACACCTTCTCATTTAAAGATTTTTCTGTATTTTCATGACTATGAAAATTCTACATTCACACTGAAGGCATCAAAACTATGAATTAACACATGTGGAATTATATACTTAACAAAAATGTGTGAAACAACTGAAAATAGGTCTTATATTCTAGGTTCTTCAAAGTAGCCACCTTTTGCTTTGATGACTGCTTTGCACACTCTTGGCATTCTCTTGATGAGCTTCAAGAGGTAGTCACTGGAAATGGTCTTCCAACAATCTTGAAGGAGTTCCCAGAGATGCTTAGCACTTGTTGGCCCTTTTGTCTTCACTCTGCGGTCCAGCTCACCCCAAACCATTTCGATTGGGTTCAGGTCTGGTGACTGTGGAGGCCAGGTCATCTGGCATAGCACCCCATCACTCTCCTTCTTGGTCAAATAGCCCTTACACAGTCTGGAGGTGTGTTTGGGGTCATTGTCCTGTTGAAAAATAAATGATGGTCCAACTAAACGCAAACTGGATGGAACAGCATGCCGCTGCAAGATGCTGTGGTAGCCATGCTGGATCAGTATGCCTTCAATTTTGAATAAATCCCCAACAGTGTCACCAGCAAAGCATCCCCACACCATCACACCTCCTCCTCCATGCTTCACGGTGGGAACCAGGCATGTAGAGTCCATCCGTTCACCTTTTCTGCATCGCACAAAGACACGGTGGTTGGAACCAAAGATCTCAAATTTGGACTCATCAGACCAAAGCACAGATTTCCACTGGTCTAATGTCCATTCCTTGTGTTCTTTAGCCCAAACAAGTCTCTTCTGCTTGTTGCCTGTCCTTAGCAGTGGTTTCCTAGCAGCTATTTTACCATGAAGGCCTGCTGCACAAAGTCTCCTCTTAACAGTTGTTGTAGAGATGTGTCTGTCATACTTAAAGAGTATAGAGTAAGAGAATGTGAAATATGAAGATAAGACATATATTTCTCCTCCCTCCTTATCCAATTCTGTCTTTGGCCCAAAAAAAAACTGCATTATCCTTTCTGGTCACGTATTTCAAAGTTAAAGTTATTAAAAATGTTATTTTGCCAAAACCAATATGGCCACTATTACAATTTCTATGGAGCTGACTAAGGAATAACTATATCTTTAGCAACTTTGCAGAAGCAGATATCTGAGGTTCCTATATGTCCTAAAGATTTTTTTTCTTTTTTAATTTTAGGTATATATTAGAGATGAGCCATTTGGTTTGCAGGACCCTGGTTATGCTGACATGTCAATATTCACTGACTGCCGGACACGAGCCCTGGAAACCACCTTCTACCTTCCTGCATCCTAGGTGACTCTTCTAATTAATAGCAACAGTGCAAAATCACGTATGCATCACGCTGCAAAGATGACGTTGCACCTGGCCTACAAATGAATAGTTTTTCTAAATACCTATACACTGAAAAAAATCCTGTTCAATTTAGTGATAATAGCTCTGGCCCTTTAACTAAGAGAAACTAAAGTCAGGGCTCTCTACTCTCTTTTTAACAGATGTGTGAAACTTCCTTATTCTGACCTGGGAGATATTGTACAACTATGTGAGGGAAGACTTGGTATGTGCAACAGTGCAACATGTAAAACACAGTGGGCTATCGGTACGGATGTCTAATTCATCCTGGATGTACTGTAGTTACATAAAGGGAGGAGGAGGCTAGAAAGAGCAACTGTGAAAAGTTTTTCCTCAGCCTTCTACTCAGTGTGTAGCGGCTGTGAGTTCTGTGTACAGCATACAGGCAAAGACTTGGAGTTACCCTTTACAGGCAGCTGATTTCTTCATTTGCTGATTACCTCTTTACAAGCAGCTGTGTCCTCCTCTTGCCTATTGACCTTTTAGAAGCAGATGTATCCTCTTCTTTTATCTGTGCTGCATAATATACAGAAACATTTTATTACATGGCTGATAAATAACAATATTCTGTATGAAGCAAAGTCCAAGTCCCTGGATGGAGGGGGAGATACATTTTCATCTGATTTGCATTTTGCAAATCAATGCCCATTGCGATGCATCACTGAATTAATCAAACATGTTTGTGATTTTTTATTTTGGCGACATTATAAAAAAAAAATAGGTAAATTGATTATCCTATTGTATTCTTTGGACTAAGCATACAAAATGAGTTAAATGTTGTCAGATCTGAGCAAAAGGTGCCACTTTGGCATTTAGATACTGTATCAAATATTCCCAGTTGGTATCTCTTAAAGAAGAGAATGTTGTATCTAGCTGGATGAGGTGGGCTACACTGCTGGAATAAATTGATTCTTCAACAATGATGATAAAAAAAATTTTTTATTCATAACGCGTTTCAATACCGTAGCGGCGTCTTTATCACAAGAAAAAAACTAATGAAAAATTACAAATTAGATAAGAGATCATCATCAATTGTTGTGCTTACTCTGGTAGAGTGAAGTAAAATCTGTGTCCTTGTAATACAGAGGGAAATCATCTGACGTCTTAACATTTCATCTACTGTCACTTTTTATGTATTTCTCAAAACCAATAAGTCCACTTTAAATCTACATGACGAGACTGCTGAGGCTAGTGATTGGCTGTAGAAACTACATGAGTGTAATCATGGCAGCAAAACAAACATCAGTGGAGACCACAGAAGTGGAAGGATCAAACCTACAGTATTTTTTCCCATTGCAAATCCTTAATATTCTATTTATATTTTTTGTTAGGGAAAATGCAAGAATTACTGGTGATTCATTGTTTGTATTTAGATTTAAACAAAGCTACAACTAAACTGTTTAAGCAGCTGAGCCATTTCCTTGCCAATCATTATGACACATCTTTGATAAGTAAAAGAGCCGGCCACATCCTGCAAGGATGCACTTATTTTTCCCATCCATGTATGTCTGCTTTTGATATTAACTACAAGCCCCTTGAGATGCACAGGACGAATGGAAGGCTGCAAATGCTTAATATTTGCTGTTTGAGAATGAAGGACAATAGCAAAAAGGTATAATATGTTACAGACAAGTCAGCAAATAGGATGGAACACAGCCTGCCGTAATCCTCGGATGCTGAAGACAGCCCATTAGCTGGACGTGACTACCCAGGAAACACGAATTCCCACGCTCTACCATTTTATAAGATGATTGTGTCCTCATTTTGTCCTCTGTTCCAGTGTTCCCAGTAAGGGAACTAATTACCATTTGTAAAAACTTGACACTTCACATAAATTGTGATGTAGATGAGGCAGAGTTAGGAAGTAATAGTCTGTGTGTGTCCCTCAGCTTTAGACTTTGGAGAAATTTAGAGTTATAAGTATGTGAAAGTTCTTTTATATTTGCCACTAGAGTTCAAGCAAAGGGTAACGGGATGGGTATGACACATAGAATAAAGCAGTGCTTCCCCAAGGAAGATATTCCAAGCTTGTACAAGACTAGGTAGGGTTGCTCTAAAAACACTCCTTGAGTTCTTCTTATCTACCAGGTTGTTAACCCATTCCAGCACTGAGCTACAGTATGTGGCCATACACACTGTACTCCCATCTGTGGGACCCCAACGTATTGGGAGGAAGGGGGTCCCTTGAATTTATTATGCCAAGCAAACATCTGAGTCCTTCTGATATTATGTTGTCTGTCTAATGAAAAAATATATATTGTTACTGGCAGTTCTCTGCTATTACTTCCATTCCCTGCTTGCCTGATAACAATATACACTGCTGGAAAATAAAGGGAACACCTAAACAACACAATGTAACTCCAAGACAATCACACTTCTGTGAAATCTACCTGTCCAGTTATGAAGCAACACTGATTGTGAATCAATTTCTCCTGCTGTTGTGTAAATGGTCACAAACTCCACACCCTAATTGCCTGCAACCCGGAAATTGTTTTCTATAAAACTACTCTAACCCCTCCCAACTGGTAAACTAATCCCAGTGTTAACTGTCTAGTATCTAAGCAATGCAATGCAAACTATATCCCTAATTATTGTATGGGTCCCCTAGTGGACAGACCTCCCGCATTCCCAGGGACGGCCTTAGGAAGAGCCTGCAGGAGAACCGGCCATAGGGATAAAACACAGTTAACTTGTAACACATTTAGCCCACTTGTTGCCAAGGCGTCTTCATCAGCCCGCCACCCTCCTTCAGTGCTTAAAGCCGAACACCGTGCAGCACGCTTGGCATTTGCCAGAGAACACCAAGATTGGCAGATTCAACATTGGCACCCTGTGCTCTTCTTGTATGAGAGCAGGTTCACACTGAGCACATGTGACAGACGTGACAGAGTCTGGAGACGCAGTGAAGAGCGATCTGCTGCCTGCAACATCCTTCAGCATGACTGGTTTGGCAGTGGGTCAGTAATGGTGTGGGGTGGCATTTCTTTGGAGGGCCGCACAGCCCTCCATGTGCTCGCCAGAGGTAGCCTGCCTGCCATTAGGTACCGAGATGAGATCCTCAGACCCCTTGTGAGACCATATGCTGGAGCAGTTGGCCCTGGGTTCCTCCTAATGCAGGACAATGCCAGACCTCATGTGGCTGGAGTGTGTCAGCAGTTCCTGCAAGATGAAGGCATTGAAGCTATGGACTGGCCCGCCCATTCCCCAGACCTGAATCCAATTGAGCACATCTGGGACATCATGTCTCGCTCCATCCACCAACGTCACGTTGCACCACAGACTGTCCAGGAGTTGGCGGATGCTTTAGTCCAGGTCTGGGAGGAGATCCCTCAGGAAAACATCCGCAACCTCATCAGGAGCATGCTCAGGCATTGTAGGGAGGTCATACAGGCACGTGGAGGCCACACAAAATACTGAGCAGCATTTCCTTGTATTGAGGCATTTTCACTGAAGTTGGATCAGCCTGTAATTTGATTTTTAACTTTAATTTTGAGTATCCTTCCAAATCCAGACCTCTATGGGATATTAATTTTGATTTACATTGATCATTTTTATGTTTTATTGCTCTCAACGCATTCCACTATGTAATGAATAACGATTTGCAACTGGAATATTTCATTCAGTGAAATCTAGGATATGCCATTTAAGTGTTCCCTTTACTCACTTGAGCAGTATATATATATATATATATATATATATATATATATATATATATATACATACATACATACATACATACATACATACATACACATACATACATACACACATACACACATACACACATACACACATACATACAGTGCCTACAAGTAGTATTCAACCCCCTGCAGATTTAGCTGGTTTGATAAGATGCAAATAAGTTAGAGCCTTCAAACTGCAAACGAGAGTAGGTTTTATGAACAGAAGCATAAATCTTACAAACCAAAAAGTTATGTTGCTCAGTTGAATTTTAGTAAATTTTAAACATAAAAGTGTGGGTCAATTATTATACAACCCCTATGTTTAATATTTTGTGGAATAACCCTTGTTTGCAATTACAGCTAATAATGTAAGAATGTAATGTAATAATGAAGAACCTAGAATATAAGACATATTTTCAGTTGTTTCACACTTTTTTGTTAAGTATATAATTCCACATGTGTTAATTCATAGTTTTGATGCCTTCAGTGTGAATGTACAATTTTCATAGTGATGAAAATACAGAAAAATCTTTAAATGAGAAGGTGTGTCCAAACTTTTGGTCTGTACTGTACACACATATATATATATATATATATATATATATATATATATATATATATATATCAATAATACTTCTCTATGACTTCAGTGCCTGCATTCTAAAACATCTATTGGGGTGCACAACCTTTTTGGGTCCCAAGGCCACATTGTCATATCGAACCAACCTCAAGCGCTGAAATTTTGCTACTTTTGTCATTTTCATGCCAGTTTCGCCCAGCTCCACCAAAATGGGTAGATCTGGGGCTGGATGGGGTCTTGAAGCCACACTTCATCTAATTCATGATAAGCTGTGGCGTACCTTACACCAGAAATCTTACTCCAGTCAGGGACTGGAATAAAATTTGCGACGAGTCGCACGGAGAAGCATGTCACTTGTCAGACGCTCATGATTCATTAAGAAAGCACTGTCATGAACATTTTTTCCCCCTACATCTATGTATAGGTTTTATGTTAATATACTCACCTATAGCCCTCTTATCCCACATCCTTCGCCATTCTGCTCCTCTTTGGTCCCCATTCTCTCCGGGTCACACAGCGTTTCGTGTGACCCGGAAGTGGCTGTTACAATGTAAGTCTATGGTGTGTCAGATGAGGCTCCATAGACATACATTGTAAAAGAGACTTCAGAATCACACATAGAACACAGTGTGATCTGGAGAGTCTGAATTGCCGTCCTGTGACTCAGAAAAGGAGTGGAGTGGCGCTGGATACCGGAGAAGACGGTGGTAGGTGAGTATATTAACACACTGACACTACAGTACATACACATGTACACAGGTTTAGGGAAAAAAAAGTTTATGGGAGGGCTTCTTAAGGAGTCGTGCACCTCCTAATGAATCAGGAGAGTCTGACTCCAGCACACCCCCTCATCAATACCGGCGTGAAAATCGCTGTTCTTGATGAATCGGACCTAGAGGTTCACCATTAGGTCTGTGATTCTCTGCCAGGCTATGCTGGATGACAGCTGTATGTGGTATTTATTTCGCAGCTGTCCCAGCTGAACATTTGCCTATCCACATCTACAGCACTATGTAGAGAATGGCTGTCATGCTCAGAATGAGAGGACGCTCCCGTCATAGAGGATAAACATGCCATTAAAATGAAATTACTGAAGCTAAATACATTAGAAGAAGGAAAACATAAGGAGCCTGCACCAATGTACAGAGAAGATGCGGGATTGTAAAGCCATGTTCACACATACATAATGCCAGTCTTGGTATATTCCCCCCATAGTCTGCTGTAAACAGTGCCTAAATTCTGCACCTGCAAGTAAAAGAGACTTCTTTTCAGGATTACACCAATTTACAAATGGATGGAATCTGATAGCATACTAAAGAATAAATTGTAACAATATTCTCTAATACAGGATTCCCCAACTTTGGTCCTCACAGCCCACCAACAGGTCATGTTTTCAGGATTTCCTTAGTATTGCCCAGGTGATGGATTTATTATTGCCTGTGCAGGTGATGCAATTATCACTTGAGCAATACTAAGAAATTCTTGAAAACATGGCCTGTTGGTGGGTCTTGAGGACCGGAGTTGGGGAACCCTGCTCTAATATATTAGTGTGGAGGTACCTTGCTTCTTGCTACTTTGAAGTCGTGCGGGGGGGGGGGCGACTAGATATTTACTAGCTAACCAGCTAATTATTTATCTGGGCTAAATAATGATCTGAACATGTTCAATGCATCGTCCAAATGAGATGAAAGATGACCAAACATGTCAACTTCCGTAGCATTGGACTATCATCTGATCTGAATGGGGGCCTCCCAACCGGGCAGTTGGAATATCAATGCCTGACTCTCTTGTTTGCATTGGAGATAAGCCGCTGCCTGGCAACATCTTTCTTCCCTCTCCCTGTTGAAAACACATGAACGTTTGGCCGAACAGAGTGCTCACATGTTTGGGAGAGTCGGGAGAGATAGCTGTTCACCTAACAGTTATCTCAGGTGCATAACTAGGTGTAACTGTTTCTAGACGGCCATTGACTTTAAATGTCTAGGTGGTCCCTCTCCTACTCTGCAGTGACGTTCTAAGACTTCACTGCATATTAGTGCAGCTACAGGTGATTATGTAGCTGCTGGATCAGAGAGCTGCCCCTGACAGCCGGAGTCACCATAGAGAAGGCAGAGACAGTTTATTACCGTCTGTGCCTTCTCAATCGCTGTATACACAGTACTAAAGAAGCTCCGGGTATGCAGTATTAGGGAGAACTGATGGCGCTCACTCCTCATTACACAGCGGACATGTGATTGCTGGGTCTAGAAAGGGAACAGGACCTGCTGAATCATATTAGACTCGAACAGCTCTGCTATGTAGCAAGTAGGCTGTATTTCCCTTGTAACTGGGGCTATTATACAAGCCCCAGTTACAAGGGAAATAAGATGAAAATAAAAACATTTCAATATTTAAATGCCCTCCACCAAAGGTATTTATGGACCCCATACATTTACATAAAATATACATAAATATGTAAAATAAATTAAACTGTCAATCCAAATTGCTGTTACTAGCCCCACCCTTGCGAATAAACAAAAAAACTGAGTCCGTTTTGTTAAAGGATGGGAAACAGGTGTATTTTAGTAATTCTTTGTGGTCATAAAAAAAAATAAATAAAGGGGAAGAGCAGACACTTATTTCCTTTATTTTTCTATATCACCCGATATCAGCATGAAAAAAAACGACTGACATAAAAACGAAGCCCCATGTATCAGGAAAAAAAAACAAAAATGACTTGACCATCTGAACTACAGAAAAAAATTACACCTCTTTAAATCGCATGTATGAAGAAAACCTGAGAATGTGACTGGTCAGGAACTGGTTACGGCCCCCCACCCTACACATTGGATTAAAGTCGGCTAAATCCATGGATCTCAGCGGGATCGTTCAACAATCTGATTATATATTATATATATATATATATATATATATATATATATATATATATATATAGGGGGCCTCCCGTCTCTTCCCAGACAGATGATGTCAAGGAAAAAAAGGGTTTGGGCAATTTAAATTTCAACGCTTGACGCCTTCACTTTTTGGGAGATAATCCGCTGGAAGAAAATACATGAACGTTGATGTATATGGGGGAGTCGGGAGATGTAGCTGTCAGGTGAATAAACATTTGTATGACCAGCATTAATTTCTGCATGAGACACTATTAAAAATCAATGCTCCATGTGAACATCTGGCATTATAGCATATATTTAATATAAGGGCTGCACATGCATCTTTATGCGCACCACTATCTACTGGTACGACTAGTCAGAATTATTTTCAATGCAGAGGTCTCATTAGAGCCAAAGAAGAAGAAATCCAGCAAAATGATTCTGATGAAGATTTCTCATTAAATATAACAAATACTATCAATGTCATCAATGGAAAGTAATTAAAGACAACAGGCGCTGCCTCCCCCCTCTTCTTGTGGATAATTAATGGACTTATGCCCTGCAATGTCAACAGAATTCTGTTTATGTGGCATTTAGTGATGCATGCCTCTCCTTGTTGAGACTGACATTATTGGATTTTTGTCAGTAAAAGCAAAATGATCACTTTTGGTTTCATTAGTTATCTCTGGCAATTAGTGACTGCATTCAGTGTGGTAGTCAATTATTATATTAATACTTTTTTTTTAAATATTAATTGCATCAATATTGAGCAGAAATAAGTATGCTGACATCCCCCTATATACTGTTTGAACCCAAATATAGCCCTTTCTATATATCGTATGTGTAGCGCCCCGAGGGTTCGGCCGCTACAGGGGTATTGCACCTCTGCCAGAGGTGTGATATCCCACTCCCGGGTAAGGATGGTGTGTGGACCAGGGCTCGGTAGGCTGCATGCATCACACACACCCCATTTCCGGGGGACAGCTCAACAATGCTCCCATTACACAGTGATGCAGGCACGACAGAATCTGTCCCTGGCTGGAGTGGGGAGGAGGGAGGAAAACCCAGTGATGTAGGAGCAGATAGGGGTTGGGTCTCTGGGCATAGGCAGGAGCCCATTGGTTGCAAGTCACCTGGGCTCATACACAGAGACGGAGGTATATAAGGTGGGCACCATCTTAGATCAGGGTTCAGTCTGAGAGAGGAAGTGACAGAGCAGGGCCTCTGTGGAGCTCTGCTCCGGAGGCCGGCCTAGCCTGTGAGGCCAGAGCCAGCAGAAAAGACAGGAACAGAAAGGAAAGGAAGAAAGGAACAGAACACCAAGAGAGGCCCAGAGACACGAAGGCAGAAGGAACCCCAAAGGCCCAGGAGATTGCGGGTGACGGGTTGGCAGAACAGGGTACCGGATCCCAAGTTGGTGGAGGCGACGAATCCTCAGCCAAGGACCGGCGGTCGCGATCATATCTTGGTGCGACCCCTCACTACACCTACTAGAAAGGCATACCACATAAGGTCAGGGCAGTGAGCACGAAGCCCTCCCAAGAGAAGGCCCGCGGGAGCTGGACAAAAGTAGTGTCACTGGTGGGCCACGGCCAGAGAAAGGAATAGAAGGGAGTCCTGGGCCACACTCCGGAATTACCTGGGGGTTGACCGAGCCTCTTGCCTGGTGGACGCAGCACGGCTCGGGCGGTCCTACCTGCGCACAAGTGACCTGGATGAGAACTGTGAGTAAAGCATTTGAACTGCAACACCTTGTCTCTGTGCTTTCTCACCGCGTCAGCACTATTAGTACTGGGACGCCCGCACCATCACTCCCATCGTCTACTACACTGCCCTGGGGCTGCACTCCTCCCGTGGGGAGTCACACTACCTCAGCTGCATACCCCATCAGCCCCAGCGGTCTGCCTTGCAGCGGTGGTCCGCACTGACCGCAATCCAAGGGTGGTGTAGTCGGACAATTAACTTAAAACCCTATAAAGACTGCCACTGGTTTGACCACCCTGAGCCACGGGACCGGGTCGCCGCCACGGAGACTACAAACCCCAGCATCCCCCAGAGACCTGGTTCCAGGTAACCCACTACACGTGTACGTGGGGCCCAGGGGGCGAGTCATATGTGCCCCCCATAGCCCCTTATATACCATAACAGCCTGACACAGCCTCCCTATATACAGCATGAGCCCCACACAGCCTACTATATACAGCATGAACCCCACACAGCCTCCCCATATACAGCATGAGCCACACACAGCCTCCCCATATACATCATGAGCAAATTTATTAAAAAAAAAAAACTGAAATATCACATGGTCATAAGTATTCAGACCATTTGCTCAGTATTGAGTAGACGCACCCTTTTGAGCTAGCACAGCCATGAGTCTTCTTGGGAATGATGCAACAAGTTTTTCACACCTGGATTTTGGGGATCCTCTGCCATTCTTCCTTGCAGATCCTCTCCAGTTCCGTCAGATTGGATGGTGAACGTTGGTGGACAGCCATTTTCAGGTCTCTCCAGAGATGCTCAATTGGGTTTAGGTCAGGGCTCTGGCTGGTCCAGTCAAGAATGGTCACAGAGTTGTTCTGAAGCTACTCCTTTGTTATTTTATTTGTGTGCTTAGGGTCATTGCCTTGTTGGAAGGTGAACCTTCGGCCAAGTCTGAGGTCCAGAGCACTCTGGAAGAGGTTTTCATGCAGGATATCTCTGTACTTGGCCGCATTCATGTTTCCTTCAATTGCAACCAGTCGTCCTGTCCCTGCAGCTGAAAAACACCCCCATAGCATAATGCTGCCACCACCGTGTTTCACTGTTGGGATTGTATTGGGCAGGTGATGAGCAATGCCTGGTTTTCTCCACACATACCGCTTAGAATTATCACCAAAAAGTTCTATCTTCATCTCATCAGACCAGAGAATCTTATTTCCCATAGTCTGCGAGTCCTTCATGTGTTTTTGAGCAAACTCTATGCGGGCTTTCATATGTCTTGCATTGAGGAGAGGCTTCCGTCATGCCAATCTGCCATAAAGGCCCAACTGGTGGAGGGCTGCAGTGATAGTTGACTCTGTGGAACTTTCTCCCATCTCCCTACTGCATCTCTGGAGCTCAGCCACAGTGATCTTGGGGTTCTTCTTTACCTCTCTCACCAAGGCTCTTCTCCCATGATTGCTCAGTTTGGCTGGACGGCCAGGTCTAGGAAGACTTCTGGTGGTCCCAAACTTCTTCCATTTAAGGATTATGGATGCCACTGTGCTCTTAGGAACCTTGAGTAATGTTGAAATTCTGTTATAACCTTGGCCAGATCTGTGCCTTGCCACAATTCTGTCTCAGATCCTTGGGCAGTTCCTTTGAGCTCATGATTCTCATTTGATCTGACATGCGCTGTGAGCTGTGAGGTCTTATATAGACAGGTGTGTGCCTTTCCAAATCTAGTCCTATCAGTTTAATTAAACACAGCTGGACTCCAATGAAGGAGTAGAACCATCTCAAAGAGGATCACAAGGAAATGGACAGCATGTGACTTAAATATGATTGTCTGAGCAAAGGGTCTGAATACTTATGACCATGTGATATTTCAGTTTTTCTTTTTTAATAAATTTGCAAAAATTTCTACATTTCTGTTTTTTTTTCAGTCAAGATGGGGTGCAGAGTGAACTTTAATGAGGAAAAAAAATGAACTTTTTAGAATTCACCAAATGGCTGCAATGAAACAAAGAGTAAAAAATTAAAAGGGGTCTGAATACTTTCCGTACCCACTGTACTAGTGATGTGAGCACTACAGGTTAATATTTGGATACTGTACGGGAGTAATGTTTAGGCATTAAATTACATTGCAGTTTTTGAGTTCTGGTTGTATTGTGTGAACATTGCATGGAAGTATTATTTGGTATTGTATGGCAATATTTAGGTATAAATTGCTTATATGTGTTCATCTTGTGAAATTATGGAAAAAAAATGGTGAGTGGAGACGGAGGAGAATCTGGCTCCTGTATGTACTGGCCTTGGCCTCTTTTTCTAAATCTAGTCCCACGTGTAGTCAAAGACTAAAGCACATTTTATTTTACATTTTAAAACCCAATAATAAATGATGCAGAGATTATTTAGTGGCTTCAGAAGCCACTTACTGGATATATGCAGTAATATCACCGTGAGCAGGAAAAGTTGCAGTTTATTGAAAGTTCAGCTGGATTCTGTTTCATGATGTATTGGACTGGAAGTGATTTTAGTAACTTTTTGGCGTTTTAAGTACTTTTTAGGACATTTGTGTTATGAGACCAGACATGAGCCTAATGTGCTTATGGAGAGATTAGTTGTAATTTTATGTTTCCTATCTCATACATCTGATTAAGGATAGCGCTAGACAGAACATATCTAGTTGTGCTCCGGTTTGGAGAGGTCAGTACAGTACTTTACCTGATTGCAATGACGTCAGGAGATTTTTAACAGCTTACAAATCTAGCAACATCCAACACAATTGTACTCATGGCTGACTAAATGCAGTCTCTTGGGGGTCCCCGAAGGAAGCCGAGGAAGCTCAGAGATTTCCTTGAGTCCTTACCCCATTATTAGGAAGTACACTTCTGTACTGGACGAGAAGGAAAAGCATTAGCCCATGACCTCTCCTAGGTATACCTCAGGCATTATATTTATTTATTCACGACATTCTAATCACGGTGTATAAGTAAAAGTAGGATTGGTCTCTTCCTAAAATTTTTGATATTTTACTCTCGGGAATGTAAATCCACCACCATTTTCCATATCACTGCTTGCGGTCAGTAAATAGAAGTAATTTATTACATTCAGCGTCTGCATTGCTAGGTGTTACTAGTACTGCTCTCAATGATACGTTGTATCTCCTATATGAAAGTCGATTTTTTTAATGATTTTTATTGCCTAAGACCTCATTTAGACATCCTATTTTTTTTGCGTACTACAAAATCGGACCGATTATTCAGATTAGACTCTGATCAAAGTGTCATCGGATTTTCTCATACGTGGAAAAATGTAAAAAAAAAAAAAAAAAAAAGGTCTTGACCCTCTCAATTGTGACAGTGAATGAAATTCGGACTGCACTCGAATGTCATCCGAGTGCAGTCCGATTTTTTTCACGGACCATAGACTTGCATTGCCGAGTTTGATCCGACCCTCAGATCAAACTTGACATGCATATAATATTTTCTGGTGCCTACTCGTCCGAGGAAAAAGTCAAACATGTGAATGGCCCCATAGACTATCACAAGTACAAGCACCATTTGAAAAAAAAACAATACAGCACTCATACAAGTAAATTGGATGTCTGAATGAGGTCTAAGAATTCATTCCTGCAGCTACAGGAGGGCATTTATAATTGCCTCTGCGCCATACTTTTTTTGTGCAAAATGCAATATTTATTTGCTGTAAATGCCTGAGCCAAATGTATTACACTTTTTTTTAGCACCTGTATCAAAACATAAAAATATGTAGAAAAGGGGGCATAATTAAGCTTTTATACTGAAGTACAACATAATTAGGATTATTATTTCTAGTATAAAAGTCACAAAATATTAACATATCCTAGACAAGTCATAAACATCTTAACGAAGGTGTGGAATAAATATATAAATGTTTCAAAAAACTTTAAATGCATAAAAAGCTGAAATTTATATAAAATTATACGCTAATGTGCAACAATTGACAGAGTGGTCTTGGACTCTTATCTAATTTTGGGAGGTGTACTAACCTGTTTACAAGTTGCACAGGTCAAATTTGCTACAATTTTTTCACTGAGTGGTGGAGTTGAAGTGAGTAGACTGAAGATTTGGTGAAAATTATATCATTTTTTTATAAACGTGGGCCATACTTTATAACACAGGGTCTGAAGTATCAATGATGCTTTATCTGATATCTAGGATACATTTCAGATTACACTTGATGTCACTATTAAGCTCCCCGGGCTCAGTATTACTGCAGTTTGGCATAAACTTACAAATGGTTTTAATGAATTGCATATCAAATAACTAATGTGTTTTAGAAGAAGTAGATACTAGTAATAAATGGACAGTTATAAATAGCCTATAAAATGTTAATGTGGGTTTGAATGCATTCATGAATCAATGCAAAGGAGGTTACATTGCAGCGTAATATATTATGTATGTATAATTTTCATACCAAAATGGTCGGGAGGGACGTGTAGAGCAGATAAATTAAGTGACCGTGCAAAAGTTGCCATCTCAGCATAGACAGTGGGATCTTATGGATACAGGCAAGTATGACAGCTCAGATATGTGATGTCATAAATAATTAGTTGAACCTCTTAAAAATTAAATGGTGCCTAATTATACATCTACAGTGATGCTCACTATTATTGGCACCCTTCATTTTTTTGCACAATATCTTCAGAAATAAATGGAAATGTACCAAAGTTATAACCTCAGGATTTTTTTTATTAGTGGTCCAAAGTAATACAACAATAAAACATTGTTTACCAACTTCCATGTTGCGATTTCAAAGAAGAAACAGAATGAACAGCATGTGCAGCAATAAAGGCACCCCTAATTAAATACTTTGTTGCACACCCTTTGGCATTGCTGACAGCCTCCAAACGTTTTTCGTAGCCATCTTCACAGCTGGAATTTTCTCCTACTCTTCCTTTGCAGTTTGTTCAAGCTCTTGAATGCTTGCAGGGTTCTTCTTCCCAATGGCAGAGTTCAGCTCACCCCAAAGATTCTCAATGGGATTGAGGTCAGGACTCATTGCTGGCCATTTTAAAACACTCCATTTTTTCTTTTTCAACCATTCCTGTGTACTTTTGGATGTGTGCTTTAGGTCATTGTCTTGCTGGAGGACCCATGATCTTCAACTCAAACCAAGTTTTCTTACACTGGGTAGGACATTTCACTCTAAAATCTCTTGATAATTCTCTGATTTCATGATTCCTGTGATACGGTCAAGGCATCCAGTATCGGATGCAGCAAAGAAACCCTACAGCATTATGGATCCTCCACCATGCTTAACTGTTGGTAAGGTGTTCTTTTCCTTATAAGCTTAATTGCGCCGTCTGTAAATATACTGTTGCTTTGTATTGTCAAAAAGCTGTATTTTTGTTTCATCTGTCCACAGAACATTTTCCCAGAAGGATTGTAGTTTGTCAAGGTACTCTTTGGCAAAGATCAGTCGTTCCTTTTTATGTATTTTCTTCAGCAATAGTTTCTTCCTTGGCCTTCGTCCATAAAGCTCTGCTTGGTTTTGTGTGCGGTGTATGGTACTTGTTGAAACCAAGACCCCAGACTGTTCCAGGTTGGCCTTCAGGTCTTTGGATGTTTGACGTGGTGTTTTTTCCACCATTCGCACCAACCTAAGATGACATCTCTTGTCAATTTTTCTCTTTCCCCCATGTCCAGAGAGGTTCTTAATGGTTCCATGCTTGGCAAATTTCTTAATAACATTGCGCACTGTTGAAACTGAGGTACTAATATGTTTGGAGATGGTCTTATCCCCTTTGGAAGTCTTGTGTTTGCTAATAATAGAAGTACTGATGTCCTCAGACATCTCCCTTGTCTTCACCATTGTGACAAAGGAACAGGGCCTACCATGTGGCTTTTTAAAACACTGAAGTCATCATTCATTGACTAATTCATGTCACATGGGCACCGACAATTAATCACAGGTGAATCTCTTTTGTGATTTACCACAAGCGAGTCAAAATGTGTTTCCATACTAAATTAATGTAAAGGGTGCCAATACCAGTGCCACAGCAGCTTTAGGTTTTTCTATTTTTCCCTCCCATTGTTTTAGGTTTTAAATTATTGTTTATCATTTGCTTTTTTGTATTTAATACGAGTTCTCTACACAAAAAAACGATTTCACTTGATTCATTTTTTTCAGGAGATATTCCACATTATGTACTTAAACTTCATGGGTGCCAATAATGATGAGCAGGACTGTATATAGATATCTACTATATATCTAGATATGTATGTTAGTAATTTTTTAATTTTTGCAAGAATTTCAACATGTTGCATTACAGGGAAAATATATTTTTGTACCGTGTTAGTCAGTAGATAGAAAAATATTTAGATTTGAGAGTCCTCAGTGGTTGATACCTTTTAATGGCTGAGGGTATATGCAGCGTTTCTGCATGTTCTTGGCAGTCAAAAATGCTTGCGGATTTTACACGCGTTTTTGCAGCGTTTTTACATGTGGATTTTACTTGCGTTTTTCAAGTGCATTAGGACCTCAAATCCGCATGCAGAAACACACAAATAATGGACATGCTGCGGATTTTTCCGCAAGGAAAATCCGCTGTGGAAAATTCTGCAGCATGGGCACAGAAAATGCAGATTTTCATGGGGGATCATGGAGCACGGATTACCAAGCGTTTTGCAAGCGTTTACGCTGCGGAAAATCCGCATAAAAAAATGCTTGAAAAACGCATAGTGGGTACACAGCCTTACTGAAAAGATGGTAACAAGTTGCAAGCTTCCAAAACTACTCAGGTTTCTTCATCAGGCTCAGTATAACACAAAATTTGAAGAGTCACATATTTATACACAGCAAGACACAGAAATAATGTAATAGATGAGACAAGTGACATAAAGAAGAGCTATTACTATTGGAGAGAGATAAACAGTTGTGGACATAAATATTGGAATAGTTCATAGATAAGGAGTGTGCATTTGCAGACATTTTTTACTATTGCCAATCCATGTTTGCGCTCCTTTGCTGAAGAGTCCATTTTTTCAGATGGGCACAAGAACATAGTTGACTACACTCTCATGCCCCTTTGAGAAGATGAACACCGACACAAGGGAGCACAAATGGAGGTCATTTGAACTCTGTCTCATTGTAATGAATAGCTCTTCAAGTCCTAAGGTCATGTGTGAATCCTGTTTTTTGGGGATTCAGATGGAAGCCCTGAACAGAAGCGATTAAACAACTGCTGAACGTAGTGTGTACCTAGCCTAACCCTTTCTATTCTATAGTAGACTGCAGGGTAAGAAACTAGTAATTACAGGTGCACTGTGATCCACGAAAGATGTAGATACAATGGTGAATGATTTGCTGGAGAACCAAGAGAAAAGAATTCTCAGGGGAGTTCCTAATGCTTAAGAAATTAGTTATTGGGCAGCAAATAACTTTACTTGCACAGGGGCCAACTGTTGTGCATCTTCAAACATCTGTATTATTCCTTTAGCCCCCCCCCCCCAAGCATATTAGACTAAAGTTGGACAAACCCATTGATATCGGCTGGATCAGTCTAATGTGTATGGGGTCCTGCCAACTCTCTCCCAACAGAATTTCAACAGCGATTCTTTTCTTCAGAGCAAAGATAAGGTGCTGCCAGAGGGAATCATCGGAGCACTTGGCTGAGAATTCCTGTGTATGGGGGGGAATAGAAGAGATAGTTGTAAGCCCAACAACCTATTTCTCAACCAAAAACAATGTAATGTCTGTGGAAGCCTTTAGGACTCCATAGGGCATCACTCATTACCTATCTAAGGGAAGAGTCAGATGGCCGTATAACTTGGATGGGGATCGCAACACAGTGTTCGGACTGGCCGGCGTCTCTCCCGACTCGAGCGTGACAGCACGTATTTCCATGCAACTCAGGTTGGGAGAACCGCCAGCTAGTCTGAGCATTACGTTGCGATCCCTGTCTGAGTTATACGGCCATCTGACTCTTCCCTAACCAGCACAATCTAGGATCCTACAGCTGATGGAAATCAATGTCTTGTTTACCTCTGATACATATCACTGCTTATGCAACTATGTTTCAGTGCAAGCCAAATGCTAGCCAAGTAGGAACTATTTCCTAGTTGGCAGTAGTACAATAACATTGCCCAACTGTCATATTGATCAATGATCCAGCAAAATGGAAAGAAATCAGATAGTAATAGTTTATTCCAAAATGTTTCAGGAAAAAAGGCTGAAAAATATAACCATCATGAATACCTGCAGAGGAAAAAGTAACATTCCTCTACCATCTGTTCTTACCCAATACCCTGCACTGTTCTATCTGACAAATCGCTAAAGAATGAAAAGGTTGAGAATAATGAAACATGTCCTGGCATCCATCCAGTGTTTTCTCTTAACAAACTAATACTCCACCCTACGGCAGGATGCCCTGCCCGGCCATGCAGCCAGGAAGCTCGAATCACACTTGTTTTTCAGTGTAGACCTGTAGAGGAAACATGTTTAATATCCATTGTGTTTTCAAGGAGCAGCGCTCAATGCCTCCTCCAAGCAGTCACCTTCGATTATTTGCTTTGACAGTGCTAGTCGGTATTATTATAGTCCGTGGTGATTACAGATTGTGACTACTGAGTTCAAATACAAAATAAGCAAAATAGGAACTTAAAAATTCTGAAGTTATTTCTCATTAAAAAAAAAGAGGTAATTTTTTTTAGATTTCATAAATTTTTAGTTTAAGATGTAAATATTATGGATAGATTTATATCGTATTTTAATTGTTTTTGCCATGACATACTGTCGCTTTCTGTCATTAGTTAATGCTCTCATATATACTGTATATATGGTCGTTCTGCTCAGTCCATGTTTTTATATAATAAAAAAAATATATATATATATCTCAATACACCCTTGTATATATGAGGGAGCATGAGAAGTGTTTGTGTTACCCATGCATTGGCGTTTGATGTGTCCATAGATTGGGCAGGTATATTCAAGACTGGAAATTTTTTTTTTTAAGAGGTTTCTTCATGGTCAAAAAATTGAGAATCACTGAGTAAAAATATAGATTTCTTCACCAGTACAAGGCAGATTAATGTCACGCAAGGTGTGAGAAAGACTTAGTGCAACATAAAGGGAAGAGGGAAAGGGAGCCCAAACTCCAGGGAAGGGGGGGAAGTGGAGACCTCCTAGGCTGATCTCATGTCATCCTGTCTCCACTAACATCCCTATATTGGCTCTTCACAAATCGCCACACGCGTGCCTCGCCCTGTCTTTTCCTGGCATATGGCTAAGGCTAGGGAAGGGAGGAGATGAGCACTAGTCGATCCCCACTGAACACTAAAGACAACAAGGGAGGACAAACTGGGGGAAATTGCTTAGCTTTAGATGACTCCAGAGAAATGCACAGACGTCCTCAAGCTCTAGAGAGGAAGAAGTACTGCTCTTGCTAAAGCCTTCACAAGGAGTAATGAATATCGCTGGCACCTCCCTCTTTAACACAGCAAGTATTTATACACCCAGGTTAGGGTGTTAATTAGCCAGAGGAAGGTAGCCGCTGAGTCCTAGAGACAGCCTCTAAGAAGAGGTCTGTAATGCCAAACTTAGAGATCTCCTGCAACTCACTGGAGGGCGACTGTCTGTCACTTCTGACACACCCATGACAATTAACCAGTAAAAGAAAAAAAAATGAATAATTCAGAATTTATTCTAGTCGCAATATATATTCATTGGCAATTCAAAACAAGACAATAAATAATCATTATTGTAGTCTATAATGCCGCTGATTCTCCAATTTTGGAAATTTTGAGAATACTGGATTCTGTTTGGCGGTACCAAAAGACTAGACTTTTCAATTGACTATACGAATAGAATAATGTCAACTATCACATTGCCCATCCATGTGTATGGGGTTGCTGTGATTCTCCTGCAATAGCAGATATCGGAAAAAGGAGGGTTGAACAAATTAAATTTCAACATACCCCATCCGTCGTTCTATGGGTGGATAAGCTACTGCCATAAGTATCTCACTACGTCTTTCCCTATTGAGAACGCATGCATGCTTATCCGAACCAAGCATGCATGTATATGGGAGGTCATGAGGTATATAGCTAATGCTCGGCCATCACTTGATAAAGACCATAAAAAGTATCACTAAATAAAAATGGCCATATCTTTGGAATTATTTGATGGATTAAAAAAAAAAAAAAAAAGAATACTCAGGAAAGCAGCAGGAATAAATAATAGGAAAAACTGTCCACTTTTAACCCGGTGAAAGGTTCTCTTGAAGGGAGATGGAGGAGGTGAGCTGTGACATCAACTATTGTGAATTGTGGATACTCTGTGAATCGTTATCTTTCATTGTAATCTTGTCTATGATGATAATGAAACTGCTGCAAAGTCTTCCATACAGAAGTATGAGTCTAGTATTAGGCCTAGTGGCCAGTGTGAAAATGGCAAGATTTCAGATTTCTTGTATATAGAAAATTAAAAAAAAAACTAAAAAAAAAAATTAACAAAAAAAACTAATTTAAACAATAGGTAATTTTCCGATGACACATTACCTTTAAAACTCACAGGGCCAAGACTATATTCTCTTAGCAGAATGCTTTAGCAAAACATAGAAAATAGATGGTAAAATATGATCAAAATGTAATATTCTGCATTATTATTATTTTTGGTATTATATCGTGCCTGATCTAAGCACTAATGAATGTTACCAGGATGACGTGACTGTAGAGGCACTCCCACCTCAGCGTGATGGCGTACCATAACAGACTTGAATGAAGACAGTAAATTATAATATTATTTAACAATATGAGGGCGATAATAGCCGCCTTTGTTACAGTATATATGCCCTAAGCATGTTAGTGATGTGGTGTAGTACGAGTGGGAGTTTCAAATATATGAAATATTCTGTGTAACCTCTAGAGAAATAAACACATTACTACAATTTATGTTAATTAATGTTATGCTTTTTACACCCATTATACAGTGAAGGAAATAAGTATTTGATCCCTTGCTGTTTTTGCAAGTTTGCCCACTGACAAAGACACTGAGAGATAGAATATCCCCCCAAAAAATAATAAAGAAAATCACATTGTATAAATTAGATACATTTATTTGCATTTTGCAGTGAGAAATAAGTATTTGATCCCCTACAAACCATTATGAGTTCTGGCTCCTACAAACCAGTTAAACGCTCCTAATCAACTCGTTACCTGCATTAAAGACAGCTGTCTTACATAGTCACCTGTATAAAAGACTCCTGTCCACAGACTCAATTAATCAGTCAGACTCTAACCTCTACAACATGGGCAAGACCCAAGAGTTTTCTAAGGATGTCAGGGACAAGATCATAGACCTGCACAAAGCTGGAATGGGCTACAACACCATAAGTAAGATGCTGGGTGAGAAGGAGACAACTGTTGGTGCAATAGTAAGAAAATGGAAGAAATACAAAATGACTGTCAAACGACATCGATATGGGGCACAATGCAACATCTCACCTCGTGGGGTATCCTTGATCATGAGGAAGGTGAGAGATCAGCCTAAAACTACACGGGGGGAACTTGTTATTGATCTCAAGGCAGCTGGGACCACAGTCAGCAAGAAAACCATTGGTAACACATTATGCCTTAAAGGTTTAAAATCCTGCAGTGCCCGCAAGGTCCCCCTGCCCAAGAAGGCACATGTGCAGGCCCGTCAGAAGTTTGCCAATGAACACCTGGATGATTCTGTGAGTTATTGGGAGAAGGTGCTGTGGTCAGATGAGACAAAAATTGAGCTCTTTGGCATTAACTCAACTCGCCATGTTTGGAGGAAGAAGAAGGATTAGTACAACCCTAAGAACATTGTCCCAACCGTGAAGCATTGTGCAGGAAACATTATACTTTGGGGGTGCTTTTCTGCAAAAGGGACATGACGACGGCACCGTACTGAAGGGAAGATGGATGGGGTCATGTATCGCAAGATTTTGGCCAACAACCTCCTTCCCTCAGTAAGAGCATTGAAGATGGGTCGTGGCTGGGTCTTCCAACAAGACAATGACCCAAAACATACAGCCAAGGCAACAAAGGAGTGGCTCAAAAAGAAGCACATTAAGGTGAAGGCGTGGCCTAGCCAGTCTCCAGACCTTAATCCCATAGAAAACTTATGGAGGGAGTTGAAGCTCCGAGTTGCCAAGCGACAGCCTCAAAATCTTAATGATTTAGAGATTATCTGCAAAGAGGAGTGGACCAAAATTCCTCCTGACATGTGCACAAACCTCATCATCAACTATAAAAAGCTGTCTGACTGCTGTGCTTGCCAACAAGGGTTTTGCCACCAAGTATTAAGTGTTGTTTGCCAGAGGGGTCAAATACTTACCGTATTTTTCGGACCATAAGATGCATTTTTTCCCCCCAAAATTGCGAGGAAAATGGGGGGTGCGTCTTATGGTCCGAATGTTATGGATACTTGTGGTGGTGGTGGAGTGGGGGTGCCCTCCCTCCTTTGGGAATGAGGTGACAGCGGCCGAAGTCAAGCTGTCAGCTGCGTCGGGCGGTGAAGCAGAGCGGTCTGTGCGGCTTTCCGGTGTGCTGGTGTCTTACTGAGGCCGCGATCTACAGGAAAATGGCCACCCGAGCCGGCGCATGCGCAGACTGGTAGCTCAGGCGACCATTTTACTGTAGATCACAGCATAAGGAAGATGGCCGCGGCCACAGGAAAGCCGCGCAGGCCGCTCTGCTTCACCGCCCGACGCCGCTCACAGCCCAGCACAAGCCGCAGCCCTGGAACAGGTCCCCCTTCCCTGCACAGGCCTGGCACAGGTCCTCCAGCCCTGCACAGGCCCCCCAGCCCTTCACAGGCCCGGCACAGGTCCCCCAGCCCTGCACAGGCCCGGCACAGGTCCCCCAGCCCTGCACAGGCCTGGCACAGGTCCCTCAGCCCTGCACAGGCCCGTCACAGGTCCTGAACAGGCCCAGCACAGGTCCCTCAGCCCTGCACAGGCCTGTCACAGATTCTCCTTCCCTGTGTAAGGGGGAAGACCGGAGTGTAAGTACTTTCAGAGCAAGGGATCCGGAACAGCCGGGGTCGTGCCTCTGGTTGCAGGGGGAAGACAGACTGCGAGCACAGGAGTCAGGTGACCGGGAGACTGGTGACGTAGCTAGAGAGAGGAAGAGACAAGGACATTTGCGCGGGAAAGCGGAGCTGGGTCCTGCTCAGCAGAGCAGTGTGAGAGGGTCCAGGCTCCTGGCTCCAAGACTGGGAGCAAGAGCCGAGTGCAGTGGACCGGAGGAGTCAAGCCGACTAGAGAAGAGACGCAGGGTCGGTGGAGCCGGGCACGTGAGGTGCCGTGTTATGGACTAGGGGCTCAGCGGGTAAAACCGGAGACCGCCCGCTGCCGCCAGAAGACGGAGCATTGTTTGGGCGGGAAAGCCTGAAGAAATCAACACCGGCCCCAGTTGGCAACTGCCTTGTGGAGGAAAAGAGTCAGCTAAGTGTAAAAACTGTCGTTTACAAACGGTTCGACTCTGCTATATCTAGTTAAACTGTGAACTGTCAGTTAAAGACTTTTACCTGCTACTTCCCTTGTTTTCCCCCATATTTTCCCCTGATACTCCCTGTGTGGAGATTTACCCTGTTATTATAAACTTCCCCTGTTTATTAACCCTGTAGTGGCTGCTCTGTGTTTCTGTGTCGCTGCATCTAAAGTACCCGTGTTACACCTGCACAGGCCTGACACAGGTCCCCCATCCCTGAACAGGCCCAGCACAGGCCTGGCACAGGTCCCTCAGCCCTGCACAGGCCAGTCACAGGTCCCTCAGCCCTGCACAGGCCCGTCACAGGTCCTCCATCCCTGCACAGACCCGGCACAGGTCCCTCAGCCCTGCACAGGCCCGTCACAGGTAACCCAGCCCTGCACAGGCCCGGCACAGGTAACCCAGCCCTGCACAGGCCCTGCACAGGCCCGACACAGGTCCATCAGCCCTGCACAGGCCCGTTACAGGTCCCCCATCCCTGCACAAGGCCGGCACAGGTCCCCCATCCCTGCACAGGCCCAGCACAAGCCCCCTGGCTCAGGAACCAGCCAGGCTAATGGCAACGGCCCTGCACAGGCCCCCAACCCTGCACAGGAACCCGGCCAGACCCCGACCCGACACAGGAACCAGCCAGGTTAAGGGCCCTGGCACAGGCCCCAGCCCCAGCCAGGCTAAGTGCCCCAGCCAGGCACAGGCCCAGGCCCTACAGCATCTCACGTTTTCTGCTGCAGTCGCCGGGTTCCTGAGGGAGGGAACGGAGGGCCTTGCAATCCTGCTCCACTGCAACTCCCTGCTGAAGGACCCTGCCTCCTGTGACCCTCGCTCCACCGCCCCCCAGGTAAGATACCGTACTTATTCAGACTATAAGATGGACCCCCATCTTATAAAAAATATTTTTTTTCCTATTTTTTCACCCCAAAATTTGGGGTGCGTCTTATAGTCAGAAAAATACGGTATTTCTCACTGCAAAACGCAAATAAATGTATCTAATTTATACAATGTGATTTTCTTGATTTTTTTTTGGATATTCTATCTCTCAATGTTAAAATTAACCTACCCTTAAAATTATAGACTGTTCATGTCTTTGTGAGTGGGCAAACTTACAAAAACAGCAAGGGATCAAATAATTATTTCCTTCACTGTACATCCCTGCCATAACTACTCCACCCAATCAGATGTCTGCAGGTATCGGTTTAACACAAATTAGATGGGGAAATTTATTTTTGTTGATGGAAGTTGGATTGGCAGCAGTGGTCACAAGTTCATACCATCTGAACGGGATGTAAAGAGATGTTTTTTCCATCAGCTTTGCCATCTGAAGAATTGTTTTGGACAGGACAAGTTGTATTTTTAAGGGACACATATAATGTATTGCATTACTTATTAGTAAGAGAAAAAAAACATTTTTTTTTTTTCAGAACATGTAGTCTGCTTTACAGGTAATCCTTGGATTGCTCCTATAATATATTGTTAACACTTCTGCATTACAATCTATCATATATTTTAGTTGTACACTAGCAGGCAGCTAGTCAGATCTGCAGGTAGTTGTTGATATAGACCTATGGTTGTTTTTTGTACAAAAAAATAATCATACCCTTTAACTTAGGGCTATAGGTGTCATGACAACACTGTGCTTGATAGAGCTGCCAGGCATGGACAGGCCTTGCGCTAACCACTATGTCTACCATATTCTGTGGTTTCCCTGGCCTCCACACTTTAACCCAATACAAGTATCTGGGCTTATGTAAGAGCCCTTGGGTTGAGGCCACAGATTAGGCTGCTGGCAGGTGGAACAAGCTGGTGGCAAGATGGGTTGTCATGCAGGGTCATTACCAGGAGGTCTAAGTCAGGGACAGAATCGGAAAGGAAGTGGGTGGTTATAAAATGAGCTGAGGTCAGAAAATAGGATAATCAAAATAGCACCACAGGATCAGAGAGCAGGGATGTGGACCAGGTGAGGCTGAACTTAATAACTGGCAGTGTGGAAGAGACATAAAGGAGCACCTACGTCTTTGAAATCCAGAGCATATGACGTGCCTCCTGGGCCGTGGGGTACTCGGTGCCGGGCCGGTCGTTGCTAGGGGAGATGTCACAATGGCGGTGACCCGGTCCGTGACCCAGGGCGGTCAATCAAAAGGGGAATATTTACAGAGGATT
Organism: Phyllobates terribilis; assembly: GCF_046119375.1. Classification (NCBI taxonomy): domain Eukaryota; kingdom Metazoa; phylum Chordata; class Amphibia; order Anura; family Dendrobatidae; genus Phyllobates; species Phyllobates terribilis. The sequence goes on along the minus strand of NW_027362769.1, from coordinate 112,719,835 downwards.
GATAAAGTTTTTATATAAATTGTTTGTGACGCCACCTGTGATATGCGGCTATGTGGAGCCACCGCTGCGGAGCAGGTCCTCTGGAGCTGATGTTAGTGCAGCAAAGTTGGTGTGGCTCTCCACAGGTAGAGCTTAGCTCCAGGGCAGTGTAAATGGTATAGGTTGTGCTGGGCGTTGTAGTGCAGGGGTGATGGCGCAGATAGTAATCACAGAGGCAGTGGGGTGCAGTCTTCCGAGTTTACTCACAGTTGATAAGTTCCTCAGGTTACAGGTTCCGGACTACAACCTCCCACGTCGTGCTGCGTTCACCAGGCAGGGGTTCAGCAATCCCTCGGGTAATTCAAGAGTGCCTGACAGGACCCCTTTCTATGTACCTTCCTCAGTCGTCTTCCTGCGCTGGCTCTCACCCTCCTGCCCTGCACCTCACAATCAGTGTCCCAATCCGGTAGCCTCGGGTCTTGTTGGGCGACCTGCAGTCCCCTGGACCCTCTGTGGCCACCTTCTCAGCGATATAATTGCGGATGTGGCCACTGCACCTTACAAGTACAGCAGCCTCCGGTTCCTAGCTGAGCTTTGTAGTTCTCCACTTGTTTAGGGGCCGGTCCCCTCTGCGGCTCGATCCCTCCACTGCCTGGTAGATTCGGGCGTACGGGTGGCCTCCAGCACTTCCCGTACCCCTGGGATCCCTTCTGTTCCTGGAGCCTTTCTCCTGCTCCCTCTCCTCTCTCCTGGGCCTCTCACTAGGCCCGCCTCCGGAGCAGAGCTCCTGCAGAGCCTCTGCTCCCCTCACTTTACTCCTCTGACTGAATACACTCTCTCAAGATGGCTCCTCTTTTTATGCAGCTACTGAAGTGCTCCCCTGATCTATGTCCTCCACCCACACCTACTACATGGTTCCCCCTCACTAGGTTCCCCTCCACTCCAGCCAAGGACCAGGGACTGTGCTCTCCCTTAGGAGCAATCTCGCCCTGCCCTACTGAAGTGGATGTGTTGGATGCAGGTGTTAGGGTCCCGGGCAGCACTCTATCCTTACCTGAGAGTGAGATACCACACCTCTGGGTGAGATGCAGTACCTCTGTGGCGACTGAACCCTCAGGGGCGCCACACATACACATACATGATCTGGGCTCAGAGTGCCTCTGTCATGTGCAGTAAGTCGAAGTGTATATAACTCAGCAATACCAAGCTTACTGCATGTGATAGAGGCATTCTGGACTCAGATCATGCAAGTATATGTGCTGGATTTCAGAGACATCGGCGCTGACATCACCTGGCTGGAGCGATCAAAAGAAAAGGACATTTTCTAAATCATGACTTAGTGACTCACCTGTGTACTGTACCTCCCCGATGACTCGGAGTAACAGTTTTCCTGTGATGGAGGCAAGTTTTTACTATATAACTATAGGAAAAGCACTTCACATATAGTTTAGCTACAAACATCATTGTAATCATCCTGTAGGAGCCTGGGATTAGCTTAATAGACAATTTTTCTGATGTCAGGTTCCATTTAATCCTTTAGCCTAGAAGACATTTTGGACAAATTGTAGCTTACAACTTTGTGGAAACAGTTTGGGGAAGGTCCTTTTCTGTTCCACATCAAAAAGTACCCCAGTGCACAAGGTCCAAAAAGGCATGGATGTTAGAGTTTTGGTGAAAGAACATGACCGACCACTCAAAGCCATGTTCTTAACACCAGGGCCGGTTTTAGACAAAGTGGGGCCCTAGGCAAAAGTTTAAAGTGGGGCCCTAAATGCTAATGACTCGCCCCCTGGGCCGTGGGGCACGCGGATCCGGGCGATAGGGGAACGATGGGGGTAGTAGTGGCGGCCCGGTCCCGCGGCTCAGGGTGGTCAGACCAATGGTAGTCTGCTACATGCTTCAGATAATGTCCGACTACGCCACCCATGGATTGCGGTTATTAGGAACCGCCGCTGCAAGGCAGTCCGCTGGGGCTGATGATGAATGCAGCTGGGATGGTGTGACTCCCCACGGGAAGAGTGCGGCCCCAGGGCAGTGTAGTGGATGGTGGGAGTGATGGTGGTGAGAGTCCCAGTACCGGTAGTGCTGGAGGCGCGAAGGAGCACACAGACAACAAGTTACAGTCCAGGGTCTTTACTCACAGTTCATTTGTTCCGGGTCACTTCTGTCAGCAGTGACCGCCCGAGCCGTGCTGCGTCCACCAGGTGTGGGGCTCGGTCAACTCCCAGGCAGTTCAGGAGCATGGCTCAGGACCCCCTTTAATCCTTTCTCTGGCCTGCCTCACCAGTGACCCACTTTTGTCCAGCTGCCGCGGACTTGTGCAGTTAAACGTGGGCCCCGTCCTCCGCTGTCCTATATGGTGCCTTCCTAGCAGGTTTGATGAGGTGTCGCACCAATAGATGATCACGACGACCGGTCTTTGGCTGAGGGTAGTTTCTCCTCCACCAACTTGGGATCCGGTACCCTTAATCTGCCTGACCCTTCACCCTGGATTCTCGTGGGTTCTTAGGGTCCCTTCCACCTTCTTGTTCCTGAGCCCTTCTGTTTCTCTGTCTCTTCTTCTCTTTCTCTGTTCCTTTCTGTTCCTTTCTCGTGGAGCTGGGATGAGACTTAATCACAGCTCCCTTTCACCTCCTCTCTCTCTCTTCCTCGGCCTCTCTCTAGGCCCGCTCCTGAGTGGAGCTCCTACAGAGCCTCCACTCCCGGTCTTCTCCTCTGACTGAACGAACTTCTCTTCTCCTAGAGCTAAGATGGTGCCCACCTTTTATACCTCCCTCTGACCATGAGCCCAGGTGACCAGCAACCAATGGGCTCCTTCCTATGCTCAGGAACCAACCCCTATCTGCCCCTACAGCACTGGGTGTTCCACCCCCCTCCCCACTCCAGACAGGGACATAGTCGGTCGTGCCTGCACTTCTGTCTAGTGGGAGCACCGTTGAGCTGTCCCTCGGAAATGGGGTGTGTGTGCTGTATGCAGCTAACTGAGCCCTGGTCCATACTCCATCCTTACCTGGGAGTGGAATATCACACCTCTGGTATGAGGTGCAATACCCCTGTAGCGGCCAAACCCTCGGGGCGCTACATTCCCCCCTGGTAAAGCACAGCACGTCCTCGGGCTGGAAAAGAGCAAAAACAGTTAATTACAGGACACGCAAACTTTTTAAAACTTTTCACATCAGAAAACAGGCAACATGGTTCAATTCCCTTTATGGGAAACGCTTTTCTTTTCTTGTCACACTATTATAAAACGCTTACTAATACTTCTGGAACTCTTTTGACATATAAACACTATTAGAAAACATTCACATTACTATCTAGCAGCATATAAAAACTTTTCACATAAAACATTTGCAGGAAAACATTTTTACAACACATTCTTGGATCCTGGCGGCGGTGCAACTTGCGACCAGGTGTGCACTCTTCTTGTAAGTGCAGGAACTTTGGCAAACTTGTAAACACGAGGGACTTGCTGTCCCGAGGTAGACATGGTAGTCTTTTTATAAAACCAGTAGGGGGCGCTTTAGGAAGCGCAACTATATACAAGGGATTGGCTGCTCTCAGTCCTCGGCCAGTTTTGGGAAGGGAATGGCTGCTCACAGTCCTCAGCCTGGTAGGGGGATGAGGGGATAACGTTCACACAGTTCCATAACAGCAATCAGTTCTCTGTACCCTGACGGGTAACTATGTACACAGGTACTTTGCTACTTACTAGTAGCGGTGTCCTCCATATGCTCCTTCTTCCTCCTCATATGGTTCTTCAGACCCGTCCGGGTCCTCTTGGCTCTCCTCATAGCCGCGGTGTTGTAGCTCCTCCTCGGTGAGCCGATGAACATGTAGGGCGTACGGTCCTTTTGCACCTACGTGGCGGGTAAAGGCGACCACATCACCAGGGTACAAATCACGGCCACGATGTCCCTCAGGTAGATGACTCAACGTCCCTGCGGGTCACAAAGACGTCGCCTGCGGTTTCTGGGCCCCTGATAAAGCCCCAGCCGTTCTCCATGTGGAATTTGACTATGGTCCAGGTGATTCGGGGACCACGGGCTGCTTGGGGGTCTTGGCGGGCCTTACATTTTTGTTCAGCACTCTGGGCCAGGAGCCGTTCCTCTCTGACGCGCCTCTCTCGTCGCTCCCGCTCAAAGGTCGCCAGTTGCTGATGACAGGCCTCCAGACGACGGACCGCGTCTGCCCGGGTCTCTTGAGAGAACCCTATCAAGTTCTCGCTGGTGGGGTCCCACGCGAATTGGACATCCTCCAGTGGGGGGTAGGGTGACCTCTACGGGTTCTGGAGCCGGTATCAGAGGCTCGCGCGGGGACTGGGCCTTCCATGGCTGACTGCCGGTCACTTCCGCCGGCCACTCCAGCGGCAGTCCATCCGGACCGGTATGATGTGCCAATAGGTCCACGCCCAGCGATGGTATAGTGGGGGGACCTGATCTGGGAGCAGCGCCCGGGGGCACTCGGCCTTGCGACCAGGCCGGGGGTCTTTTGGCTGCGCTAGGTGGCAGTCCCATCCGGGACAGGGGTGCAGGCCTAGCGTTTGCGCCCGGGTCATCCAGGCCTTAAGACCGGGCCGATGATGCTTCTTGCTTTACGGCGCCCGGGGTCAAGGGGCGTGGCGCCGGGCGGGGCGTGGCCGCGGCGCTCGCCGCTTGAGGCCTAGCAGGGAGCAGTGGCGGCGCGGCAACAGGTGCGGTGAGTGGGGCTTCTGGTGCTGCGACGGGAGGCTGGGGCAGGCTTGCTGGTGCTGGGCTTGGGGTGGTGACGTCCCCTTCACTTGCCTCAGTCCTCGTGGCTCCCTCCGCGGCGTCGCCTCCGGTCCTCTCTCCTCCTGCGCCGTCCTCAGAGGCAGGCAAACTCCGGGGTGCGGTTGAGGCCTGTCGCTGGTGGGTCTCGGCCTGCCGGGCCAGTTCCTCTCTCCACTCAGTGAGTGCACCCCGCTGCGCCCGGACCATCCTCTGCTCCAGGTCCTCCAGTGCAGCTTGCGCACGCTCCGGGTCTCTGGGGAGCTGCGCTAGGACTTCTGCTAGGCTGCAGAGCGGTTCGGCCTGCAGCAGGCTTCGGGCCAGGAGGCTAGTGCTGCTGAGGGCGTCCATTCCCGGGTGCGGTCTGTCTGGACTGATCCAGACCACCCCCTGCCCCGCAGTTTTCTTCTCTTTCCGCCCCCATGGGGGGTGGTCCTGGGGCATTCTGCTGACAATCACTCTCAGGGGCAGCCCCCCCACGTTGACGGACATTTCCACAGCCGTACTCATGGTTGTTGGGGGCGGGCTTCCTCTTTGGCGCCATTCTGGGACCCGGCCCACGATGGGAGGCGGCCTCCGGTGGTCTTTTGGCGCGCACATTATGGCGCTCGTTCTTCTAGGGCGGGCGCCATCTTTAGTACAACGAAACAGTCTCTTTTCAGGCGCGCATTACCCGTGGTTAGCGGGCACGAAATCCTGCCGACTACGCCAAAGCTGACTTGCCCCCTGGGCCGTGGGGCACGCGGATCCGGGCGATAGGGGAACGATGGGGGTAGTAGTGGCGGCCCGGTCCCGCGGCTCAGGGTGGTCAGACCAATGGTAGTCTGCTACATGCTTCAGATAATGTCAGACTATGCCACCCGTGGATTGCGGTTATTAGGAACCGCCGCTGCAAGGCAGTCCGCTGGGGCTGATGATGAATGCAGCTGGGATAGTGTGACTCCCCACGGGAAGAGTGCGGCCCCAGGGCAGTGTAGTGGATGGTGGGAGTGATGGTGGTGAGAGTCCCAGTACCGGTAGTGCTGGAGGAGCGAAGGAGCACACAGACAACAAGTTACAGTCCAGGGTCTTTACTCACAGTTCATTTGTTCCGGGTCACTTCTGTCAGCAGTGACCGCCCGAGCCGTGCTGCGTCCACCAGGTGTGGGGCTCGGTCAACTCCCAGGCAGTTCAGGAGCATTGCACAGGACCCCCTTTAATCCTTTCTCTGGCCTGCCTCACCAGTGACCTACTTTTGTCCAGCTGCCGCGGACTTGTGCGGTTAAACGTGGGCCCCGTCCTCCGCTGTCCTATATGGTGCCTTCCTAGCAGGTTTGATGAGGTGTCGCACCAATAGATGATCACGACGACCGGTCTTTGGCTGAGGGTAGTTTCTCCTCCACCAACTTGGGATCCGGTACCCTTAATCTGCCTGACCCTTCACCCTGTATTCTCGTGGGTTCTTAGGGTCCCTTCCACCTTCTTGTTCCTGAGCCCCTCTGTTTCTCTGTCTCTCCTTCTCTTTCTCTGTTCCTTTCTGTTCCTTTCTCGTGGAGCTGGGATGAGACTTAATCACAGCTCCCTTTCACCTCCTCTCTCTCTCTTCCTCGGCCTCTCTCTAGGCCCGCTCCTGAGTGGAGCTCCTACAGAGCCTCCACTCCCGGTCTTCTCCTCTGACTGAACGAACTTCTCTTCTCCTAGAGCTAAGATGGTGCCCACCTTTTATACCTCCCTCTGACCATGAGCCCAGGTGACCAGCAACCAATGGGCTCCTTCCTATGCTCAGGAACCAACCCCTATCTGCCCCTACAGCACTGGGTGTTCCACCCCCCTCCCCACTCCAGACAGGGACATAGTCGGTCGTGCCTGCACTTCTGTCTAGTGGGAGCACCGTTGAGCTGTCCCTCGGAAATGGGGTGTGTGTGCTGTATGCAGCTAACTGAGCCCTGGTCCATACTCCATCCTTACCCGGGAGTGGAATACCACACCTCTGGTAGAGGTGCAATACCCCTGTAGCGGCCGAACCCTCGGGGCGCTACACTAGCATATTGCACCATCACACAGAAACATTTCGGTTACATTTACATGCGCTGAGTTCAGGCCGGTAAACAAGTGCGATCGATAATATTGAAGCCGTTCGGTGCTTGTTTCCTGGCCTCTTTACACCAGCTGAGGAGGAATGATGGGGACAGAACGATCACTAATAGATCAATCTGTCCCCATACACATCATGGTATCAGCAGCATATCTGCAGTCTACACTGGGCGATGTGCTGCTGAGAACAATGATTTCTGTTTAGGTATAAACAATCCAATCACTTGATGAATAGGCAGCATTTTACTCGTTTAGTATAATGCACTCCCCATAGTCCTCTATATAGTATAATGTGCCCTATAGTCCTCCAAACAATATAATACACTCCTCATAGTCCTCCATACAGTATAATGGCCCCACATAGTCCTCCATACAGTATAATGCACTCCCCATAGTCCTCCATACAGAATAATGGCCCCACATAGACCTCCATACAGTATAATGCAGCCCCCATATAGTACATACAGTATAATACACTACCTATAGTCCTTGATAGAGTATAATGCCGCTTCCACAGAGTATAGTGCAGCCCCCACAGAGTATAATGTAGCCCCCATAGAGTATAATGTAGCCCCCATAGAGTATAATGCAAGCCCCCATAGAGTATAATGCAGCTCCATACAATATAATGCAGCCCCCATATAGTATAATGCATGCCCATATAATACAATGTAGCCCCCATATAATATAATGCAGCTTCCCATAAAGTATAATGTAGCCCATATATAGTATAATGAAGCCCCAAATGCCCCCATATAGTATAATGCAGCCACACCCCCATACAGTATAATGTAGCCCCCATATAGTATAATGCAGCCCCATACAGTATAATGCAAACCCATATAATATAATGTAGCCCCCATATAGTATAATGCAGCCCCATATGCCCCCATATAGTATAATGTAGCCCCATATGCCCCTATATAATATAACATAGCCCCCATACAGTATAATGCAACCCCATATGCCCCCATATAGTATAATGCAGCCCCATATGCCCCTATATAATATAATGTAGCCCCCATACAGTATAATGCAACCCCATATGCCCCCATATAGTATAATGCAGGCCCACAGTCCTGTAGTATTATGGCCACCATTTACTCACTGATGTAAAAAGTAAATAAATACTTATGTAGCACCCTGAGGATTCGGCTGCTACAGGGGTATTGCACCTCAACCCAGAGGTGTGATATTCCACTCCCGGGTAAGGATGGAGTGTGGGACTGAGCTCGGTAGGCTGCATGCACTACACACATCCCATTTCCGGGGAACAGACCAACGGTACTCCCACTTAGAAATGTGCAGGTACGACCGAGTCTGTTCCTGGCTGGAGTGGGAGGGGGGGTGGTACATCCCAAGTAGTGTAGGGGCAGATAGGGGGAGCAGCCTGGGTAAAGTTAGGAGCTCATTGGGTGCTGGTCACCTGAGCTCACACATAGAGGGAGTATTTAAGGTGGGCACCATCAAAGATCAGGGTCAGTCAGTCTGTCAGAGTGGAGTCAGTCAGCCTTTGTAGAGGAGTGAAAGAGAGCAGAGGAGCAGAGCGGCCTGAGCCAGAGTGAGAGAGGAGAAGAAAGAGAGACCCAGAGGGGGTAAAAAGAAAGGACTCTGAGAACCCAAATACAATCCCCGGGTGAAGAGTCGGCAATAGGGTACCGGAGCCCAAACTGGTGGGGGCAAAAACACACCCTAGCCAGAGACCGGAGGCCGTGGGCAGCGTCTGCCACGGCCACCCACCACATCCACCCCGAAGGCAGACCACGTGGAGGGTCAGGGAACCCAAGGCCAAGGGTCTCCCAACAGAAGGCCCGAGGGAGCTGGACCTAGGTGGATCACTAGTGGGGACGGCCAGAGGAAAGGACAGAAGGAGAGCTCAGGGCCACGCTCCGGACTTGCTTGGGGGTTGGCTGGATCCAGGACCTGGTGGACGCAGCACGGCTCGGGTGGTCACTTGAAGCTGGAGTGACCGGAACATCAGCAGTGAGTAAATACCCTAAACTGCACAACCCGACTCTGTTCTCATTTAACATCTACGCTGCACCACCACAACCCCCATCCTCTGCACCTGACCCCCTGAGGCTATACCCCACCCGTTGGGGGTTATACCATCAAAAGCTGCACCAACACCATCAGCCTCAGCGGACCCTGCTGCAGCGGCGGCCGTAGTGACCGCAATACAACGGGTGGCGTAGTCGACATTAAGAACTTAACATCTGTAGGACTGCCACACACACTGAGTTTGACACCCTGGGCACGGACCGGGTCACAGCCACTCGGAGACTACAACCCCCATCTGATCCGGCTCCGGGTATTCCCTTAAAGAATATGGCCCAGGGGGCGCATCACTTACATCTCCTCATTCCTCCGGTCTCTGCAGAGCGTCTCAGCAGCTCCACTGCCCGGCGTGCCATGAGAGGACATCATCGCGCCGCTGCGACACAGGCAGAGAGGGAATGATGGGAGAGGGAGCGTCACATGACGCTCTCTCTTCCATCAATGCTTTCAACTGTACCGGCATCTATGATGCCGATACAATTGAATACGCGATGCAGAGGAGGGGGCGGCGCTGGCATCGGCCCCCGCTGACTCACGGACCCCATAGCTGCCACGTGGAGTTCCGCTATTAGCGGGGGCTGGGGGCCCCTGGGAGAGTGGGGGCCTTAGGCAGATGCCTAGTCTGCCTGCCGCTAACGCCCGCCCTGCTTAACACCATCCAACACCTTTGGGATAAACTAGAACAGAAATTGTGAGTCAGGCCTCTTGTCCAACATCAGTGTGTGACACAAATACTCTTCTGGATAAATGGGCAAAAATTCCTACAGAAGCAGAAAAAATATTGTAGAAAACCTTCCCAGAAGAGCAGAAGCTGTTGTAGCTGCAAAGTGGGAACCAACTCCTTATTAATATATATGGATGCAGAATAGGATGTCATAAAACTCCTGTAGGTGTCATTTGTAGGTGTCCCAATACTTTTGCCCATATAGTGTATATGTTTGCTATGTGCTTTAGATTTATATGAAAATGAAATTTTGTATAAATCACTGAAAGTTTCTTTCTTTTCTTTCTTTTCTTTTGGCACTCTTTGAAGAGTAATAAGATAGATTATAAACTATTCTAAACTATTGATTGTGACATTTCTTTTCTTGTGGTTTATAAAAGCTGAGAAGTTACAAGAATTGCAATGGTGGTTTGTGGCCTAATAATAATAATAATAATACCTTATACATTATAGAAGGTGAAAATGCTATAGAATATGCTATGAGTAAGGATCTACGTATCAGAAACGCGTAAGCCTCCGTACGCTTTTATTTGCACTATGGTCTTATGTTTTTAATTTTTTCAAAATAAAGGCTATTTTTTTAAGACAATTTCGGATAACTACCCTTTCATCACTACATTTAAGTTACAGTCTTCTGCTTCTCACTGGTTTACTAGTAACTCCATTTCTATAGCCTTGTGACCGGTGCATTATCTGTATTAGCCTCTTAAAGGTCAGTGAAGAATCCCGTGTCAGCACATCATGTGATTTATGGCCCATAAAAATTGTAGCCTTTCAGCAAGTCGCCCTCTTTTTCCAACTAGTGAGAAATACACACTTGTTTTTATTACGAAGTCTATTTCACTAGAGAAGACTTGTCACCTGCCTGTAAAGCTGACATAACAAGAAACGTGCTGTTCCTACCATGGAAATGAATCCTGTATTTATTGCACTGGGTAATCTGAAGATAGATGTGTCTGTAGAGTAAGGCATTGCACGAAGGAATTGTGAAGGTTGCAATTGCAGATGCGGAAGAAGACACTATCCTGGCGGCCCCTGCTAACATCTTTACTTTGAAAAAGAACTTGGATGTAATTATTACTGTACGTGACTGCAGACTTGTAAACCCTCACATTGTGCACCCTCACATTGTGCACTGTCAGGATTCTCCAGTGCCGGCGACAAGACTGGGTGGTCATGTGACTGCAAGTATGCGATATGCATACTCCTGGACACATTCCAACTAGACATGCGCGGCCTCGCTCAATCCACTCATATTAAGTGAGACCGTGTATGCCTAGTTAGTGAATCCTGACAGTGCGAGCTGTAAAGATTCACAAGTCTGCAGTTACATATAGGGAGTGCAGATTTTTGTAGGAAAAATGGACAACCCCTTTAAGTGTATAAAGATCCTGTCTACAAGGATATCATATTGTCAGCCTTATATGGCTCCATCAGTGGTGGTCAGATGGTAGGACTAGTTAGAAATTTTGCATATGGACCTATGAGCTTCGTGCTTAACTTCTCAAGTAAGGTTATATTATAGATTCATTATTTCCCATGAAAGGAATATCTGCTCTGAAAGACTCACGCCAAGGTATCCATTGAATAAGCGCCATGTAATACCACTGTTGTTTTACAATGGCTGTCAGCAGCTTCCCCCCAAAAAAACATCTTATTGCTAGCGAGATTTCTTTTATAGAACAGATTGTATGTGATGCAAAAAAACATGTCCGGTTTTGCTCCGGTAACATCACTGGACAGCAGTTGCAAAGGGAGCTGCAGGAATCATGATGATTTCTGTGACTAAGTGCATTCAGCGGCGCATAACATTCCTCAGACAACCACTGATACAAGGTTGTAAGTGCCTGGATTTCTGCACATGGCGCTCATACTTGATATTGAATAAATTGAGATATTTTGAATTTTTTTCCATTTTTTCATCATTTGCATATAATTAACATATCTATCCATCCTGTGATTTCCATAATATCACAACTTTACCCTCTTTGTATTACAATTTAAATCTTGAGGAGTGTAGATACATTATTAAAGATTAGCTGCATAGAGAATGGTAAATAATGCAGTAAGGGGCACTTCAGAACTTTCCCACGCCGCTCGCGCTGACGTCAGTGAGTTGAATGGAGTTCATTGGCTATGAACTCCACTCACCTTATTCACATAGCCGCGAGACACTGATGCTGTGCTATCATGCGCAGCTCAGTGTCTCTGCTGGATGCCAGGCTGAACCATCGCATCATGCCACCGTTCAGCAAGGCATCTAGATGTAGCAGAGCTAGACTCGTCGCGGGACAAATGGATAATCTTCTCATCGGACAGGTGAGGAATATGGTGGTTTATTTTTTCTTTTTCCGTAATAAATGAGTAAAGGGGGGGAGGGTTTATTTCAAATATAGGTGTCAGTGTCTTTATTTCTATTAAAAGACTTTATTCAGCCTGTGTATTATTTACAATTTGACTATGGGGTTAGTAATGAGGGCGTCTTATAGACGCCTCTCCATTACTTACCCCTGGGCTTGATGTCAGCTGCCATTACAAAACTGACATCAACCCCAATACTATTACCCCACTTGCCACAGCACAAGGGCAAGTGGGAAGAGCAGAGGCTAAGCGCCAGAATTGGCGCATCTTATGGATGCGCCATTTCTGGGGCAGCTGAAAGCTGATGTTTTTAGTCTGGGAGGGGTCCAATATCCATGACCCCTTCGTAGCCTGTTAATATCAGCTCGCAGCTATCTGGCTAGCCTTTGCTGGTTATTAATTATAGGGGGGCCCTAGCATTTTTTTGTTGGGGTACCCCATTTTAATAACCAGTAAAGGCTAAGTATACAGCTGTAAGCTGATATTAATAGCCTGGGAAGCTCCATGGGTATTACCCTCTGCCTAGGCTATAAACATAAGCCCTCAGCTGTTGGCTTTCCCTCAGCTGGTAATTAGAATTTCGGGGGACCTCACTCCATTTTTTTCATTAATTAATTTATTAATTAAATACATGTACAGTAAGCTACACACACAAAGCAATGATTATATATCTAACTCACATTTTTTTTTTTTTTTAAACTCACATATAGCTATCAATTTCTATATATCTATCTGTCTAACCATCTATATATGTATTGAAGAATATTTACTTTGAAAATTATCTTTAAAGCGCACCTGTCAGCATGCTTAATAAACCAAATACACTGTTAGGTGTAAAATCATACCTTTGCTGATGAAATCCGTCCAGTGGTTCTCTGTGCATGTATGCATGCGCTCTGGTCCTCTGCTTATGTATTCATGTATTCATATCTCTGCCTTCTGACAGGCCACTGTGCTTTCAGTGACCAGCCTACTATTTTAAATTCTGTTTGTGAAATTACACATGCAGTATTTAAAATAGTAGGCAGTACAATAGTAAAATTCTCTGGTCTGATGAGACAAAGATAGAACTTTTTGGTGATAATTCTAAGCGGTATGTGTGGAGAAAACCAGGCACTGCTCATCACCTGCCCGATACAATCCCAACGGTGAAACATGGTGGTGGAAGCATCATGCTATGGGGGTGTTTTTCAGCTGCAGGGACAGGACGACTGGTTGCAATTGAAGGAAACATGAATGCGGCCAAGTACAGAGATATCCTGGATGAAAACCTCTTCCAGAGTGCTCTGGACATCAGACTTGGCCGAAGGTTCACCTTCCAACAAGACAATGACCCTAAGCACACATCTAAAATAACAAAGGAGTGGCTTCAGAACAATTCTGTGACTATTCTTGACTGGCCCAGCCAGAGCCCTGACCTAAACCCAATTGAGCATCTCTGGAGAGACCTGAAAATGGCTGTCCACCAACGTTCACCATCCAACTTGACGGAACTAGAGAGGATCTACAAGGAAGAATGGCAGAAGATCCCCAAATCCAGGTGTGAAAAACTTGTTGCATCATTCCCAAGAAGACTCATGGCTGTACTAGCTCAAAAGGGTGCTTCTACTTAATACTGAGCAAAGGGTCTGAATACTTATGACCATGTGATATTTCAGTTTTTCTTTTTTAATAAATTTGCAAAAATTTCTACATTTCTGTTTTTTTCAGTCAAGATGGGGTGCAGAGTGTACTGTAATGAGAAAAAAATTTAACTTTTTAGAATTAACCAAATGGCTGCAATGAAACAAAGAGTGAAAAATTTAAAGGGGTCTGAATACTTTTCGTACCCACTCTATCTATCTATCTATCCAAACACAAACTCCAAAACATATCTACATATTATTTTATTATATGAAAGCAAGAATTTTTTTTTAAAAGTGATGACCTGATCAACAGCTTGACAGAAACCCCTATGGGTTCCATTAGGATCCATTGATGCCCTTCTTGGCCTACACTTTTGTGTTCCTATGACAAAGTCCAGTGTGGATTTGCACTGACTCTTGGATTCCTAATGGTTATTTGCAGTTTTCACTGTTGTGGGTCCACATACTGTACAAATTAGCCCCATTGAATGTACAGACATCATTGGAGATTTCCCATTGGAAAAAGAAGGAAGGCGATTTATGGGCAGTTTTCATACAGATCTTGATGTGGAAAATGAGCCAAAATCTGTGCAGAAAAACAATTTAAAATCCCACAAAGCCTACATATTCACTGCTTTGTTGTTAGACTACTCAATGTTTTTTTAAGGGTATATTTACACGCAGCATTTTTGTAGAATATTTTTCTGAATCAAAAACCAGAATACTGGTAGGTAAAATGCTGCGTAAAATATGTGTGCGTTTTTTAACTTGTGTTTTTTCCCCATTTGTTAGCATCACTCAAAAACGCTGCAAAAACTCTTAATTAACATGCTGCGGATTTAAGAAGCTCAAAAAGCGCTGTTACTGTAAAATGCAACATTTTGACGTAGAAAAATATGCAGCAAAAAAAAACAACAAACACTGTAAGGATGCTACTTGTGAACATACTCTAAAACTATACAAAGAGACCAGATAGCAGTGGTACTGTACATGGGAACATCTTCTGCTCTGTTGCACTGATCTAAGCAGTAGGTGACCAGACCATTATTAAAGCTGAGGGTGAAGGATACTCCAGTGACTCTGACACAGCAAAGCTCACATGTTTGGGGCTATTTATCAATTTTAACAAAAGATTGTGTTACCTTCACCTCGCAAAAGGAATGTAGAAGGGTCAGGCACAAAGAGCCCAAAGCAAAAACAAAAGGATTTCCTTTATGATTTGTTGAGGGTTTTCCAGTTTTGTCATAACATCTGTAGCACTGTTCAAAGTAGAGCGGATCTTCTACATGTCTATTATGCGTCCACATAAAAGCCAACAATCCATCTATGCAGCGGAGTAACTTGAAACAATGGGTCCTAATACAAAATCTGTATCAGGTCCTAAAGTACAATAGACAATACTGGTTTCTCCTTTCATGTCAAAGAGCCATTTGGACGTCTCCGATACCAAGGTACGAGTATGACTGCCAGCTCTGTACTCCTTATACCTACCTTTCTGCTTAGGAGATTTAGGTGTTTTGTCCCATATTAACCATTGAAATTTTTATTTGTTCTGTAATACAGAGCCAGTGTTGTCAATGAGGCAAAGGGGTAAAGGTTCTCATTTAGTAGACCACCAAGCTGACATAGGTAGATTTAAGGGCCATGATGTCTGCATTGATTTAAATGGTCCATTCTCCATTGGATGTTGTATGATCTAAATCATTTGGCCCTTGAACAACATTTATTATATTCTAACCAGATAGGTGATAAATATATGACTGGGGGATCTCTGGAGATGTCTGAGTACAGTGCTCAACTACTTCCGCCAGTCCCAAAAATGTTGGGAGCCATAGTGTACGTATGTGACCACCACGCCATACAAATGGAGGACCTTGGACCAATGTTCTTGTAATCTGTGTGGGTTCCATCGGTGTGACCCCAAGCAATTGGGCATTTTTCACTTATCCTGTGTCAGGGTAATAAATGTTGATTGTGGACCAACCCATTTAAGTCAATGGTGCCTAACACAATCCTTAGTATGTTTGTATTTTTGCTTAGTATACTGTGTACTTACATTCATCCATCAGATTTACAGTTTTATTTCATCAATATAAGAGAAGCTACTGAACTAGATACTGACAAAACCTTTCATATCTCATGCACCATTTAGTCCCTATTTTAACATTTATTTTATCATAGCTGTGAACATGATCCCTCTACACTCAGCTCTTTCTAGCATTTGAGGGATTTGACATAATCATTTTTTTGCAATTAAAAACAGGAGGAGATCCCAAGAGGAAGCAAGAGAAGTCATTCCCGCATCTTTCCTATGGGAAGGATTTTCTTTCTTCCTTCTTATAGAATCTACATCTATTCTTCAGAAGGAGAGGAACAGATCCCCCACATACTTGAGAATTACAATTTTATGTGGTTTTCAAGCTAGTCAAGGAGATATTTCATCACATCAAACCATATAGGTTAATTGTGATGCAAACATATATAAACTAATCTACTAAAAAAAGAAAAAAAAATTGGTTCAACCAGATCTTAGTAGTTAATGTGAGCCATCAGTGATATTTTGTTTGGGTTAACATGATTTTACAAAACTGCAGTTATCGCACGACTGTCAGTTATAGGAACCTGTCATTTGTCTGATCAACCTTCATTATTTTAAGAAAGTAATATACAGTCAGTGTTGGTGTAAGGAGATGGACATATTGCCAACATTCCCCCTTGAAGACACGAGTACTGTTATGCTCTGTAATGTGTACTGGGACATGCGTTAGTAGTGACAGCCTTGTATTCCACCCAACTATAGTTAGAGTTGGGGTTAATGTTTGGGACCAGCCCAAAGTGGAAGGGGGAAGGTTAAAGGTACAGAAACAGTTTCCTGTCAGGGAGACAGATAGGGCCCAGCGTGCACCAGAAGCAGACCTATGGTCTGAATAATGAGCAGAGCCGACCTAGACTGATTGATAGCCCCTTCAGCGTCCCTCCTTCCTGCTGACATCTCATGCTGCTCAGTACAAGCTGCAGTTGTCACTCAGGTTGGGAGGGCGGAAACTGAATACACTTGGACTCATGAACGGTTTCATTCTATAGTTGGACTCCTAAAATGCTCATCTTCATATGCAAATTTTACAGTCATTCTGAAATGGATTTTCAAAGTGATTACACAAGCCTCCTCAGGTCTAAGAGATCTATTTATTAATTTCTGCAATGTTTATTGTGTAATCTTGTGACTGATCCGCTTTAATTTTGGTATTGGTAAAAAAAATTCATTCCGATACCTAGTAAATATCTAACAATTTATCTTTTATCAATCAGCTGCAAGATATTAAAAAATATCCAAACTCTGTTTGGGTACAAACTGCTCATCTGTTTACAGCTTTAAGCTGGCCATACACATTAGATGGCTGTTGACCGCACAATGCTTCGACTGATTGTTCGGCCAATAGCCATCTCAGCCAACTCTCCCACACAGGAGCGCTTGCTCAGCTGTGCACTCCTGTGATCTCTATGAGAAAGCCGGTGACGGACAAGTCACCCGGCAGCTGATCTCATGCAGAACAATGATCAGCAGTCAGAAGCCAGAAATGTCCGATCGACATCTCTCCAGATCATCAATTGCTCAGCGTCAGGGCCGGCGTCAGCACCCGGCGCACCCGGGCAAATGCCGGGGCCCTGAGCAGGCAGAGGGGCCCACTGGCGGTCGGGCACCCCGCCGGGCTGTGGGCGGAGGAGAGCGGTGTCAGCGCCCGCCCTTCTCCGCCGCTTGCTCAGGGCCCCGGCAGCTGGATACTTACCTCTCCTCGTGCCTCCGCAGATCAGCTGTCTTCCTGCTCTGCACTCCCTGTGACGTCTCAGGTCAGAGGGTGCGGTGACGTCTTTACACCGTGCCCTCCCCTGAGCCGTCACAGGGAGCGCTGAGCGGGAAGACACCGACAACGCTGGAGTTCGGACCCAAGCAGCGGGCAGCAGGCAGCAGGCAGCAGGCAGCAGGTGAGGAGAAGGGATGTGAGTATTTTTTTTTTTTTTAATGTTTGGAGGCATGGGGCAGTATAAAGAGAGGGGGGGGGCATCCTGCATGGGGCATTATAAAGAGGAGGGTTGACAGCCTGCATGGGGCATTATAAAGGGGGGGCAGCCTGTATGGGGCAACAGCCTGCATGGAGCATTAAAAGGGAGGGGGCCTGTATGGGGCATTATGTGGGGGGGAACAGCCTGCATGGAGCATTATAAGGGGGGAGCAGCCTGTATGGGGCATTATGTGGGGGGTAACAGCCTGCATGGAGCATTAAAAGGGGGAGGCAGCCTGTATGGGGCATTATGTAGGGGGTAACAGCCTGCATGGAGCATTAAAAGGAGGTGACAGCCTGTATGGGGCATTATGTGGGGATAACAGCCTGCATGCAGCATTATATGGGGGCCAGAATCCTGTATGGAGCGTTATAAGGGGACCGGTATCCTGTATGGAGCGTTATATGGGGGCCAGTATCCTGTATGGAGTTTTATAAGGGGACCAGTATCCTGTATGGAGCGCTATATGGGGACCAGTATCCTGTATGGAGCGCTATATGGGGACCAGTATCCTGTATGGAGCCTTATATGGGGGCCAGTATTCCATATGGAGCCTTATATGGGGGCCAGTATTCCGTATGGAGCCTTATATGGGGGCCAGTATTCCGTATGGAGCCTTATATGGGGGCCAGTATTCCGTATGGAGCCTTATATGGGGGCCAGTATTCCGTATGGAGCCTTATATGGGGGCCAGTATTCCGTATGGAGCCTTATATGGGGGCCAGTATTCCGTATGGAGCCTTATATGGGGGCCAGTATTCCGTATGGAGCCTTATATGGGGGCCAGTATTCCGTATGGAGCCTTATATGGGGGCCAGTATTCCTTATGGAGCCTTATATGGGGGCCAGTATTCCGTATGGAGCCTTATATGGGGGCCAGTATTCCGCATGGAGCCTTATATGGGGGTCAGTATTCCGCATGGAGCCTTATATGGGGGCCAGTATTCCGTATGGAGCCTTATATGGAGGCCAGTATTCCATATGGAGCCTTATATGGGGGCCAGTATTCCGTATGGAGCCTTATATGGGGGCCAGTATTCCGTATGGAGCCTTATATGGGGGCCAGTATTCCGTATGGAGCCTTATATGGGGGCCAGTATTCCGCATGGAGCCTTATATGGGGGTCAGTATTCCGCATGGGGCCTTATGTGGGGGCCAGTATTCCGTATGGGGCCTTATATGGGGGCCAGTATTCCTTATGGGGCCTTATATGGGGGCCAGTATTCCGTATGGGGCCTTATATGGGGGCCAGTATTCTGTATGGAGCCTTATATGGGGGCCACTATTCTGTGTGGAGCGATTCACCGGTTTCTGAGCTATTGTGGAATTTACAATAGATATCACTCATGTAATGTAAGAAGTGAAATCTTTGTGTAGCACCCTGAGGACTCGGCTGCTACAGGGGTATTACACCTCAAGCCAGAGGTGTGGTATTCCACTCCCGGGTAAGGATGGAGTGTGGAACTGAGCTCAGTAGGCTGCATACACTACATACATCCCATTTCCGGGGGACAGATCGACGGTACTCCCACCAGTTTATGTGCAGGTACGATAGTGTCTGTCCCTGGCTGGAGTGGGAGGGGGGTGGAACATCCCAGTAGTGTAGGGGCAGATAGGGGGAGCAGTCTGGGTAAAGCTGGGAGCTCATTGGGTGCTGGACACCTGAGCTCACACATAGAGGGAGTATATAAGGTGGGAACCATCTTAGATCAGGGTCAGACAGGCAGACAGCTACTAGTCAGTCTGTTGTAGAGGGTCAAGCAGTCCTGAAAGAAGAGAGAGAGGAGTCAGAAGGACCCAGAGGGGAAGAAGAGGGAACCCCAAGAGCCCAAATACAAGCAACAGGGTGAAGGGTTGGCACAAGGGTACCAGATCCCAAGCTGGTGGAGGGCACTAATCCTCAGCCAGAGACCGGAGGTTGTGGGCAGGATCTGCCACGACCCCCCACTAAATCCACCAGGAAGGCAGACCAAGTATAGGGTCAGGGAACCCAGAGGAGGTGTACCCACCAAGAGACCCGAGGGAGCCGGACATAGGTGGATCCCTGGTGGGGAAGGCCAGAGAAAAGGAACGTCAGAAAGGGAGCTCAGGATCACGCTCCAGAATTACCTGGGGGTTGGCCGAGTCCAGGACCTGGTGGACGCAGCACGGCTCGGGCGGTCACTCAAGGCCGGAGTGACCAGAACAACAGCAGTAAGTAAACACCCTGAACTGCACAGCCCGACTCTGAGTCTTAATACCATCCTCACTGCACCACCACAACCACCACCCTCTACCACTGACCCCCTGAGGCTATACCCCTCCCGTTGGGGGTTATACCACCAGAAGCTGCACACACACCACCAGCCTCAGCGGACCCTGCTGCAGCGGCGGCCGTATTGACCGCAAATCAACGGGTGGCGTAGTCGACACGAAAGAACATCCAGCAACATCTGTAGGACTGCCACACACTGAGCTTGACACCCTGGGCACGGACCGGGTCACCGCCACTCGGAGACTACGACCCCCATCTGATCCGGCTCCGGGTATCCCCCAAACAACACTGGCCCAGGGGGCGCGTCATTTGCATTGTACTATATATATATATATTTCTCTGCGGTATCTCTGCATCATGAATCGTGGTGTGTGTTAAAGGGGCCACTGAGACTCTTTCGCCCGGGGCCCAGAAAAACCTGGAGCCGGCCCTGCTCAGCGTCCCTATATACTGTACATTAGACCATCGGCCAACCAGTCGATATCGTCAGGTTCAGCTGACATTGGTTTAATGTGCATGGGGCCTTTAGCATCCTACTTCTTGCATTGCTTCTTTCTTAGCTGACAGTTCACACATTTGGACACTTCCTTAGGTTAAGTAGAACAAAGATAGTCCTATGAGGTTGAGTAAATACAAAGTGTCCACAGGAACTATTACCAAAGAAAAAACTGAACATTATGCCTGAACTTTAGATACAATTCCTAAACAATTCATTTCCCCTTGTTTGAGGCTTATTTAAACAGGAAAACCTGCATTACTGTAAAGGAAAAGCATTCCACTGACGTGGTGAAAAATGAGTTTATCACGTGTTAAAGTGCCCACACTATATATCAGTCCATATACGTATATATACACTATACATCAGTCCATATATGTATATATGTGTGTGTAATATATATACACTATACATCAGTCCATATATGTTTGTGTGCAAATATATATATATATATATATATATACACACACACATACATATACATATACACACACACTCCAATCTCTCAGTAAATTAACAGGATTCCCGGCAGATTTTCTCATTCTATAACATACATTGCACCATTAGTGACTACATACTGTTACTAGAATTATTGGTGGTGGTAAGTGACTCTACAAGGGAATGTTCACACATGTCAGATTTGAATATTGCAAACACCTATTTAGTATAGGACTGGTGTCAGAAATCCGAGGCTGACTTGCAAACTTCTGCCACGGAGGTGCAGTTTGAGGTGCTGCAGATCTACATTAGAATTATTCGGAGAAAATCGGAAGAAATCGAAGAAATCGGAAAGGGGGTGGAGTCTGTCTATATGTAAAGACGTGTCTAAAGCCTACAATACGGGAGGATGTATGGGAGGGAAATGAGGAGGTCGAGTCCTTATGGGTGGAGATACATGGGGCAAAAAACAATAATAAAATTATCATAGGAGTCTGTTATAAACCACCAAATATAGCAGAAACCACGGAAAGTCTATTAATGAGACAAATAGACAAAGTAGCAAAAAATAACGAGGTGATTATTATGGGGGACTTCAACTACCCCGATATACACTGGGAAACCGAAAGCTGTAGATCTCAGAAAGGAAACAGGTTTCTGTCAATTATCAAAGACAATTATTTGTCACAACTTGTGCAGGAAGCAACTAGAGGGACGTCCCTTTTAGACTTAATATTAACTAACAGGCCAGACAGAATAACTGGGGTGCAGGTCGGGGGGCACCTGGGAAATAGTGACCACAACATTATACAATTCCACATGTGCTTCAGTAGGTGCCCAGCAAGGGAGTCACAAAAACACTGAACTTCAGGAGGGCAAAGTTTGATCAGCTAAGAGATGCCCTTCACCTTATAGACTGGGATAGTATCTTCAGTAATAGGAGCACGGATAGAAAATGGGAAATTTTCAAAACAGTCCTACATAGTCACTGTAGAAGGTACATACCTTATGGGAATAAAAGGGCTAGGAATAGGAGGAAGCCAATGTGGCTAAATAAGGAAGTCAAGAGGGCAATGAAAAACAAAAAAAGGGCTTTCGGTAAACTTAAACAAGAAGGCAGCGAGGAAGCGCTAATATCTTATAGGGAAAAAAACAAAATCTGTAAGAAACAAATAAGAATAGCAAAAGAGGAGACAGAGAGACAAATTGCCAAGGAAAGTAAAACGAATCCCAAACTGTTCTTTAACTATATAAACAGTAAAAGGATTAAAACTGATGGAGTTGGCCCATTGAAAAATAACCAGGGTAAAATCATAGAGGCCGATGAGGGTAAAGCAAACCTACTCAATAGCTTCTTCTCCACTGTTTTCACAAAAGAAAACAATTTATCGGAGGAATTGCAGAGTGATAAAGTAAACCCTCCGCTAAATATCACCCACCTAACCCAGGAGGAAGTTCAGAAACGCCTAAATAATATCAAAATAGACAAGTCACCAGGCCCAGATGGCATACACCCCCGGGTACTAAAAGAATTAAATAATGTGATAGACAGACCGCTGTATCTTATATTCAAGCACTCTTTATGGACAGGGACTGTCCCACTAGACTGGCGCCAAGCAAATGTGGTACCAATATTCAAAAAGTGGTCTAAAAGTGACCCTGGGAACTATAGACCAGTCAGCTTAACGTCTGTTGTGGGTAAATTGTTTGAAGGATTTCTTAGAGATGCTATTGTAGAATATCTTAATGATAATAACTGTCTAACTCCATATCAACATGGATTCATGAGAGATCGCTCCTGCCAAACAAACCTGATGGCCTTCTACGAGGAGGTGAGCTCACAGCTGGACCGGGGAGAGTCAGTGGATGTTGTATACCTTGACTTCTCCAAAGCGTTTGATACCGTGCCACACAAAAGGTTGGTATATAAAATGAGAATGCTTGGTCTGGGGGATAATGTGTGCAAGTGGGTAAATAGCTGGCTGAGTGATAGAAAGCAGAGAGTGGTTATCAATGGAGTAAGCTCAGGGTGTGTCAGGGTTACTAGCGGGGTGCCTCAAGGGTCTGTCTTGGGCCCTATATTATATAATATATTTATTAATGATCTAGTGGAAGGGTTGCATAGTAAAATAGCAATATTTGCAGATACTAAACTTTGTAAAGTAGTTAATACAGATGAGGATAGGGCATAGCTACAGGAGGATTTAGATAAATTGGGGAGTTGGGCCAAAAAATGGCAAATGGGGTTCACTGCAAGGTCATGCACATGGGAAAGAAAAACAGCAGTCACCCATACATATTAAATGGGAAACCGTTGGGGAAATCTGACATGGAGAAGGACCTGGGCGTCTTGGTTAATAGCAAATTAAATTGGAGTGCCCAGTGTCAGGCAGCAGCTGCGAAGGCAAATAGAGTCATGGCATGCATCAGAAGAGGAATAGGGGCATATGATGAGAACATTGTTCTTCCTCTGTATAAAGCGCTGGTAAGGCCGCACTTAGAATATTGTGCACAGTTCTGGGCTCCGGTGCTCAGGAAAGACATATTGGAGCTAGAGAGGGTACAAAGGAGGGCGACTAAGGTAATAAAGGGAATGGAGGGACTAGAATACACAGAGAGGTTGTCAAAATTAGGCCTATTTACGTTGGAAAAGAGAAGGTTTAGGGGAGACCTCATAAACATGTATAAATACATCAGGGGGCAGTACAGAGATCTCTCCCATGACCTGTTTATACCAAGGATGGTGACAAAGACGAGGGGGCACACTATGCGTCTGGAGGAAAGGAGGTTCCTGTACCAGCATAGAAGGGGATTCTTTACGGTCAGAGCCGTGAGACTCTGGAACTCTCTGGGAGAGGAAGTGGTGATGTCCAACTCACTTAATGAGTTCAAGAGAGGCCTGGACGCCTTTCTTGAGAACAATAAAATTACATCTTATCCTTAGTGACAGTTAATTAATCCAGGGATTTAATCTGACTGCCAGATTGGAGTCGGGAAGTGAATTTTTCCTCAATGATGTAAAATGGCCTATACCGCATGGGTTTTTTTTGCCTTCCCCTGGATCAACGCTGCGGAATAGCTGCAGTGCAAAATAAATAGGCTGAACTGGATGGACGCTTGTCTTTTTTCGGCCTTATAAACTATGTAACTATGTAACTAATTAGCCCCATTCAACGTGGCTAATCTACATGTGATTGAGACTGAAATGTGTTATGATCTGCTACAAGCACTAAGGAAAGACAGGAGATCTGTCCCTACAATAGAACTAAGCTAGATCCCTACGATGTAACGGGGAACCTGATCCTGTGATCAGACCCGCTAAAGTCCTCAGCTAGTCTCAACGAAGACCTATAGATGTGAGGGAGGGATCCCTACAAGAACTAGGGACTGGGAGAAAGATGGACACCTCCTAGCAGAAATTGTAGCAGTAAAAAGACAAACAAACAACATAGAACATAGAGATCAAAAGACCTAGCTAAACTGACTGAGAAAGGTAAAGCACCTGGCTAGCTTAAGAGTAGAAATTACAATGAAGTCCAGCAAGGCCAGAAGGGCGGAGCAGGATTAAATAGGCAAAAAGGTCATGTGACCAGCAAAATAGAAAAAACCTAACAGGAGAGTTCTAACAGTACCCCCTCTTCTATGAGGATCCTCCGGATCCCCTAGGCCCGGGCTTATCAGGAAACCTCTTGTGAAACGCTCTGACAAGTCTGGAAGCTGAAACATCATCTGCCCTCACCCATGAGTTATCCTCGGGACCGAAACCCTTCCAAGCGACGAGATACTGCAAACTCCCTCTATACCGTCTAGAATTAAGGATGCAGGAAATTTCATATTCCCCGTCCTCCACCACCGGAGGAACAGTGGCAGTGGCGTCTCTATCTGATACATAAGCTTTTTTCAATAGAGAAACATGAAACACCGGATTAATCTTCCAGGAGGTAGGAACCTCCAACCTAACAGCAGATTGGTTAACTACCTGAAGCACCTTAAAGGGCCCTACAAACTTGGGACCCAATTTTTTAGAAGGAATCCTCAACCGCAGATTCTTAGAGGACAACCAAACCATGTCACCCATAGCAAACAAAACCTCTTGCCATTTCCTATCAAAGTACCGCTTTGATTTTTTGTTATGCTCCTGAAGATTACCACGCACATCCGTCCAAACTGTTTCCAAATCACCGGAAAAACTCTCCTCCTCAGGCACAGCCGATACCAATTTGGAGAATGACCCAAAAGACGGATGTCTCCCAGAACAACAAAAAAAGGCGAACACCCAGCAGAAGAGGATGTATGGTTGTTAAGAGCAAATTCAGCAAGCGGCAGAAACTCAGACCACCCCTCTTGATTGTCTGCCACAAAACAACGCAAGAACTGCTCAAGATCCTGGTTCTTCCTTTCTGTCTAGCCATTAGACTCAGGATGATATCCAGATCAAAATGACAAATGAACTCCCAACCTGTCACAAAAGGCACGCCAAAAACGAGCCACGAACTGAGGTCCCCTATCAGAAACAATGTCAGTAGGAACGCCATGGAGTCTGACAATCTCCTTGACAAAGGCCTTAGCGAGTGTCTTAGTGCAGGGCAGTTTGATGAAGGGAACCAAGTGACACATCTTGCTAAAACGGTCCACGACCACCCAGATGACCGTGAAACCCTCAGAGGGGGGAAGGTCAGTAATAAAGTCCATAGCCAGATGTGTCCAAGGTGCACTAGGAACCTCCAGAGGGCAAAGCAGCCCCGCAGCAGGAGCATGTGAAGACTTAGATCTAGCACACACAGTACATTGATGCACCCACTTAATGACCTCCTTCTGCCATCCAGGCCACCAAAAACTGCGACCCACAAGTCTCTTGGTCTCAGAAATTCCAGGATGACCTGCCAACCGAGACTCATGACACTCAACAAACAAATCTCTCCTAAAGGTCCTAGGCACAAACAACCTCCCATGGGGAGTGTTAGATGGGGCATTCTCCTGTGCTTTAAGAATCTCATCTTCCAAAACGGAGTCCAATGCAGCAATCACAACACCTTCCTGTAAAATGCTCTCCTCCTCCTCAGCACCGACCATAGGAGAAAAGCTGCGAGACAAAGCGTCAGCTTTAACATTCTTGGTACCCGGGATGTAAGTAACGGAAAAATTAAACCGCAAAAAAAAAAGTGCCCACCTAGCCTGACGGGCATTCAAGCACTTGGCAGCATCAAGATAGATCAGATTTTTATGATCAGTGAAAACCTCAATGGAAAATCAGCACCTTCCAAGAGATGACGCCAGTGTTCAAATGCGAGTTTAATAGTCAGTAATTCCCGATTACCAATATCGTAATTAAGTTCAGTCTCAGAAAATTTTTTTTAAAAAAAGGCACAGGGATGTACTCCATCCTTGTTTTCCTGAAACAACACCGCACCGACCCCCACAGAAGAAGCATCAACCTCAACCAAAAACGGCTTAGTCACATCAGGCTGCATAAGGATGGGGGCAGAGCTGAACCTCTCCTTTAGAAACACAAAAGCTTCAATGGCCTCAGTAGTCCACTGAACCGTATTAGAACCTTTCCTGGTGAGATCGGTCAGTGGTTTAACAATAATAGAAAAAGTTTAATGAATTTTCTGTAATAATTGGCGAAACCCAAAAACCTCTGTATCGATTTCAAACCAATAGGCCTAGGCCATTCCTGCACAGCTTGAACTTTCACCGGGTCCATCTCAAAGCCCTCGCTGGAGATAATGTAGCCCAAAAAACTAATTCTCTGTACAGCGAACTCACATTTCTCCAGCTTAGCAAAAAGCGAATTGTCAATCAATAACTGCAATACCTCACGTTCGCTCCGCCAATGAGACTCCAGGTCAGGCGAATAAATCAAAATGTCATCCAAATACACAACCACAGGTCTAAGGATGTCATTAATAAGATTCTGAAAAAATGCTGGTGCATTGGTAAGACCAAAAGGCATAACCAAATTCTCAAAATGACCCACAGGAGTGTTAAAAGCAGTCTTCCATTCATCATCCTCCTTCATGCGCAACAAATTGTATGCCCCCCGGAGATCAATTTTAGAGAACCACTTGGCCCCCACTAACTGGTTAAACAAATCAGGAATCAATGGCAGTGGGTAGGGATTGCATACAGTAATTTTATTAATCTCGCGAAAGTCCAAACAAGGACGTAAACCGCCGTCCTTTTTTATAACAAAAAAAATATCCAACAGCCACAGGTGACTTAGAGGGTCTGATATGACCGACGGCCAAGCTCGTCTGTATGTATTCCTCCAAAGCCTTTCTCTCAGGAATAGTCAGATTAAATAAACGACTTTTAGGAAGAGTCGCTCCAGGGACAAATTCAATGGTAAAATCGTAGTCTCTATGGGGAGGAAAATTTGCGACTCCTCAGAAAAAAACTTTTCAAAAATCCTGAATAGGTACAAGTAATTCCCCTTTATCCACAGCAGCAATGCGCCCGTTACAACACATGTCATAACACTTAGGGCTCCAGGACTTAATTTAATTGGTAGACCAATCCAGTACAAGATTGTGCAATTTTAACCAGGGCAACCCCAAAACTACTGGAGAAGGCAAATTATTTAATACCACCAAATCCAAATTTTCTTGGTGAATACCATTAATGGTGAGGGGAAATTCATAAACCTTGTGAGTAACACATTTCAAGGGAGAGCCATCGACAGAAACCATGGCAATAGAGGATGACAAAGGTTTGGGTTTTAAATTAAGTTTTTCCGAGAATCCCCCATCAATCACATTCAGAGTTGAACCACAATCCACAAATACCCGAAATTCAATTAATTCTTCCTGAGCTGCGGTAGTAGCAGAAAGAAATACACCCTTAGTGTTTAAACAGGCTATACGGGCGTAACTTACCTTTTTTTTTTTATTTGTACATACGAAGCACACAGTTCTTAATGAAATGGTCAGATTTGCGCAATAAAAGCACAAACCTTCAGAAAACCTGCGGTCTTTTTCCTGAGAGCGGGGTGACATCGCCCCAATCTCCATCGGCTCTCCAGTGTCAGTACAGACCCTCTCAAGACTCGGAGCTGACATAGCAGAGGATTTACTCTCATTAACCCTTGCACGCAGTCTCCTGTCCACCCATATAGCTAATTGCATTGCCTCCTGCAAGTTTCCAGGTGTAGGATAAGCAATCAGCAGATCCTTAACCCTTTCACCTAGCCCAGCAAGAAACAAACTTTTCAGAGCTGAATCGTTCCACCCCACCTGAGCAGACCACCGACGGAAGTGAGTACAATAATTTTCCACATTACCTGATCCCTGCCTCAAATGTCTCAATTCCGTCTCAGCTGATGAGACACGATCAGGATCATCATACAACAACCCCAAAGCAGAAAAAAAACTATCCACTGATCTAAAGCACGGATCACTAGGTTGGAGAGAAAAGGCCCATCCCTGAGGTTCTTTGCGCAAAAGTGACATTATGAACCCTATGCGCTGTGATTCATTACCAGAGGATCTGGGTCTCAAACGAAAATACAATAAACAAGCATTTTTAAAGGAAAAAAAATCTTGTTGTTCACCAAAAAATAAATCAGGCAATCGTACCTTTGGCTCCACAAAATGCGCTCCAGAACAGCTACTCACGTTGTTGGAGCTCGGCCACCTCCAGAGAGAGTCCCTGCAGGCGTTGAGCCAAATCCTGAACCGACACCATGATGGAAACTGGAGGTCTTTCCTTAGAGAAATTTTTTGGGCTGGACTTACTGTTATTATCTGCTACAAGCACTAAGGAAAGACAGGAGATCTGTCCCTACAATAGAACTAAGCTAGATCCCTACGATGTAACGGGGAACCTGATCCTGCGATCAGACCCGCTAAAGTCCTCAGCTAGTCTGAACGAAGACCTATAGATGTGAGGGAGGGATCCCTACAAGAACTAGGGACTGGGAGAAAGATGGACACCTCCTAGCAGAAATTGTAGCAGTAAAAAGACACACAAACAACATAGAACATAGAGGTCAAAAGACCTAGCTAAACTGACTGAGAAAGGTAACAAAGCACCTGGCTAGCTTAAGAGTAGAAATTACAATGAAGTCCAGCAAGGCCAGAAGGGCGGAGCAGAATTAAATAGGCAAAAACGGTCATGTGACCAGCATAATAGAAAAAACCTAACAGGAGAGTTCTAACAAAATGTATGCAGAAATCTTTCATATAGTGTGAAAAGTCTTGCCAACACCTTAATTCCCATTCCCAACATGGAAAGATATCACATATTGCCAGAATAGGTGATAACTTTCTGACTGGTGGGGGTCCTACACAGAAGTTGAGAAATGCCTCCTTTAAATGGAGCAGCATCACAGCTGTATTTGGCAATCCTGTAGAGAATGAGTACATCCTCTGCTCCATTCCAAAGGCGCATTTCAGAGTCCGTTTTGCAGAATTGGTAAGGGTCCCACATCGATCAGAAGGTTATCAGCTATCTTTTCGTCAGGGAATAACCCTTTAAATATGGGCATCTGTAATAATACTGTGGGCAATACACCCAATCTGAATTGCAGGGGCGCTGTTTGCTTCCAGTAAGTGAAAGCATTTGTGTATTGACTTTTAGGGGAATGTTCCCACAAGGCATGTACGCAGCAGATTCTCTCTCCAGATTTTCATCTGCATGTTGTGGAGTAAATCTGAGGCATGAATTGACGAGGGATGTGGATATGAAATCTGCAGCATGAATTTGCATGCAATAGAAAGGGTGACATGTGTGGCAAATCGGTAGCCATTTCACAATTAAATCCACTGTGGCTTCGCTGTAGCGGTATATGTGTGGCACCCCAGGGGTCTGGTTTTCCACAGTAATGTAATGTTATGTCTGAGAGCAGGTGGGAGGTCCTTTGGTCAGGGATCCTGTGCATGCCACACCTCCTGCCCAGTCTTGGGAGGGGAAGAACTTCCCCTGTATAAACCCGGGGCTGAGGCAGGGTGAGTCAGACAAGGAGAGTGGAGACAAGAAGCAGCATAGGAAACAGCAGAGTTACAAGGAGTCAGGGGCTGGCAGCTGCAGACTCGCCCTGACTAAGAAGATTCTTTACCAGACCCGGAGTCCGAGGCTGTGGGGACTAACTCCTACCCAGCAGCAGAATCCGTCAGGCAGGGGATTTCAGGTCCTCTGGCCCAGAAGCCCGAAGGCACGGTCACACGCGTGGGACCAGCACCGCCATCGTGGAGCGGAAGCCATTAGAAGGCCCCGAGTCACCGGCCATACGGGTGAGCACCACACGGTACACTCAGGGACGTGGGCTACTTACATCAGCTTCTAGCAAGGTAGCCAGAAGAGTACAGTCAGTTTGGGAGGCCTACAACTACGCCTGGCCAGGGGAGATCCCATCTGCTCAAAGACTGACCAGGCCCCGTTTGCTAGCAAGTACTCCGGGAGGGTCTGTCGTTGTTACCAGTAAAGACCCTGAACTACACCGTACCGTCTCTGAGTGGTTCCTGCTACCCCCATCATCCACGTCGGCTGCCCTGAGGCCATACCCCTCCCGTTGGGGGTTATACTATCACGCTGCACAATCCTACCACCAGCCTCAGCGGTCTGCCCTGCAGCAGCAGCTTCCTGGCTGCACTCAACGGGTGGCGTAGTCATCAACTATTTACTACTAATAGACTGCCGTCTAGTTTGACTCCCTGGGCACGGACCGGGTCACCGCCACGAGACTACAACCCTCCACTGATCCGGCTCCGGGTAGGCTCCCGCGTGTGCAACGCAGCGCGACACAGGCCCAGGGGCGCGTCAACTTTGGCGTAGTCGGCAGGATTTCGTGCCCGCAACCACCGGGTACTGCGTGCCTGAAAAGCAAAGACTGTTCAAACTTACCATCCGCGAAGTTTTCCCGCCATCCGGCGCCATCTTCGACCTTCTTCCCGCCATCCGTGGAGTTTTCCCGCCATTGGACGCCATCTTGAGGACGCCGCGCGGGAAGAAGAGGGGCGTGGACTCCGAAAGCGCGCGAGAACTGAAGCCCCGCCTCACGTCCGGACGTTGCGTAAGGTCCTGGAAGGAGCCCAGCAGAGGCCGACGTCACAGGAGCGCGACGGAAGGTCCTCAACCCTGACGATCCACTGCGGAGCCGCGGCCTACGGAAGAGGATCATCGCAAGGTAGGCCACGGTCCACTAGGGGGAAGGAAGATGTCGGATACGGAGGAGAGCTTCACTGCCTCAACCCCCGCCAGCGCTACCGCTGCTGCAGTTATGCCCTTCACCATGCCCTATATCCCGGGAGCAGCTTGGCTACCCCAGTACTCAGGGGAGTCACATACCCTGCATGACTTTAGAGAAAAGCTGGATAGCCTCTTCCAGGTGTACCCCCTCACAGAAGAGCAAAAAGTGAGCATCCTGGTGGCCCAACTAACCGGGGCAGCCAAAAGGGAAGTAAAATCCTGGCCACCTGGGAGGAAGACTGTCGCAGGGATACTAACCCGGCTGAAGGACACCTTTGATACCCGCACCTCAGCCGAGATTAAGCTTAGATTCTACGGGTGCAAGCAGCGAGCGCATGAGAGTATAAGGGACTATGCACTAAACCTACAAGAGGCCCTGAGGGCCATAAAGCAGACCGACCCTGATGGGGTGGGAAACGAGGACAGGCTATTGACTGAACAATTTATAGAGGGTTTATATTGCAATGCCCACCGAACCCAGTTGCGGGCAATGGCCTTACAGGATCCCCATCTGGACTTTGCACAGTTCAAGGATAGAGCTATCCGGGTGCTCCGAGAACCAGCACCGGGTGGCGTTGTTACCCACAGGCGCCCAGCTATCACTTACCACCAGGAGGCGGCGCCCTTGTCGGCAGGGCCTGTGGGAGCTGATGCGCAGGCTTTGGACAATGACCCGGCTCCAGACCTACACCATCAGGTCCAAGAGCTAGCTAAGAGCGTTGCTGCGCTAACCCGAACTGTGCAGTCTTTACAGGTTTCCACCCCAGGGAAGATCCAGCTGGCATCCGGACCGGAGGACATCCCGTGGCGTCGACCAAGGAGGACCCCACCGGCCAGAGGAAGACCCAGTGACCGATACAGCGAGGACGGACGACCCATCTGCCGCCGCTGCAATCAACCCGGACATATGGAAAGGTACTGTTCTTTAAACGGGCACAACCTGGGGTAGAGGGCCAACCCCCAGGAAAAAGATCACCAGGCCCATCGAACTGGCGCGACAGATATGTGGGAGGACGTCCAGTCTTGCCTGTGGTACTGGATGGCATTCCCATGAGTGCCCTACTGGATACCGGGTCACAGGTCACCACCATCCCGTACGTGCTCTTCAAGCAGTACTGGAATGACTCGGATATTACCCGCTACCCTGACGACGACTTGAGTATCATCGCCAGCAATGGCCAGACCGTGCCACAGATCGGATTTAAAGAGGTGACCCTCAAAATCGGTAGAGTCGAACTGGCCGCACAGGGACTGATCATTGTAGATATTGATAAACATGAGAGTCACCCAAAAATAACTCTAGGAACTAACGTAATTGAAAATTGTCTTGCAGAGGTGATTTTCCTTTTACAGCAGGTTGCCAAGAACGCCAGCTCCGGCGAGCAGCGGGTGCTCCAGAAAGAGATCCGGGCACTGATGCAACGGCAACAAGTGGAACTCTCCGGCGGTGAGATTGGTAGCGTAAGAATGTGTGACCCTTTTCCTATTGCCATGCCCCCAAAAAGTGAAATGATGATTTGGTGCCGGGCAGCTATTGGTCTGAGAGGTAGAGATTACCAGGCAATGGTAGAACCAGTTTACTCAGACAGTAGGCCCACCATTTTGACAGCACGGGGGGTGGTCAATGTACGCCATGGGAGGGTGCCCATTCGCATAATAAATATCGGGGAGAGGGAAGTGTACCTGCCCCGGTATGCCACGCTAGCCAAATTATATACCACTAATCAAAATTCTATACAATCTGTGGAACCCTTGCCTCCATCTCACCCGGAGGAAGGTAACGGCTCTAAGAAAGACATGGAGGACTGGTGTCAGCAACTACATTTGGGTACTGATTCCACTCCCTCACATCAGAAACAAGGAGTCTATCGGGTGGTTCAAGAGTATGAGAGAGTGTTTAGTAAACACCCGTTAGACTTCGGGCGAGTCAAGGGGGTAGAACACCGCATCCCCACGGGAGATCATCCTCCCATAAAAGAGAGGTATCGACCCGTACCCCCTGCACATTACCAACACGCCAAGGGGATGCTTAGAGACATGAAGGAGGCTGGGGTAATCCGGGATAGCTGTAGCCCCTGGGCAGCCCCACTAGTTTTAGTCAAAAAGAAAGACAACACCATGAGGATGTGTGTAGATTACCGGAAAATCAACCGTATCACACACAAGGATGCGTACCCCTTACCAAGGATAGAGGAGTCATTGGCTGCTTTAAGATCTGCTAACTTCTTCTCTACCTTGGATCTCACTAGCGGGTACTGGCAGGTTCCTGTAGCAGAGGCGGACCGGGAGAAGACCGCATTCACCACCCCGATGGGACTTAGCGAGTTCACCTGCATGCCGTTCGGACTCTGCAACGCCCCAGGAACCTTCCAACGATTAATGGAGTGCTGTCTGGGCCACAGAAACTTCGAGACGGTCCTGTTGTACCTGGACGATGTCATCGTATACTCCAAAACTTATGAGGACCACCTGAAACACCTGGCGGAGGTGTTCGAAGCTCTGGCGAGTTACGGCCTAAAGGTGAAACCCTCCAAGTGTCACCTCCTGAAACCAAAGGTGCAATACCTGGGACACGTGGTGAGCGCTGACGGAGTGGCTCCCGACCCCGATAAGATCACCGCAATTAAGGGATGGCCAAGCCCCTCCAGCGTAAAAGAAGTGCGGCAGTTCCTAGGGTTGGTAGGCTACTACCGAAGGTTTATTCCCGGTTTCACCAAAAAGGCAGCGCCTATGCAGGACCTCCTGATAGGCCAGTCCCGAAAGGCCAAGAACCAGAAGCCGCCCTTCAAATGGGAAGAGCTAGAAGAAGAGTCCTTCCGCCAGCTGAAGATGGCCCTCACGGGGGATGAAATCTTGGCGTACCCGGACTATAGCCAGCCCTTCATCCTCTACACCGACGCCAGTAACATCGGGCTAGGAGCCGTACTGTCCCAGATTCAGCAGGGGAGAGAACGAGTAATCTCCTATGCCAGCCGAAAACTGCGACCCACCGAAAGGAACCCCGAGAATTACAGCTCATTTAAGCTAGAGTTCCTGGCCGTGGTATGGGCAGTCACCGAGCGCTTTAGGCATTACCTCGCTTCTTCCCGGTTCACCGTATACACGGATAACAACCCGTTGACACACCTGGACACGGCAAGACTCGGTGCCCTGGAGCAGAGGTGGATGGCCCGTCTGTCCAACTACGAGTTCACAATCAAATACCGGGCAGGACGCTCCAATACTAACGCGGATGCCCTGTCCAGGATGCCCAACCTGCCGGACGAAGGAGAAGATCCGGAGGGACTGGAAGAAGTTGAACTCCCTGCGTTCCACCGTCATGGGACTATCCAGTATTCCCACCGGGTAAGGGGTAAGCAGGCTGCTACGTTGAACCCCTTACCCCACTACAACTGGGCGGAAACGCAAGACAGCGACCCTGCCGTCCGACTGGTGAAGGAGATGCTGACTCGGCCGGAGGCTCGCCTTGAACCAGACGCTCCGGAGGAAGCCAAACAACTATGGGCGGAGAAGAGTCGACTATTCCTTTACAAGGGGAAGTTGTGCCGCAGAATGGTCAACTCCCGGACGCATGAACTACTCTGGCAAGTAGTGGTGCCACGAAGAGACGCAGCCATGGTGATGGAGGCATACCACGACGGAGCTGGACACTTCGGGTGGAAAAAGCTGGAGTTCCTGCTGCGCGAGCGGTTCCACTGGGTAGGCATGAGGGGAACCATCGAGAAGTGGTGCAGAGACTGTGGCCCGTGCAATCTGAGAAGGAAGGACCGGGCCAGCCAGAAGACTCCCCTGCAGTCCATCGTCACCCGGCAACCGTTGGAACTGGTAGCCTTGGATCATGTAAAACTGACCCCAAGCAGAAGTGGCTACGTCTACGCGTTAACCATCGTGGATCATTACTCCCGGTTCTTGGTTGTCGTCCCCGTCAAGGACTTAACGGCTCAAACAGCAGCTAGAGCCTTCCAGCAGCACTTCTGCCGTCCACACGGGTACCCGGACCAAGTGCTGACGGACCAGGGACCTGCCTTTGAAGCGGAGGTCTTCCAGGAATTCTGCAATCTGTATGGCTGCCGGAAGATAAGGACGACACCCTACCATCCGCAAACTAATGGACTTTGTGAAAAAATGAACCAGGTGGTAATGGATCTTCTAAAAACATTGCCCCTGGAAGAACGCAGTCTGTGGCCTGAGAAGTTGCCCGATCTGGTGGACCTATACAACCACATCCCGGTAGGTTCCACCAACTGTACCCCGGCTTACCTAATGAGGGCGAGACCTGGTAAGTTACCTGTTGACCTGGAAATGGGAGTCCTGACACCTGAGGACACTTCACCAGAAACAGACTGGGACACAGAGAGGCAGCAGCAGTACCGGAGAGTACAAGAGAGCGTGGAGCGAAGTCTCTGTCAGGCTAGGGAAAGACAAGAGAAGACTTACAACCAGTATGCTCCCGCTGTTCCCCTGGTACCCGGAGAGCAGGTCTTGAAGAGGAAAAGACGGCTCCACAAGTTGGATGACCAGTGGGAGAAGGACCCGTACACCGTACTGCCCTCAAGCCACGAGAACCCGAAGGTCTGTACCATCAGTAAAGACGGAGGGGAAACCACAGCCATTGTATCCCGGGACCACCTGAAGAAGTGTCCCGAACAACTGAGGAACCCTGAAGAAGAACAAGAAGACCATCGACCCGTAGAGGAAAGGGAAGATATGGTTAGTACCGTGCTCGGGGACTTCCCTCGGTCTTGGACTCAAGTCAATGGTGCAGTT
The DNA here is from genome assembly GCF_046119375.1 of Phyllobates terribilis. Lineage (NCBI taxonomy): Eukaryota > Metazoa > Chordata > Amphibia > Anura > Dendrobatidae > Phyllobates > Phyllobates terribilis. The sequence goes on along the minus strand of NW_027362769.1, from coordinate 112,684,065 downwards.
GTGGTACCCGTACTCACCTTCCTCCAACCATCATCCCAAGAACCTACGGAGCAACGGGTAGAGCTGGAAGAACAGCCGGTCCAGGAGGCAGAAGACTCCACACGAGTAGAACAGGAGAATCAACCCTCTGCTTATAGTGAGCCTGCCGTACCCCTAGTGAGACAAAGAGCCGGTAGACAGCTGCCCAGTTTACCCTTGACAGCTCCTACACCCTGTAGTTCAGGGCCAGACAGTCAGCTCCGTAGGTCCACTAGGGCCACTAGAGGCCAGTTACCCGCACGCTGGAGAATTTGAAGTGTAAAAATAGTTTTATTTATGTTTATCTGTGTATTGTTGCTTGTGTATAATTTTGTGTTTCCAGTTGTTTTTAGGAAACCTTGGTGGATTTACCGGGAATCCTTGTATATAGTTGGAGCGTAACCCAGGATGGACTAGAGACTGTTAAGGACTCGGGGTAGGACAGACCCCTACCTGGTTACGTCTCCCTGTGTTGGTGAAATGGACACCTTTGCTTTTCTTCAAAGACTGCATCCGGTTGCAGACACGCCGTAACCATCTTATGTGTTTTTCTTATAGTATTGTTATTGTTATACTTTGTTATGTTTTTCTAAATGTGTTTAGTCCCGGAGTACTAAATTTCACTAGGGGGGAATGTGGCACCCCAGGGGTCTGGTTTTCCACAGTAATGTAATGTTATGTCTGAGAGCAGGTGGGAGGTCCTTTGGTCAGGGATCCTGTGCATGCCACACCTCCTGCCCAGTCTTGGGAGGGGAAGAACTTCCCCTGTATAAACCCGGGGCTGAGGCAGGGTGAGTCAGACAAGGAGAGTGGAGACAAGAAGCAGCATAGGAAACAGCAGAGTTACAAGGAGTCAGGGGCTGGCAGCTGCAGAGCTCGCCCTGACTAAGAAGATTCTTTACCGGACCCGGAGTCCGAGGCTGTGGGGACTAACTCCTACCCAGCAGCAGAATCCGTCAGGCAGGGGATTTCAGGTCCTCTGGCCCAGAAGCCCGAAGGCACGGTCACACGCGTGGGACCAGCACCGCCATCGTGGAGCGGAAGCCATTAGAAGGCCCCGAGTCACCGGCCATACGGGTGAGCACCACACGGTACACTCAGGGACGTGGGCTACTTACATCAGCTTCTAGCAAGGTAGCCAGAAGAGTACAGTCAGTTTGGGAGGCCTACAACTACGCCTGGCCAGGGGAGATCCCATCTGCTCAAAGACTGACCAGGCCCCGTTTGCTAGCAAGTACTCCGGGAGGGTCTGTCGTTGTTACCAGTAAAGACCCTGAACTACACCGTACCGTCTCTGAGTGGTTCCTGCTACCCCCATCATCCACGTCGGCTGCCCTGAGGCCATACCCCTCCCGTTGGGGGTTATACTATCACGCTGCACAATCCTACCACCAGCCTCAGCGGTCTGCCCTGCAGCAGCAACTTCCTGGCTGCACTCAACGGGTGGCGTAGTCATCAACTATTTACTACTAATAGACTGCCGTCTAGTTTGACTCCCTGGGCACGGACCGGGTCACCGCCACGAGACTACAACCCTCCACTGATCCGGCTCCGGGTAGGCTCCCGCGTGCGCAACGCAGCGCGACACAGGCCCAGGGGCGCGTCATATGACATGTGGGTACAAACCTTTAGGGTGCAGTACCCATTATGGGGAACCACTTTATGAGTAGCGCTCGCAGCAACTCTGCAAAAAAAAAAGATCAGCATGTTTACAGCTCAGTCTTTGTGAAGTGAATGAGACTAAGCTGCAATACCACATGTAGCACCCTGAGGATTCGGCTGCTACAGGGGTATTGCACCTCAACCCAGAGGTGTGGTATTCCACTCCCGGGTAAGGATGGAGTGTGAAACTGAGCTCGGTAGGCTGCATGCACTACACACATCCCATTTCCGAGGAGCAGACCGACGGTACTCCCACTTAGAAATGTGCAGGTACGACCGAGTCTGTTCCTGGCTGGAGTGGGAGGGGGGGTGGTACATCCCAAGTAGTGTAGGGGCAGATAGGGGGAGCAGCCTGGGTAAAGATAGGAGCTCATTGGGTGCTGGTCACCTGAGCTCACACATAGAGGGTGTATATAAGGTGGGCACCAACTAAGAACAGGGTCAGTTGCAGAGAGGAAGTCAGCGAGCAGAGGAGAAGAAAGACCCAGAGTGAGAGAGGAGAAGAGAGAGAGAGACCCAGAGGGGGAAACAGCAGAAAAGGACTCCAAGAACCCAACTTAAATCCCCGGGTGAAGAGTCGGCACAGGGTACCGGAACCCAAGCTGGTGGGGGCAAAAACACACCCCAGCCAGAGACCGGAGACCGTGGGCAGCGTTTGTCACGGTCACCCACCACATCCACCACGAAGGCATACCACGTGGAGGGTCAGGGAACCCGAGGCCAAGGGTCTCCCAACAGAAGGCCCGAGGGAGCTGGACCTGGGTGGATCAATAGTGGGGACGGCCAGAGAACGGACAGAAGGAGAGCTCAGGGTCACGCTCCGGACTTATTTGGGGGTTGGCTGGATCTAGAACCTGGTGGACGCAGCACGGCTCGGGAGGTCACTCGAAGCTGGAGTGACCAGAACATCAGCAGTGAGTAAACATCCTAAACTGCATAACCCGACTCTGTCTCTGATTGCCGTCTACACTGCATCACCACAACCCCCATCCTCTGCACCTGATCCCCCTGAGGCTATACCCCACCCGTTGGGGGTTATATCATCAAAGCTGCACCTACACCATCAGCCTCAGCGGACCCTGCTGCAGTGGCGGCCACAGTGACCGCAACACAACGGGTGGCGTAGTCGACATTAAGAACTTAGCAACATCTGTAGGACTGCCACATACAACTCAGTTTGACACCCTGGGCACGGACCGGGTCACAGCCACTCGGAAGACTACAACTCCCATCTGATCCGGCTCCGGATATTCCCCCTAAAGAATATGGCCCAGGGGGCGCGTCAACTTTGGCGTAGTCGGCAGGATTACGTGCCCACAACAACCGGGTACTGCATGCCTGAAGAAAAGAACGAGTTTACCTCAAAAAGAAGTCTCCTGCCGGTTCCGGAGGGTCCCCGCCATCGGACCCCATCACCAGTCGATTCCCGCCGGTTGTCCGCCATTAACAACTTTTTCCCGCCATCTGAAGAGTTTCCCGCCACTGGGAAGCGATTCCCGCCATTTCCAAAGGTTTCCCGCCTTGGAAGAGCGGACGCCATTATGGGCGTGCCAGAGGGTGGCGAGAGGCCACCTCCCATCGTGGGCCAGGACCGAAAATGGCGCCAAAAGTGGAAACCGCCCCCACCAACAGAGACTGTGATGCTAGAGGTGTCTGTCAGCGTGAAAGAACCGCCCCTGGAGCTGACAGTCACCCAGTGGCCCCGGGACCGCCCTCGAAGTGGGAGGAGACGAAAGAAAAGAACAAAGATGGGTGCCGCCTGGAGCAGTCTGGAGCGAGCGCACCCGGGGGCAGGAAGCCTGGAAAGGAGTAGCAGAGAAGCTCACCCGGAGATGGCGAGAGAGCAGAGCAGCACCGGCCCGCTGGCCAGGAGCCTGCTGGAAGAAGAGCAGAGCAGCACCGACCCGTTGGTCAGGAGCCTGCTAGAAACCACGACCCCACTAGGCCTAGTGGAGGTCCTTGCACAGCTCCCCCAAGACCGGGAGTGTGCACAGACTGCCCTGGAGGGCCTCGCACGGAGGATGGCCCGGGTACAGCGAGAGACATTGGCGGAGTGGAGCCGAGAGATGGCCCAGCAAACCAAGACCCGGAGCACGCCAGCCAAGATGAGGAGACAGACCGCCTCTGAGGACGGCGCGGGAGGACCCAAGGCCGGAGACGGCGCCGAGAAGGGAGCCGAACGCATGGAGGCAGGTAAAGGGGACGTCTATACCCCAAATCAGGACACCGCTTGCCTGCCCCAGCTCCCCGTCGCAGAGCCCGAAAGTCCCCCTGCTGTGCCCGAAAGCGCCATGTCACCGACGCAGACTAGGCCCCAACCGGAAGCCGCCGCCGCGACCCCTGTGACGTCATGCGCACCGACCCCGAGCGTGGCAAAACAGGAAGTAACACCAGCCTGGTCGCAGGGCCTAGAATTCCCGGGCGTCGCATCACCAACAGCGCCCCCTACCTCCGCGGAGCCTCCGGCCTGGCCGCAAGGCCAGGTAGCCCAGGGCGCCGCCGTCCTAACGGTGCCCTTCACCTTCCAGGTGCCCCAGGCCTGGCCGCAAGGCCTGGGCAACCCGGGCGCCACCACCACCGCGCCCGCACCCGCAAAACCAAGGGTGCCGCGTCTGGGAGAGGACTTGTTTGCCCAGCACACGTGGCCGGACGGGCAGCCTTTCATCTGGCCTCAGAGGTATTATGAACTGGAGCACCAGAGGAGAGTTGGGGCCATGTGTGCACCCCTGATTCCGGCTCCGAAGCCCGTGATAAGGATCTCGCCCCCGCTTGAAGAGGCCCAATTTGAGTGGGACCCCACCGGAGAAGACCTAATGGGGTTCACTCAGGAAACCAGGGCAGCTTCAGCGGAGCGTGCTGAGTGTTGCCGACAGCAGCTCGAAGAGTTTGCGAGGGAGCGGAGAGAGAGGCGGGTCCGGGAACAACAGGCCCAAATAAGGAGCGCCGAGCAGAAGAGCCGAACCAGGAGGGACCCACGTGCAGCGCACAGTCCCCGTACCACCGGGACTGTAATAAAGTTTAACCTGCAGCATGGGTGGGGCTTCATCAGAGACAACAACACCCCCGGCGACGTCTTTGTCACGCGCAGAGACGTGGAGTCCCATCTGCCGGAGGGGCACAGAGGTCGTGACCTTTACATCGGGGACGAGGTCACCTTTACCCGGCACAAGTGTGCCAAAGGACCTTACGCCCTCCATGTGCATCGCCTGACAGAGGAGGAGCTGCGATGTGAGGAGGAAGAGCAAGAGGATCCGGACGGGTCTGAAGCTGAGATCCCCAAAGAAGGAGCAGGAGGAAGACGTTGTTGGGTACAGCGGAGCAGGTGCTGTAAATAGTTACCCGATCGGGGTATAAAGAAACTGTTATTGCTAATATAGTCCCCGTTGGGACCAGCTGAGTGAACTGTTTACCCGTTTACCCTTAATTCCACAGGCTGAGGACTGTGAGCAGCCATTCCCTTTCCCTCCTTAACTGGCCGAGGACTGAGAGCGGCCATACCCTTGTATATAGTTGCGCTTCCTAAAGCGCCCCCTACCGGTTTTATAGGAAAACCATGTTTTCTAGAAAGACTGTCGCACTGTACCCGGTCACACGTTGCACAGTGACCGGAGGAGGAGCCAGAGGCGACGAGAAAGTTTTATATATATAATGTTTTATATATTTTATATGTTTATGAAAAATTTTGTATGTTTTTGGTGTTATGTCTTACAGCCCGAGGACGTGCTGTGATTTACCAGGGGGGAATGTAGCACCCTGAGGATTCGGCTGCTACAGGGGTATTGCACCTCAACCCAGAGGTGTGGTATTCCACTCCCGGGTAAGGATGGAGTGTGGAACTGAGCTCGGTAGGCTGCATGCACTACACACATCCCATTTCCGAGGAGCAGACCGACGGTACTCCCACTTAGAAATGTGCAGGTACGACCGAGTCTGTTCCTGGCTGGAGTGGGAGGGGGGTGGTACATCCCAAGTAGTGTAGGGGCAGATAGGGGGAGCAGCCTGGGTAAAGATAGGAGCTCATTGGGTGCTGGTCACCTGAGCTCACACATAGAGGGTGTATATAAGGTGGGCACCAACTAAGAACAGGGTCAGTTGCAGAGAGGAAGTCAGCGAGCAGAGGAGAAGAAAGACCCAGAGTGAGAGAGGAGAAGAGAGAGAGAGACCCAGAGGGGGAAACAGCAGAAAAGGACTCCAAGAACCCAACTTAAATCCCCGGGTGAAGAGTCGGCACAGGGTACCGGAACCCAAGCTGGTGGGGGCAAAAACACACCCCAGCCAGAGACCGGAGACCGTGGGCAGCGTTTGTCACGGTCACCCACCACATCCACCACGAAGGCATACCACGTGGAGGGTCAGGGAACCCGAGGCCAAGGGTCTCCCAACAGAAGGCCCGAGGGAGCTGGACCTGGGTGGATCAATAGTGGGGACGGCCAGAGAACGGACAGAAGGAGAGCTCAGGGTCACGCTCCGGACTTATTTGGGGGTTGGCTGGATCTAGAACCTGGTGGACGCAGCACGGCTCGGGAGGTCACTCGAAGCTGGAGTGACCAGAACATCAGCAGTGAGTAAACATCCTAAACTGCATAACCCGACTCTGTCTCTGATTGCCGTCTACACTGCATCACCACAACCCCCATCCTCTGCACCTGATCCCCCTGAGGCTATACCCCACCCGTTGGGGGTTATATCATCAAAGCTGCACCTACACCATCAGCCTCAGCGGACCCTGCTGCAGCGGCGGCCACAGTGACCGCAACACAACGGGTGGCGTAGTCGACATTAAGAACTTAGCAACATCTGTAGGACTGCCACATACAACTCAGTTTGACACCCTGGGCACGGACCGGGTCACAGCCACTCGGAAGACTACAACTCCCATCTGATCCGGCTCCGGATATTCCCCCTAAAGAATATGGCCCAGGGGGCGCGTCACACACACAACCTGAGCTGTTTTGGGAAGGAAGATGACATTTTTCTAATTCCAGACAACTAATTATTTTTAGGCAGTATTCACACATTGCCTTTTTTTCCGCAGGCAAAACCTGCTCTATTGGCAGTAAAGAAGCAGCTTTAAAAAACTGGTTTTGCTGAGTTTTTTGCTGCATTTTTATTGTCTCTTGTGTATGCTGATAAAGTTTAGTGCCCCCCCCAAAAAAAGATGATGCAAATTTCTTAAGGTTTTGGCACCAAAAACGCAGCAAAACCTTATACCTGTATTTTTTGCTGCATTTTTGCACTACCCATTTAAAAAAAACGCTGCAAAAACGCTGAAAGAAGTGACATGCTGCAGTTTGCAAAAACGCAGCAATTTTGCAAATCTGTCAGGAAAAAAAAACATTGGGTGTGCATGAGATTTCTCAAATCCCATAGCTTTTGCTGGTACTGTAATATGCAGCTTAAAATTTGCATTAAAAAACGCAGCAAAAACGCAACCTGAACATAGCCTGAAAAAAAAGAAAAATTTACAAACTTTATAGAGGACTTCACATAGAAAAAGTTTTGAATGCAGGATATGCCGGCTGCAGGACACGGACCCTTTTCTCTATGCTCAGACGACCTCTTTAAAGTCTTGTGGAAAGGGACATTACAATGTTTCTGTTTTGATACATAATCTGTAGGTTGTCATAAAATACTCCTTTCATGCAGCTGTCATGTAAATAACTTTCCCATCTCCTGGAGCATCTGATACAGTTTCAATGCTGTAATTAAGGTGATCTTATTACAGACGGGGTCACTGGGTCAGAAAGCAAAACCACACAGCAGACTCCTTGTACAATGGATGTTCCATTATCTCAATGTCAGCATTGATATACAGATAGATGCAGAGTACGGAGGAGAGATGCGCCTGTTCAATTTCATTAGTTACTGCAGCATGTGAACAGTCAAAGTCCTGACATCTAAATGATTCCATAGAAAAGCTAATACAATAATCCCACAATCATTTCACTATAGAAATCATGTTTGATCGACAAATGTCAGCATTGAATGAACGAAAGAGGGAAGCGTTTGGCTGCAAAATGATATACTGCATCTTATGCCTATACTGTGCTGTATAAAAAAATTCTTTGGTTTGTACGACCCCAAATCATTCTCTTGGAATATCAGATTCCCTCTATATCAGCTTTCCCCTTTAGGCTCACCTAATCCCCAATCCTGGTATGCATGGCCCCCTCATCTACAATCCTAGTATGCATGGCACCCTCATCCACAATCCTGGTATGCATGGCCCCCTCATCCACAATCCTGGTATGCATGGCCCCATCGTCCCCAATCCTGGTATGCATGGCCCCATTGTCCCCAATCCTGGTATGCATGGCCCCATCGTCCCCAAACCTGGTATGCGTGGCCTCCTCATCCCCAATCCTGGTATGCATGGCCTCCTCATCCCCCAATCCTGGTATGCATGGCCTCCTCATCCCCAATCCTGGTATACATGGCCCTCATCACTGCACACATGAAAAAAATAAACACTTCTACTCACTTTTCTTCCCTCTACTCCAGCGCAGCGTCCTGTCTGCCAGCAGCAGCTCACCTCCGCATTTAAGCAGTTCATGACATCACTGCCATGCGTCCTCAGATGGCGAGGTGAGCTGCGGGGATATTCACTCCTCTCCACGCCGGGACTATGACCGTGGAGACGAGTGAATAGTCATTTTCTTTAGTAGCGCGCAGTCAGCAGCGCGATACTCTGTGCCCGCTACTAAAGAGAATGAATATTCACTCTTCTCCATGCCACATTCTCTTTAGCAGTGGGCACACGTGGTAGATGCAGCAGCAGCTACTACCTGTGCCGACTCCTCCATAGCCGTAACTCTCCACCCCACCGGTATATACTATATATAAGAATATACCCGAGTATAATGTATAATGCCCCTACAAACCCCAATATAGTATGACAACCCTTCAATGTCCCCAACATAGTATAATGTCCTCACAATTCCCCCACACAAGTACTGATTGACAAAAAAACTAATACTCACCTAGCCCCGTACCTGTGATGTGCTGCTCCAGTCTCTGCTGTGTGTGGACTAAGGCTCCGCTAAGAGAGCGCAATCTACTTATATCATCACGTCAGATGCACTAAAACGAAAGGATAAATGGTGGGTTAGGCGTGTTGCCCCATTGTAGTCAACTGTATCTGCATTCTGAAGATGCAGGTACCGTGCAATCGAGTCGCCAAACAGAGAAGGGGGGATGCAACTCACGGGCCCCATAGGAGCCGCGTGGTCTGCTCAATATTTAGTATATTTCAAAATTGTATTATTCACCCAGAACACTTATCAGACTCCACTTATCTAATGCAATTTATTTAGATGTTAAAATTTCTATATTGTGCACATTTTATGCAAATATATTGTTGTGTTTAGCAGGAAAACCACAAATGATAACGATGCTGACAAAAGCAGAACTAAGACTAAACGATAAACACATGATCACAGAAATAGTGACCCACAGCACCGTAATCAAACATTAAAGGGAGAAACGACAAGAAATAGCTCTTAGTAAGCAGACAGCAAACCACAATATGAGATACATCTGAAGATTGTTGTGCTGTAAAAGAGCCAGAAAACATGTAAATGTAAAAGAAGAAAGGCTGGACTAAGCGGAAACGCTGATACAAGACAACGATGCACATGTGAAACAGAAAAGGCAACACAGCGGCTTGTATGTCTCAGCAATTCCATGGTATTTATGCTGAATTTCCATGGACACCTGCATGCACTCATGAACTGGACATTTCATGACCTGTCTGACTTTTTGGGGTACGTTCCCGCATTCAGGATCAGCACCGTTGTTATATAGATGGTTAATCTGCAGCTTTTGTGCACTTAGGTATATACAAACATTAAAAAATAGTGCAAATTATAGGACTTTAAAGGCCCACGTGGTGACGTTTCGGTTCATAGTGTGAACCTTTCTCAAACCTTGGGCCATTAAAATCCTACATATTTGGAGTGCTGCTTCCATTTTTTGTTTCTATTATCCAGGTTAGGGCTCACATGAGCGTATAACACAGCCGAGTGCTCTGCGATGTTTTATCGGATAGCACTCGGCCCAATGTTATTCTATGGGGCAGTGCACATTTGCGATTATTTTCTCATGCCGATTCAGCTTGAGAAAAAATTGCAGCATGCTGCTGGTGCATCCGATAATAATTGGATCATGCGCACCCGTACATGTCTATAGGTGTGTATGAAACATCGGACTGCACTCAGATATCATCCAAGTGCAGTCCGACATCCGCAGACTCAAACAGTGGAGAAGATGGAGAAAGTTCTCCATCTTCTCTGCACCTGTGCTGCGATTCTCACAAGCTAGACAATTGGAGCACACTAAGATGACACTCGGGTCAAGCTCTGACAGAGTTTGAGCCAAGTGTCATTAGCATAATCAGACCGATTCTCTCGCATGGGAGAATATAAGGCCGTCTGACCACAGCCTTAGGCCGTTTCACACGTCCTAAATTTTCCAGTACCGGAAAAACCCGTACCGGAGATATCCTTGTCCGTGTGTGGCACACGTGTGGCAACCATGTGCCACCTGTGTGCCGCATCATGAGCATACGTACCGGTGCCTGGGAATCAGCGAACAGTTTGCGCTGTTCCCAAGCGCCGGGTGCTGAACGCGGCCCTCATCATTGTCTCTTGCTCGCGCTGTGATCAGCATGATCAAGGGACAATGTTGGGAGTAGTAGTCTGCTCCCGCAGTGTCCATGTGTAAAAATAAGAATAAAATAATAAAATTCTTATATTCACCTGTCCGGAGATGGCCCCAGCTGTAATCCTCTGACCGCTGATGCCAAGGAGCAGGGGAGAATGAGCGTGTCTCAGAGCTGAGCTCAGGAGCAGTGTCCTGTCACTCACTGAGCTCAGTGCAGCTCCGGGCTCGCTTGCTGGAGCGGCTCATTCTCCCCAGCTCCTCAGCATCAGCAGTCAGAGGATTACAGCGGGGGACACTTAGAACAGGTGAGTATAAGGATTTTATTATTTTATTCTTATTTTTACACATGGACACTGTGGGAACATACTAGTACTCCCAACACTGTCCCTTGCTCGTGCTGATTACAACGCGAGCAAGGGGCAATGATGAGAGCAGCGTTCAATACCCGGTGCTTGGGAACAGCGCTAACTGTACCGCTGATTCCCAGGCGCTGGTACGTGTCACACTGATGAAACATGGATGTCATCCAAGTGTGTTCTGCGTGAGACATTTTGCGGACCGTGCAGCATGTAAAAAACGAACATGTCTATGCGTGGAGCACATAGACACATGGTCCGTGGATACACGCTGACATGTGCACAGACCCATAGATTTGAATGGGTCTGCGTGTGTCCGTGTCTCCAGTACGTGTGGAAACTGGCACCACACGTACCGGACACACTGACGTGTGAAAAAGCCCTTAGGCTGATGCATGGGAAGCTTTGCCCCCCCCCCATTTGCTCTATTTTTGATATGTAAAGGATGCTGCTCTTTTTCCCTTTTTCTGCCTATGTCAAAGGGCAGCCATAGAAGAAATGTGAACATAGCTTTATATGAAAATAATCTCTCCTTATATTCTATATCAAGCTACAAACATAGTACTTGAATTTAAAGGGGTTTTCTGAAAAGAAGTTAAGATAACTTGTAGATCAGTGGGGATCCAGCCACTGAGATCCCCACTCATCGACAGAACAGTGAACTTCTGACTTGTTTAAATGCTTCAGCATTCAAGCGTTCGCAGGGTTTATACCCCTTTAATGCTGAGCATCTTTCTTCTTCGCTCCTATCACCTCTATTTCTGTGATCACTGGCCACATTGGAATTATTTTTTTTATCACCTCTATTTTATAACTTAAAAGCATTGCCAGGAATAAATGACTTCAGCAGAATCAGTATTTGACCTCGGAGCTCATCCTGGCATATCACAAATGTGCAGACAGATAAGACAACACGTGTGAAAACAGTCTGCAGACGAATTCCTGTAATAATACAGCCAGGATCGTGAGAATTGCCGGTGTATGAAGGAAATAAGCAGAATATTTGTTTCTGCATTGAATTCTGTTTTTTTCTTGCCATAAAAAAAACACATGGAAAATACTATTCAGAAGCGGAAATGTATTTCTATCTGCAGAGGTTATATCTTTACCTGTGAAAATCAGTTCCTTTTTTTTTCTTGCATAAAACATCTATAGATTACAATCCATTTTTTTTTATTTATTGCCCCTTGAAAATTATTAAGAAAAATGCACATTAATGTAAGGATATGGACATGCTCCCCACATTTCCCTGTTGAAGAAAGAAGTTTTATTGTCATTATGTTATGTGATGTAATGTGAACTATATTGTGTAATGTGAATAGTGTCATGCATTAATGAAATGTATAGTTTGACAGTAGGGACAGTTGGGGTTAATGCTTGGGACTAGCCCAGAGTGGAAGGGGCTGAGCTGCAGGGAAAGAGACAAGTATGTGTCAGAGAGTCATATAGAGCCTGGAGTGCACAGTGAGTGGACCAAAAGGTCCAAGGTGAACAGTGCCACATTCTTGGGTGATCCTAAGTCAGAGGAGACCGAAGGGAAGGGATAGCGAGATCTGGAGCATAAGTAACTAAGATACAGAGTGACCTTCTGGAAACGGGTCCCAGGAGAGGACTCCTAGCCATGAGACTCAGTGCTTATAATGCAGAAGGTAACGGGCCTAAACAGGACTGAGTACGTGGGACGAGTAGTGTCCCGGGCAGGAGTTCCAGAGCTTCAGCATTATTGGCCATACTGGCACTCTAAAGGGCAATGAGGGAGCAGTACTGCAGAACAAGTAAAGGACACTTATTAATCAGGACTGTAATATTAAAGCTGGGTTGTGGTGAAGTAGATAGAAACAGTGGACATAGAGAACCCTGGAGTAAACTATAAAGGAAGGAGAGTTTGTGGAAAATGCTTCAAGTTGTAAAAGAAATGTTCAGAAGATTTTGTGCCTGCTATCCCTTGTATTATATCCCTACCAACTTCACGTTCAGTAAAAAGTTCATTTTTGAATGGTGGTCTCCCTCATTGAACTGCGAAACATCTGGTCCTGGCAAACCAGCAATATTGTTTATATGATGCCTACAGGGGCATGGCGCCCTCACAG